>NC_067480.1:99094392-99450392 GCF_947179515.1 Apodemus sylvaticus
TCCTGGGTGAATTGGCTTCTTTTTGTTCCAGGACTTTCAGGTGTGTCATTAAGCTGCTAGTGCATGCTCTCTCCATTTTCTTTTTGGAGGCACTCAGGGTTATGAGTTTACCTCTTAGCACTGCTTTCATTGTGTCCCAAAGATTTGGGTATGTTGTGCCTTGATTTTCATTAAATTCTAAAAAGTCTCTGATTTCTTTCTTTATTTCTTCTTTGGTCAAGGTGTCATTGAGTAGAGTATTATTCAGCCTCCATGTGTATGTGGGCTTTCTGTTGTTTTTGTTGCTATTGAAAATCACTCTTACACCATAGTGATCTGATAGGAGGCATGGGATTAGTTCGATCATCTTATATTTGTTGAGGTCTGCCTTGTGTCCAATTATATGGTCGTTTTTGGAGAAGGTACCATGAGGTGCTGAGAAAAAGGTATATTCTCTTGCTTTAGGGTGAAATGTTCTATAAATATCAGTCAAATCCAATTGGTCCAAAGCTTCAATTAGTTTTACTGTGTCTCTGTTTTCCTGATCGGTCCATTGAGGAAAGTGGAGTGTTGAAGTCCCCCACAATTATTGTGTTAGGTGCAATGTGTGCTTTTGAGCTTTAGTAAAGTTTCTTTTACGAATGAGGGTGCCTTTGCATTTGGCGCATAGATGTTCAGAATTGAAAGTTCTTCTTGGTGGATTTTTCCTTTGACCAGCAAGAAGTGTCCTTCTGTGTCTCTTTTGATGACTTTAGGTTGAAAGTCAATTTTATCTGATATTAGAATGGCTACTCCTGCTTGTTTCCTGTGACCATTGGATTGAAAGATTGTCTTCCAGCCTTTTACTCTAAGGTAGCTTTTATCTTTGACACTGAGGTGTGTCTCCTGTATACAGCAAATTGTAGGGTCCTGTTTCCTTATCCAGTCTGTTAGTCTATGTCTTTTTATTGGGGAATTGAGACCATTGATGTTAAGAGATATTAGGGAATAGTGATTATTACTTCCTGTCATTTTTGATGTTCTTTTTATATTTGAGTGGTTATCTTCTTTTGGGTTTGATGAAGGAAGGTAACTATCTTGCTTTTTCCAGGGTGTAGTTTCCCTCCTTGTATTGGAGTTTTCCTCTAGCTGTTTCTGAACTACAACTAGATGGTTCAACTCAGCCCTTGTGGCTCAAATTTCTCTTCAAGCTGACTGATAAAATCTGGATTTTCTCAGTTTCTTCTGAATAGTTCTGTTTGGCTTCAAAATAACTAGCAATTTGCTCTAATCATCTGGCTCTTTATTCTCTGGCTTGAACTGCTTCTGCTGACCTGCACTGAACTGCATATACTCACAAATGAACTAAACTCCATTGCACTGCTCTCACTGCACTGACTCCCAGCTGACTGATAAAGAAGAACTTCACCACATTGGACTCAACAGACTAAACAGAACTGACTTGCATTTAGAGATCTGCATTACTCTGTCTTCTTAGTGCTTAGATTAAAGGTCATCAATCCTGGACCGAAGCTTTTCTTCACTAAAACTTGCTCTATATCAGGCTTGTCTTGAACTCAGAGAACCTGTCTTCAGGGATTAACTGCAAGTCTATATTCCAGCCAGATCATGCAGACCTAGAGGGTCCTTGGATGTGACCCCTTGCCAGAGCAGTCATGTGGTTGGATTAAAATTCTTCTATAGTAGCATGCAGTCAAGTTATCATTGGAGCTCAAAGGATTTGTCTCTGGCTTGGTGTGAAGGCAGAAGATATGAAGCCAGAAGATGTGAAGGCTCTAGTTATGTTCCAGCGTGACTTCTCCTTGTTCACTGAGATATGTATAGATGGTTTCCTCAGCAATCTGATCTTTCAATAAGTTAGGGAAAAACAACTAATAGCCTTGACAATAGCCTGAGTTGTTTAGGTTTCTGTATGACTCCTTAGGCGAATACCTCAATTAGACACAATCCATTCCTACCATTCAATTATCTAGTGCTCCCTCCCAACCCATCTTGGTTTTTCACTGACACTTCTTTTTCATCCAGGATTATTTGGTTCCAAACCTAGGTATTTTACTGACTTGTTCCCACCTTCTTAGTCCAATTATTTACCAACTACCTCCACTTGTTGCCCAATGGGGTCAGACTTCCTCAAAAGTAGTAATTTTACATTTCTCTCTTTTACATGTTAGTGTTTTAAAAAAAATACCTAGAAAGATTTTTTTTATAAATAAAGGAGTTTTACATGTCATTTTTCTTCTTAATTATACTTGATTTTAAATTTCTGTTTGTTATGTTACTTAGTAGCTCTACATATTTATTAACAGATTTCTCCTCTGATTTTCTTTCCAAGATGTTTTATTTTTCTTAACTGTTGGTTGCCTAAAAGAAATTTCAAGAGGGCATGTGATTCCATGTATACTCTAAAAGGCCTTATAGTTTTGCAAATCAGATCATTCTAAATTAAAATTATTTCTATAGAATACACAATATCAGTTCTAGACTCAAATGTGATATTACAAGGTGAAATTGTTTTATGCAGTAAATCTCAAAGCGACATAAAATGCTAAAGTTAGACCTTTTCTATCGGTCATTAACCTACAATAAATCATTGTAAAATGAAACCAATAGCAAATTAAACCAAGTGACCTTATCATAGCTGGTTCTTAACATAATATATAACAATTTTGAAGTCATTAGCTTTTTATATCCTAAAAATAAAATGCTAAAAATAATGATTTGAGGTGAAGTATTGTCTATTAAAAACTCATCAATCATGTGATTATTATCCACCAATATTTAGCTTTCAAAAGCAGTACTATTCATATGTCATAAATTTCAATGTCTGATATTTTATAGTAATCAAATTACAGATAATACATAGCTATACAATTAAAGTATACAGATTTTATCTTATTTTGGGACATATATCTACATGACTGGTACAATTAAAAATCATGGTTATATAATAATTATATATTGAATACTTATCTGCATTTAATTTCTAGCAATTAGTGTTCTTTCTTCCAAATGATGAGCAAAATATAAAGGGCAGGTTACTCTAGAAATGCCAGTGGGATTTTTTTTTTTTACTTCAGAACTTTGTTTTTATTTCACCACTCAGAGACTGTGGAATTCCATGAGAATGACAAAAGTGAAGGCCAAGACCAGGAAACCCTGTAGATCCATCTTTCCTTTTCTTCTTCTTGTATTTTAATTGGATATTTTATTTACTTTTCAAATTTTATCTCCTTTCCCATTTTCCCCTCCACAAGCTTCCTATCCTCTCCCCCTTCCTCCTACTTCTATGGGGGTGCTCCTCCACCCACCCACCCACCTACTCCACCTCTCCACCCTGTCATTCCCCTACACTGGGGCATTGAGCCTTCACAGGACCAAGGGCCTTTTCTCCCGTTGATGGCCCAACAAGGCCATCCTCTGCAATATATGCAGCTGGAGTCATGAGTCCCTCCATGTATACTCTTTGGTTCTTGGTTTAGTCCCTGGGAGTTCTGTAGGGTTATGGTTGGTTGATATTGTTGTTCTTCCTATTGGGTTGCAAACCCCTGCAGCTCCTTCAGTCCTTTCTCTAATGCCTCCATTGAGAATTTTTAAATATGAATAATATTCATATAACAGACTCACTTAGATCAACCTGAGTGATGAATTGTGCATACAACAGGACCTCCAAATAAAATGTGCATACTTACTATATATGTTAGTTTGTATTGGCAGGGTAGGCTCTGGTCCATGGTGAACTTATTAAAACATCTGGAATGGAAGGCTTCAAGCGCATTCCTAAAATAGGACTTCACAGTTCCTACAGTAGACAAAGAAATGCCTTCACTATCCCCAAGCCCCGTGTTATCGCCAGGCTCTGATTATAGATGTTAAGAGATCTCATCCCAATTTGGCTCTCTCTCATTCATCTTGTCTTCTCCCAGGAGATCTATCAACTTGCTCTATGTGCATGTCTCTGTTCAAAATATAGGTAAATATACCACCAAACAAAGGATCATCAACTGAACTTGTTCAGAATATTTCAACCCCTTGTTTTACAAATGAGTAACTATGGCTGCATGTTTTCATTTACTTTTTAAATCATATTATATATTTGAGACAATAACTGCAACATTTTCCCATTCTTGCTCCTTCCTCTAGATTCTTCCATACACCCATTTGCTTTCTTTCAAATTCATACCCTATTTTATTTATTAATATATATTAAAACCTATATTATAAATACAATTATGTACAATATATAGTGGGAAAGATATATATTTCTAAATATATAAAATCACCCTGCTCTGTCTGTATAACGTTATTTTGATGCACATATTTTCAGGCATTTGGCATTGAATAACTAGGAGGTATACTCTTCCATACCTACTGTGATGAATTGGATGTACCAAATTGATGCCCAAATAAAATGTACGAATCTGCTATATGTATTAGTTAGTATTAGAAACAAAAGTTTTTTTCCCATTTTTTGCATGTCGTTAATTGTTTGCATTTCTTTGTGTCTGTCAGAATCCTCATGGATTCTCCCTGCCATTCATGTTTACATTTCTGTCACTGTCTTTAAAAAAAATATTTATTTTACATGAGAATTCTATCTACATGTATAAATGCATGACAGAAGAAGGCATCATAACTCACTATAGATGGTTGTGAGTCACTACATTGTTGCTAGAAATTAAATTCTGAAAGAGCTGTCAGTGTTCTTGCCTCTGAGCCATCTCTCCTGTCCCTATTCAGCTTGTGTTTAGACAGTCATGTTTGTGAGATTTTATGGATGTAGCTGCTGACATTACTAGAAGAGAAAACCACACATTAAAATCTTTGATCTTCTGGCTCCTAAGCTTACAAGGCTGGAGAGACTGGTTAACAATTAGGAAGACATTCTGCTCTTGCAATGAACATCGATTTTGTCTCCAGCATTTAAAATCTAACTAGATCGACCACACTTATCAAGTTAATTTAGCCATTAAATAGTAAAAACATAATAATTATTGATAGACAAAACAGTGAATTTAAGAAGTTACTGGAAGTTCTGTTTGTAGCAAAGCAGTAATCTAGAGATGATAATTACAGAGAAATCCGTTAGGTACTTTTAATATTATATTATCTTTAAACTAAAATACTTATATGTATGATTTAACCATCTTCTGCAGAAATAAATATTTTACCAAGTCTCATTAATATCTTCAATATTCTCAGCTTAGTATAAGTCATAAAGTAGGAAAAACCTTTAATTTTCCTAGAAAACAATGATTTTCACATATTGTGATCCTCTCAAATTACCTACTTCCATTAGGAGCCTTTACATTTTTCTTTACCATTCTTAATACAGCGGAACTTTATCTTTCAAGTAAAGATAGTATTTGTTAATATAAAGAGAAAAGAACATGTCAAATGTTCTTATTATTCTGGTATGATAAATCATGTATTAGGATTATAGAAAAAATATGATTTTCATTGAGATTATATTTCATATGCAAAAACTGGCTTTCCACTTAAGTTTAATAAAGGAATAGGAAACAAATGGTTTGAATTTATATTATTTGAATGTATTATGGCCATTAATGAATATTTCTGATGTATAATTCTCTGCCCATTAATTTACAACATACCCTTATATTGACAATAAGGAAAGCGAGTGTGATATTAGAGTAGAATGAAGATACTTGTGCTATTATTGTATGTATTTCCAGAGTTTGAACCTGTCTTGGACACATAAAAATGGGCTCAAAAGTAATTCAGAAAATCATATATATTAGCATCATGCAATCAAAATAAAATAATATGTAGACATAGTAATAAAAGAATCCTGAAAAGATAAATAAATGTACCATACTTTCTTTTTGGCTATGTATTCTGTGAGGTCTGTAGGATTAGAGATTTTTCTAAAATATACACAAGTGTTTTAATTACCCACAGGATTTTTCACTAAAGAAATAAAATCCAAATTAATGATGCTTTCAGTGGAGCTTGCCTATTGATGTCAGCTGTCTAAAGAGAGCAGTACATTGTAAAACTAATGTTAATTGGAGATAAAATACTTGGAAACGTAAACAAAGAATCACACTCCACTTTGTCTGAGACTTGCTTTCAGAGACAAAACTAAATTTTATTTGACAAAGTACAAGCTCAGAATTGCTGGAATTCCAAAGATACAAATAATAAGTGAGACACATAACAATACAGATGAAACAGTATTAACATCAAAGATATGAAGTGCTAATCAGTACTCAGTACTTGACCTATGCTTTCAACGACTTTAATCCTTGATTTTGTTCTTGAGCTTGAGAAGTTCATGGGATGTTTAATCTACTTATCATAGGCAGAGATCATTAATACATTATTTAAGAAATCTAGAAAAATAAAGTTTCTGTGAATGCCTCCAGTGGGCAGTACTAGAAAGAGACTGTCTTATAATATTGCAACAAAGAGTGCTAAGCCTGCAGTGAACTGTATGGACTTGACTGGCCCTGATTGATTGATAGTGATACTCTGAATTAATTAATTGGTATATAGTTCTTTCCTTTTTAAAAATAATCTCATTTTCAAAGCTTTTCTATCTTCTGCACCAAGAAAACAAAGTTATATTTTTTGGACATATGAATATTTATAGCTGAAGGACTCCAACTGTACAACTATTCCTTAGTTATATGATTTTTTTCTTCTTAATTATAAACCACTTCTCTTCATTGGTTCTTTACTATTGATGACAATTTGTACTTCACTCTATTTAAATAAGATCAATATTTTCAGTACTGTATACCCACTGTACTTATTATGGAGCAGACCTTGTCCTTAGGAAAGCCACAAATTTCAAAAGATATATTAGAATATTCATTTAATGTAGCATTCTAGGCAAACCTAAAGTATAATTAATGATAGTGATAGTAATACATGAAAAAATAAACAAAAAGTTAACGATGAGAATTATAGGAATTGTAATTTATCATATATTGTTTGAGCTTGCTTAATATTCTTGTAATGAAGGGTGGAAGATTCCATTTCTTTAAATAATTTAAGGGTTACTGAATAAGTAATAGGCCATAGGGCACCATGGCCTATATTTGTATGTTAAGAGAAAAGAAAACCTAAGAAGTTCTTCATTTCATATCTTTACCTGATTTAAATGATGGCCAAATAGTTCTGGTATCTGAAATGAATCCCAGGTTATAAAAAAAGACATTAAATTTTTTGATGCCCCCAAGAAGCAGTTAATCAACAGGAGACATTTTATAATTAATAGGCCCCTAAAAGAGAAAGCCAAGCTCTCCAAAGTGCCCGTCTTAAATCATAACTATGCATGAGGGAGATTTGATTAAATTTTATGCTATCTACAGAGTGATAGCATGAACTACCATGAACATTCAAAGACAAAAATGCTTGATTCATATAGCATTGCAACAGAAATACGAGCAAAATATCCAACATAAGAATAAAATAAATTACTTTCTATCTATAAACTATAGTCCCCTCGTTTTTAATATCTTCAATTCTATTTTTAGCCTTAGAATTAAACTACCTTCTCTGAGACTTAAATATTATTCTGTCTGCATCAGTAAAATGTCCCATTATTTGCACTATCCTTAAACCATTGATCCATATGTCATTCCAATATCTATATCCAGCCATTTAAAAAGTCATATTATGTTTCTAATCAATATGATTTCAACAAATACACCTTCTTCCACAGTCAGTAAGTCAGGCTAGGTTGCCACTGTACTTTATCGAGTCCTCACGTCTAGTTAATATGCAACATTTCTTGTTATTTATCTTTATGGTGTATAGGTTGTTTATTGCCCAAGTAATACCCAGTATGAAACTAGAAGGACTGAGAAGCAAAATAAACACAAAATGGCAACACTAATCCAAAGAAAGTTAACTGAATTTGCAGATTATTTTTTGGCGGGGGTTGGGGGGAGAGGTTGATGTGTGACAATGATGTGAATCATTGTCAGTATTCATCCTGATAGATCATGTCCCTGGTAAGTGCTCACAATATTGTTTTCAGTTTCTTTACAATTCTTTTACCAGCATTTCTCAGTTCTTTGTACCTGCACTTAAGCTCAACATGCAAGTATAGTTTTGATATGGCTCTTATAAATAAAAATCATTTTCCTTATATCCTCCTTTGAATTAGTTTGGTATTAGAATCTAAAATACTATTAATTTTATGTTGATTTTGTTTTCTTAGTTTAATTAAATTATTTAGTCCTTGCAGGCTTTGGTGAGCACATATAAGACAACTTGAACAAAGAATAAAACAGTTTTCCCCTCAGTTCCTTTTATTTCTCTCTCGTAACTAAATATCCTGACCAGCCACCAATAATATAGTAAATAGGAGTAGTGACAGTGGCTATGCATGTCTTGTCACTGATTTAGAGAGACAATTTTTCAAATTTTCCAAAATGAGATTATTAGATATGGTTTACTTTTCTCTGACCATTGCTGAAAAAAATCCCATTACTCCCAATATTTTGAGATTCATATTAGAAAAGACTTCAGATTTTACCAACTTTTAAAGGTGGATGTAATTAATCATGAAATGTTTATTTGACATTTAAGATATGTATTAAAATGAACTGTTGATTTAAGATATTGACCTACTCCTCCACTCTAGTAATAAATCTCAGTAGATTATGAGGCCTAGCATAAAGTTTTTAAACTCCTTATGATATTAGTATTTTTATAATATTATACGGATGTCTCTTTAGCATATACTGAGAGAAGCTGGGAAACAGTGTATAATTTGATATGCTAATGAGCACATCAGTTAGCCACTTCTCCATAGTATGTAAGTAATGGATATACGCATCAGTTTTTTTGTGCCTAGAAATGGATTTTCCTGAAAATTGCCCACCCCGCTCTGTCTCTTACACCTTTTCTGCCCACTTGTATGCATAGATTCATGAGTGGGAAATGGGTGGAAGGAAGAGGGCTTATGAGACCGAAGGGGAAGGGGGAACAGGAAAAGGGGAAAGCATTCAGAATGTAAACAAAGAATATAGAAAATTTAAAAAAAATTTAAAAAAAATTAAAAAATTTCTTCCCAAGTTGCTTTTGGTCATAATGTTTTATCACAGAAATAAAACCCCTAAGAAACTACCAATTTAATCCCCTTTGAAAGAAGTGGTTATAATTATATTTTCTGTGTGTTAGTTGTTTGAAAACATCATACCACCATCCTAACTTCTGTCTTCAAACTAGAAATGTGATTGCACAAAAATGATTCCTCAGCTATGGCATGTGAGAGTATGTATGTAACAGAGAAATCTGAAAGGACAATTAGCAAAAGGCTTTGCTTAATTTTATAACAATGGTTTATTCTCTTTGTAGTCTATATATAAATTAGTGTCTTTAACTGCTAACACTCTTGTAAGACTAAACATTTTTCCTTTATTCTTATAAGATCTTATCTCTTAATTGTTGTCCTATAGTCAGCTGACTAAATTTAGATGATTTAACCATGTACTTCTGCTGGTCAAAATTTCTGCTCGTTTCTCTGTACCCTGCTACCTGGATATCCTTCTCTGTATACTATGACTAGTACAGCTGGAGCTTTTCTATAATTTCCGAAGTGTAATCACATTCCAGGCACAGTTGAAGTGCTAAATGAGCCTTTCAAACTTTAATCTCTTTGTGGTACATAGCTCTTCCCTTATACTGCAATATTTTAAAGAAACTTTACAGATAACTTCTGGATGCCTTTGTTGTTTTTTCTTCCCAGCATGTATTATTGGTAGGGCAAGTTTTGACTTATTCTTAGAGTATTATTAAGAAGTAAATATAGATTCTACTCTGTTCTCAGTAATAGAGAGATAACTGAAAACCTTTCAGCAAAGTCATGGTCTTAGTTGAGTTTCCTCTGGATGATGACAGATTTGGAAGTTATGGGAACCATAGGAGACAAAATAACAAGCTTTTTTCTGTGGTTTTAAATAAATGAGGATATGATATAGATCATTCACTGTGGAGAGGAAAAACAAGAAACACTAAACCAAACACTAAACAAGAGACATTAAATCTTGTACTTACTTCTAAAGTTTTGAATTGGAAAAGTAAGAATAAATAATTTGGAAAAGGAAGTTGTGAGATGTGGCACAGAACATGTAATGTTTATGAAGAACACTGTTTTAACTTGAAATAACATGATTACATAGTAATTTTGAATCAGATATTTAAAAAATGAGTCTGCATCCTGCAAACAAAACAATATGTATCCAGAAAAATGTTTTTGAGTTAATAGTATAGAAGGCAGGCAAACTTGAATTATTCCTAAAGAAGTTGAGAGGGAAGAAGAAGGGGGAAGAAAGAGTGCCTAGGGAATGAATAAAGTATAGAGCAGGAGAACCTGCCTAAATAAGTACTAGAGTCATAACAGCATAATCAGAAATGTAGAGAGAACAGTTTGTGTTATGGGCTCAAAGGGTTTATGGCTTTCTGTACTAGATGCCAGGTAAATAGTTATAATAGACAGTCTTATAAAATCCCTTTGAAATACAGAAGACTTCAACTTTGATTGAAATACAGAAGACTGAATAAAGTATAGAGCAGGAGAACCTGCCTAAATAAGTACTAGAGTCATAACAGCATAATCAGAAATGTAGAGAGAACAGTTTGTGTTATGGGCTCAAAGGGTTTATGGCTTTCTGTACTAGATGCCAGGTAAATAGTTATAATAGACAGTCTTATAAAATCCCTTTGAAATACAGAAGACTTCAACTTTGATTGGCAGCCATCCTAAATAATCGTTGTTGAATGACCCAGGAGATTGAATTGGCAGGTTGTGGTGTGTTTTTATGAAACAGAACATCAGAGCTGTGCTATTACAAAACTCTAAAGGAGGCAGGAATTGTGCTAGTCAAACCTTTGAGTTTCTCCCAAAGAAGGGTTTCTATGTTAAGTCTTCTACTAAATTACTATTCTCATAGTAAAACTCAGAATACATATAAAACGCCCTAGATTGTTTTAAATATCCAAAAGAGATGTTTCAAGTGGATGGGTGACATTTTTTTTGACTCAGAAAATGCAAATCTACTATTTTCAGGAAAAAAAAAAGCACATTTAGGAATTACCTATTATTGGCATAATATTGTGAAAATGTTCTTTTTGGGTTATTTAACATTCAACTCCTTCTTTCATCCCGATGGAGGATGAAAACATACAAACAGTACTGTACATGTTAGTGTTCTTTCTCACATAACATGGGGCTAGTTCACTGTATTAAAGAAAGTATTTATGATGAATGCAAAGCCTGTGTCCTCCCTTGAGGCTCTTAGTGATGTACATGACATAGTATGACTACCTAAGAGCTTACTGGGAAACTAGTTAAACAAAACTCAGAAAATAACTCTTTGCCATGTCAACCTTCCTATGATGTCTTTACGACTCTGTGCTCCAACCTACAAAATCTTCATATAGGCATTGTGCTACTTACAGCACTATTTATTATAAACAAGCTTACAGTCACTGCAATTGCTTTGCTTATTTTTCATTTTTTTTTTTTTGCTTATTGTTCATTGCAAAACAAATGTTATGAACATACTCTTAGTTCTACTGAAATCAGTGGATGTAGTCACGATGATGTCCATTGACAAATACTGTTAAATCCTGACCTTCTCCAGCTTGTCTTATCTGCATCGATTCCTGATACAGGTGCAGAAATAGAGTTTGTTGCTTATTTAGTCAATTTCTTTATTCTAAGAAGTTTAACAGAGGTCTCTGGAATTAGAGTAATTGGATGCGAGAGTCATTATTTTTTAATTTTGAAAACAGTTTGACTGTGATGTGCTATCAGTTTTTAAAGATTTTCTCTCAGAAACACAGGTTCAATAACTGACACACAGCCTCTTCTGATTTCTCGGGTGAAGATGCTAAGAGCACAGCAGTGTGCAAAGTCTGTGGGATCTCAACAGGGTCACACGGTTTTTAATATATAGTACTTGGATTATGTTAAGTGATGTGCTAATTATTATTTGGGTTTTTTTCCTTTTACCCCACTGTGAACATACAATTCCCAAATAAAATATACAAAAATGTTTATATTTATAATAAGACTTAAAGTACTAGATTTTGCAGATAACAACCTCTAGGCTGTTTTGTCTATTTCCTTATAATAAACCTGAGATATCATTTGTGATTTTCCAATCGGACTACTCCTACTTCAACAGGTCAGATCTCATGGATAATGCTCATGATACATCTATCTTATAGCAACTTCTTTTGTCTTCCTCCTTCCAAGCTCTCCTTGTGGCCTGTGACAGAGACCCCAAGCCAAGAATCTGAGGCTCAGCAAAACCAGAACGGGGAAGTGCGAAGGGGTGGGTGGGAGGACAGGGGAAGAGAAGGGGGCTTGCGGGACTTTCGGGGAGTGGGGGGGCTAGAAGAGGGGAAATCATTTGAAATGTAAATAAATTATATCGAATAAAAAAAAAAAAAGAATCTGAGGCTCTGCTACTTATCTTTTACCCAGCTACAAGTTGTATACATCTTTATTCATCACAAATAACTGGGAAACAAGGTAGACACAACAAAAGGTATACAGAGGATCTGGTATTCTCTGTATCTGGAGCAAACAGGCCTTGTGCTACACAGAATTTAGTGTTTGGACACATAGCAACATCAGATGAACTCAACACAGTGAAATGACATTAGTCAGATCCAGAAAATTGCTTCTTTTTTTTCTTTAAAAAGAAAACATTTAATTGGAGGCTTGTTTACGATTTCAGGGGTTAGTCCATTATCATCCTGTGAGGGAAAATGTTGGCATACAGGCAGGCATGGTCCTAGAGAAATAGCTGCGAGATCTATATCCTGATCCATAGGCAGAAATAAACAGACTGGACTTTTGAAACCTCAAAGCTCCCAACTGACCCAGTTACACAATTCCTCCTGCAAGGACATACTCCAATGAGACCACATTTCCTAACCCTTCACAAATAATGCCACTCTCTGGTGACTAGGCATTCAAACATATGAACCTATTGGGCTCATTCTTATTCAAGCTACTACAGGTAGCAACTGTAATTTCAGAGATTTACATGATGATTTTTTTTCTTTTTAATCTTTTTCCATAAAATTGTTGGCTTAGTTAGGGTTTCCCTACTGTGAACAGACGCAATGACCAAAGCAACTCCCATAAAAACATTTAACTGGGGCTGGATTACAGAGGTTCAGTCCATTATCATCAAGGTGGAAACATGGCAGCACCCAGGCAGGTATGTTGCAGAAGGAACTAAGAGTTCTCCATCTTCATCTGACGGCTGCTAGGAGAATACTGGCTTCCAGGCACCTAGGATGAGGCTCTTAAAACCCACACCCACAGAGATACACCCACTCCAACAAGGCCACACCTTCTCCAACAGGGCTACATCTTCCAATAGTGCCACTACTTGAGCCAAGCATATGCAAACCATTACAACTATTGAAACCTAATTGTTGATTTTTTTGTTAGTTTTTTTAAAGTTATTTCTTCTCTTTCAATTCTTTTTAAACATGTCATTGGAAAAGCATTGTGATTATCATCATATTCCGTTCAAAATATAACATGAATATTAACCAGTTTTTCCAATATCTAAAGGAACAAAGCTTATTCAGTTTCAAGTGCTTCTAAAGATCTATATTTCAAGATGCAAAAATCTCAGTGACACCAAGGTTTACTTTCTGCTTTTATTGGAAGAGTGTGATGTTGTTTGTCTGTAAACAAATAGTTGTATACCATCCAAGTTGTAAGATGTTTAAATATAGTGCAGTTATAATGATTTGTTGTCTAAAACAATTTGTACAAAAAGAGAAATGGCTTCTGTTACTAAATATGAAACAACTTTGCAGAACTTTTTGCTAGGAACTAAAGGCAAATTTAAACTAGTCTTTGAAAATGTAAAGAAAACATGAAGTAAATTAATCATAGCAGTACTTGATAAAATATTTACAAATTCATACTTTTAAAAGCGGTAGTTTGATTGGATATGGTCCCCATAGACTCGTGTGTTTGAATGCTTGGCCCATATGCAGTACTACTATTAGGAAATATGGCCCTGCTGCAGTAGATGTGGCCTTATTGGAGGAAATGTGTCACAGTGGGGTGGGCTGTGAGGTTTTAGATGCTCAAGTTAGTCCCAGTGTCACTCTTTCTTCTGCTGCTTTGGATTTAGATGTAGAACTCTCAGCTATCTCTCTACCACCATGTCTGCCTGAATGCTGCCATGCTTTCCACCATGACAATGGGCTAAACCTTTGATCTACAAGCCTACAATTCAAGACTACAATGAAATGTTTTCCTTTATCAGAGTTGTCATGGTCATGGTGTCTCCTTACAGCAATGGAAACCCTAGCTTACACAACAAATAGAAGTTCTGTTTTTTAATGCATGAAAAAAGAATATATTTTTTGCATAAAAAGCTCAGGATTGGTGATTAAAATATATAAGTTACAGCCTTACCCAAAATCACTATTTCAAAATAAATATGTGACAAAGAAAATATTTCCTTCAGATCTTCTGTATCTATAATAATTATTTCACTTCCTGGGACCTATGAGCCATTTACAGAAGAAGACAGAGGGATGATAGGTTCCATAATAAGTTTGAGATGAATTTATATTGGGGATAAAATAGAAATATTTTCATTGTGATCAATTACCTGAATATCAATAAATAATTAGAGAAACAAAAATCAGTCTCTAAAAATTATTTAAGTATACAAAATCAATACACACAAAAAAAAATCAGGGAAGAAAATGGTAAAATGAGACCAGACAAGTGAACTATTAGCCAAATTAATTATAAAATAAGCAAAAAGATCCAAATTAATACAATTATAGTTGAACAAGGAAATATCACAAGATACAAAAGAAATACAGAAAACTATAAGGGTTTATTTTAAAAGCCTGTATTTCCTTCAGTTGGAAGGAACTTTTTTAAGTTTTCCTTCCTTTTAAGAAATAGAAACATTTTCAAGTATATGTGACCCAAATTTTAATCAAAAACTGATTAAAACTTAAACTTATATAACTTTAAGTTAAAACTTAACAGGAGGTTGAGGTAGTAATGTTAAAAACAAATATAGAAAAAATCATTTAAGTGAAAAAATGTTAGAACCAGATGGACTTAAGAAAAAATTGTACACAATGTTTTTTTTTATCTACAACCAATACATTTTCAAATAATTTCCCCAAAGAAATCAATCTCAAACTTCTTCTACAAAGCCAATGAATTATAAGGTTTAAATCTGATAAAGAAATAGTACAAGAGAATTAAAGACTGATATCACTAATGAACACGAATGCAAATTTTTTGAAACTTATATATGCAAATATAACAGACAAAAGTCAAGACACTTTCCATTATCTAGTTAATTTTATCCCAAGTGTACATGGATGCTTTCAATACGAGCTCATTGAGAAATGAACCAAAAAAATAAAAGTACATAGAGACAAAAATCATATGAAAACCTACATAGAGAAAATTTCATTGACAAAAGAATTTGTTCTTGAGAAAAATGAAGAGATCAAAATAGTTGAGTGAAACTACATTAACACAACAAAGGCTATTGACAATAATCTCCTAGCCAACATCATGCTAAATGAAGGAAACAATCCTGTAGTCGTTGATATAAGAATGGCCATCCTACACGCAAAGAGAAGGGGGCTTACGGGACTTTTGGGGAGTGGGGGGCTAGAAAAGGGGAAATCATTTGAAATGTAAATAAATTATATCAAATAAAAAAAAATTAAAAAAAAAAGAATGGCCATCCTACACTCAAAATTTTGAAAAATTGGTTCCCACTTGGTAGAGATGTTTAAGAAGCATTACATGGTATGTCCTCTTTTCTTTTCTTTCTTTCTTTCTTTTTTTTTTTGAGGCTGTGTGTCACTGAAGCTGAGGTTTGAAGTTTCAAAAGATTCATAAGATTACCATTTGATCATTCTCCTACTCTGCTTATGGATTTGAGCTCTTAGCTATTCCTGCTGACATGCCTTTCATGCCTTTGCTCTACCAACCTGGACACTGACTCTATGATACTGCAAGGACACCTTCTTTGTTAAGTATCGTTGGCCCTCTTACTCTTTCACTTTCAGCTTCTTTCTTGCCTCCTCTTGGCCTCCTCTTTCTTGCCTTCCCTGCCCCCTCTCTCCATGTGGCCATGGCTGGCCTCTGTATGTCTACTCACTTCCTCTCTCTGTCTTTGTCTGCCTCTACTACCCTCTTAACTCCCCTCCCATGTGCTGAACAAACCCTATTCCATACTAAATGTATCATACTAAAAAAAAATGTATCATTGGCCATGGTGTTTTATAGCATAAACAGAATAGTAACTAATACAAATCCTATTATTAAACAAGAACAAGACAAAATTATTCTATGTGAATATTTCTATATAATATAGTGCTTGATTGTGTGTGTATGTGTGTGTGAGTGTATGTGTGTGCTTGATCCTTTTTTTTTTGCACAGTTATGAGAAAAAGTCAACAGAGCAAATGAATAAGTCAAAAGATCCCTTTTGGAGCCAATATAATGCTGTATGGAAGCAATCCTACATACTTCTTTGGAAAACAAAACAATAATCCTCCTAGAATTGAAAAACATGGTCTGCAAAGACATAGAATGAAAGTTCACATACAAATATAAGTAGTTTGTTGTATACCAGTAGCAAGCACAGGGTCAGAATATTTTAAAGTTGAAAAACCCAGAGAAAGAAATCGAGGAAGATTCTAGAAGACAGAAAACAACACCATGAGCATGAATTGGTAGAACTCAGATTGTGTAAATTATTATAATACCCAAAGCAATTTCCAAATTTCTTGGGGACAGATAAGGGTAAGAGCTTTAAATAAAATTGAGCAGGGAAAAACTCACATGGAATTCTACTCTTGTAGACAAAGTAAATTTTAAAGGAAATAGCTTACAGTCCAGCATAAGGGTCTTTGTGGAAATTTGGATTTTAACACAAAGCTCCAGTGCCAGTTGTGTGACATTGCTTTGTATGTTGTTCATTGGGGAGCCTAAGTAACTCCAAAAACAATACAAGCTTTTCCCATCTGTGATGGCTTGGGTGAAAGTTATCCTCCACTTAATTTTTTATTTGGATACTTGGTCTCTATTTGGTGCCACCATTTGGGGAAACTATGGAAATTTTTGGATATGGAGCCATGTTGAAAAATGTATATTTCATCATTGAGAATGGCTTTTAAGAGTTAGAACCTTGCTCCCATTTGGGATTCTTCTCGTTTCTTTTATGAGGCTGAAAATGTGATCTATCCCTTTCCTTTTCTGACCAGTAACTGCTGGCGTGCCTCGTCTACTGCTTTGGAAATTTCTTCTCAAACCATGCATAATTTTTTTCAAAGAATTAATTTAGTTTTTAAAGACATAAGAGCAATCATCTTATTATTAATAAATTTACATACAAAGCTCTTTTCACTCTAAATTTTACTATAAATGAGCACATATAACTATGTATGTGTACATGACCTACATGTGTATAAAATGACCAGTTACCACATTATACAATATCCAAATGGCCATTTTGTAATGCTAACTTTGGAAAAAAATAAGTAATAGGCAACTGCTTGTGCTTATAACTAAACATAACTAATCAGTATAATCCATAAAACATTAAATAATAGGTTTTCTCATATATGGAACAAGCTATGCAAACAAAAAATAGTATGTTATGAATGTACTGGACTAGTCCAGTAGGAATAGGACTAAATCTATAATGCATAGTAAGGTTAGAGGATTATATTTACACATTGATAAGCATTAAGAATACTGACTGAATCTATGTGGTAAGTGGAATATCCAGTAGTAACACTTGAGAAGAAGGTAAAATGAAAACTGCTATTCTAAAATGTTGCATAAAACATCTTTTTTATAAATGGCTTCTTACTGATGAAGCTCTCAATCCAGACTCCTGTTACCAGGAAGTTACAGCACCTCCTAGTTGCTTGGGGCTTAAAATGCAAAATTAATGTGTAAAGTGTGTTCCAATTGGATATTTTAAAAATAAAATCAAAATATTAAGCAAAAATATCTATAGTGGATCATAAGAAAATAAAGCGAATGAATTTCAATTGTTTTATCCTATATATATGCATTCAGAGCACATAGAAACCTGAGGACTACCAACTCGAATGATACTTAGTTCTTGGAAAAGAAGTCAAATGGAAGTTAACTCAGTACATATTGTCAGCTAACACCTGTGTGTGTGTTTATAGTGTGTGAGAGAAACAACTGCATAATAACCTACAGATCGACATGATGTGTTGTTCTTTGAAGACATGTAATTGGATTTAAAAAGGAGAGTAATGTCTAGTTAAGGTAATTAAAATGGCACCTTTAAAATTGCTCTTACTCTTTATGCTGTAAAGGAACTCCGTTTGAGCAGTAACAGCACTGTTAAGTAAAGGAATACGTCTCTATATCCGACTCCACTCAAAGACTTGCCTGTTCACTAAGCTTGTCCAAAGACTTCCACTGCAAATAATTAATGAAAATAGATCAGATCTAAAGGACCTGCATGAGACTTGTTTTACTTCATTGTTTTTCCCACATGAAGACGTGGGTTGTTCTCACACAGACCTGGGCTGTTTGTGAGTGAATTTTACATACCCAAGGAATATCTTGAATCACTAAGCCTCTCGCATCCACCTTTGAAGTTCTGTACCAGTGATGCCCAGTTTCATGCATTGCTGTGGCTCAAACCCAGTGTCTCATTTATGCTAGGCAAGCACTTTACTAATGTGGAAAATTTCTTAGCCTTCTAAGGCTTACCTAAACGAGATATATTGTGAGATGTAGGAATGAATTAATTTATCATCACCTGCTCAGAATTCCTTTAGGACCAAACTAATGTGGTCTATAGTTTATCTTGTTTATCAAGACTGTAACGATAATATGAACTGAAAATTGTTTAAATTGAAGTAATTTACTTTTATGTTTATTTTCTCTAAGGATTTGTGTATGTATTCTAACCATAGTGTTAAATGTTATCAACCATGTGTATCCTGGAACTCAAACTTAGGTCATCAGGCTTGGTGAAGACTTTTACTCACTACACCGTTTTGAGGAGCCTAAAGAGAAATAATGTTTAAAAAAATATAATGGTATGTGGGGTTTTTTTTTCCTTTACTTTCCTGGGACTCACTCAAAGTTTAGAGTATGCTAGAAAATGCTGCATCACTGAGTTCCATCTCTGACCTTGCTTTTTATTTTGACACTTGCAGTAGCTGTGGTTATCTGTACAAGACCTGCACAAGATCAAGCCAGCAAAAATACTAAATAGAAAGGAATACCTTCCCAGACCCCCATCCCTAGATGGAGAACTATTAGCAGTTGATAGCTGCTGCAGGACTGTTAATATCCTTTGGGGATGTGACTGCTGGTATGTTGCCCATAACCCACTAGATGGCACTACACCATTTGTAGACAGTTAAAGCTGACTACCTCAGAGGCTACTGCTTTAACTACTACATCTGCTGCTGCTGCGGCTGCTGCTACTAATACTACCACTACTACCACCATTACTACTACTACTACTACTACTACTACTATTACTACTATTAATAATAATAATAATAATAATACTATTAATGATGAATTAGATATCAAGTTGGGAAGTAGACATGTTAGGGTATTTTGGAGAAATAGGAAGGAAGTGGTGTATGAATTAGAACAAAGTACATTTCAAAAGCACATGAATGAAAAAGAAAATAACTAGAAAAATTATTTTTAAAAAGATAAAAAAAATAGTTTCTGAGGCAATTAAACATGTTTTTAAGCAAAAAGATGATAAAAAGTAAAGTGTGTTTCCCTTGGTCTTATTTCAGGATATAAAACCACAAACTGTAAACTCTTTAGTAAGACTTTCCTGTTAGAGAAAATGGCTACACAGATATCATTTTTGGACTTATCTACTGAGAGAAATATTTTGTGAAGTTCTTCTGAACATTTTATCAAAGAAAGCTGTGGGAATACTTCAAGGGTCCTGACTGCCAAATAACCTGCTGAAAGAACATGATGTCATCCAAGTGACATTGGCATTGAAGGTATATAAACTGTATGGATTCCAGAGACATAGACACTTTTGTTAGTATTTAACAAAAATATGATTATAAGTAAATCATTTCCCCTTCCATTTTGTCCCTCCAGACCCTCCCATATACCTCTAGTAGCTCTCCTTCTGATTCATGGCCTCATTTTTCAATAATTGCTGTTGCAGTTATATGTGTCTAATAAAGAAGACTTCCAGGCCCAGTGAATCAAACTAATAGAAGATTCACTGGACAGAGTACCCGCTGGAAGATTGTGGGTTAAGACTAAGACACAGTAATAATCCCAGTATTATTCGGATGCCAAAAAGTGAGATAACTGTCAAGGAAAAATCATAGGTATCGAGTGAATCCATTTCATGAAAGATTGTGTGAGTTGTAAATAGCTAGATAGTGGCAGTGGAGCTCCCAAGGAAGTGGGATTTTATTCTGTGCTACGCTGTGTCCCAAATTTTACACATGGGTTTATAGAAACTATTGTCATTTCGTGTTTTAAGTTTTGCTTTTTGCTGATAATTTCTTGCTCATCAATTCTTCTCGCTGTGCCTTTGTGTAATGAAAGGACAAAAAAGCATTTTCCTTTTAATTCTATAGTAGATCATGGTTAAGTCATCTTACACCAGTCAGAATGGCTAAGATTAAAAATTCAGGAGACAACAGGTGTTGGAGAGGGTGTGGAGAAAGAGGAACACTCCTCCACTGCTGGTGGGGTTGCAAATTGGTACAACCACTCTGGAAAGCAGTCTGGCGGTTCCTCCGAAAACTGGGCACCTCACTTCCAGAAGATCCTGCTATACCACTCCTGGGCATATACCCAGAGGTTTCCCCACCATGTAATAAGGATACATGCTCTACTATGTTCATAGCAGCCCTATTTATAATTGCCAGATGCTGGAAAGAACCCAGGTATCCCTCAACAGAAGAGTGGATACAAAAAATGTGGTATATCTACACAATGGAGTACTATTCAGCCATTAGAAATAATGAATTCATGAAATTCTTAGGCAAATGGATGGAGCTAGAGAACATCATACTAAGTGAGGTAACCCAGACTCAAAAGGTGAATCATGGTATGCACTCACTAATAAGTGGTTATTAACCTAGAAAACTGGAATACCCAAAACATAATCCACACATCAAATGAGATACAGGAAGAAAGCAGGAGTGGTCCCTGGTTCTGGAAAGACTCAGTGAAACAGTATTTGGCAAAACCAGAACGGGGAACTGGGAAGGGGTGGGAGGGAGGACAGGGGAAGAGAAGGGGGCTTACGGGACTTTCGGGGAGTGGGGGGGGCTTGAAAAGGGGAAATCATTTGAAATGTAAATAAATTATATCGAATAAAAAAAAAGATCTGAGAGATAATAACTTGAACTTTAGTTACAATGTTGGAACTGTCAAGACCAGGGAATCCTTAGAGATGAAATAAATATATGTTTCATTATGAGACAGCTGTGAGCCTTTGTAGTCCAGTAGTGGGTTATTATAATTAGAATATGAGTTGTGGCTGACAGCATCATACTCCATCTTCAGATGGTGACAATTCCTTAGGGAGTTGGGAAAATTTAGGGAAAACCATGGCTGTGATACACATCTTGGAAAGGTATGCTGAAATGCCAGTGCGTCCTTTCTTTATCTGCTTCCTGACCACTACAATGTCCTCTCCTCCAGTCATGTGATACTGCCCCCATTTTCTTCTCAAACCATCAAGCAAGCATGAACTCCACTCTCAGAACAAGGAGTCAAAATGTGTTGCTCCTTAATGTTGACTTTGTCAGGTATTTGGCAACAGCAGCAATAAAACTGACAAATATTTTTAATATCCCCACTGTTAATTAATTAGAATTATTTTAGTCACTTCCTAAGATGTGATAAGATCCAATATGATTAGTAAGTCTCAAACTTATTAATTTCTCAAAATACTTAAATAGCCAATTATTTACATTTATTTTGAACTATTCCTAATAATTTTCTTTAAAAACTTAAAGTAGTATTAGTAGAAAATGGATTTGTTTACTGATACTTTTATAGCATATTGAAATTGTTTATAATATTTTACCCAAAATATTTGCTATAATGATGTCATTTTCTGTTCATGCCAAGGTCATAGGATTTAAAACAAAGAGGAGCATAAATAAAAGTCATTTGACTACAGTACTTCTAGATACAGGTAATCTTTAAAGATAGTTATTTGTTTGATAAATAATTTATGCCTATTTTAATAGCCATGTCACTTTCTAATAGAGATCAAACACTGTTGAGTTTAAATATTCATTCTTTTTATGTAACAAGTTCCACTTGAGGCAACACTTGTCTGCATTGTCATTAATAACTTAGCCCCAACTGTATATAGAGTGTGTGAGCCTAAAGACCATCATTACTTATACTGAATAAAAAGGTGAAATAAATGCCAATAATTATGGAAATTCTTGGACAATACATGGTAGTCTAATAAAAACATTAATGTTGTGTACATTTTATAAGCATATATATTTTTGTATATATTCTTCATAGAAAAATGTATTTGTCATTGGTTGAAAATGTGACTAGTTGATTATATTTTTCATTGACTGAAACATTCATATTTTATAATTTACTTACAAGTGAGTATGTTTTTATTAAAAATGAGGGAGGAATAATAGGATCATGAGAAAAGTCATGAGATCACAAGAAGTGTAGTTATATTTCCAATGTTCCTTATTTTTATTCCACAAAGGCCACCCTAATTGAAACCTGTTCATTTAAAACTAAGCTGAAAATATTCACATTTTGTTGCACCCATTATATTTTTCTCCATTACATAGTTCTCTATTAAAAGAAGTTGTAGAATATAATTTTGCAAAATTATTTGAATTGCCATATTTATTCCCTGAGCAAAATCATAATGCTATTAATAAATAACAATGTGATTTTTAGGAAAATTCTTGGGGCCAAGATATGTTATAGATATTGGGATCTTATAAATCATACCTAGACCTTGTGTACTAGTTTTGTTTAATATGTAAACTTTAATGATGAGTATTAGTAGGAAACAATTTTTATCAACTAGTTAGTAAAATCTTACCTCACATTAGCATTTTGTTCTCAGCTCTTATGCCAGCCAAGTTATTCCAGAAGATCTTGACAAGACAGTCACTACATTAGATAGCCTTCTTATTTTCTGCTGTTTATGGATTTTGATTTTTCTTTCTTTCTTTCTTCCTTCCTTCCTTCCTTCCTTTCTTTCTTTCTTTCTTTCTTTCTTTCTTTCTTTCTTTCTTTCTTTCTTTCTTTCTTTCTTTCTTTCCTTCTTTCTTCCTTCCTTCCTTCCTTTTTTCTTTCTTCCTTCCTTCCTTCCTTCCTTCCTTTCTTTCTTTCTTTCTTTCTTTCTTTTGGTATATAAACTCAGATACATTTTTATTTTTAAAAACAATATTAAACAATTTTATGACTAGGCAGTGATAGTACGAGTCTTTAATACTAGCATTCAGGAGGTAGAGGCAAATGGATCTCTGAGTTTGAGGCCAATGGTCTACAGAATGAGTCCCAGGACAGCCAGGGCTACACAGTAAAACCTTGTCTTGAAAAAAAAAAATCCTAACCTTAACCCAACCCAAACAAACAAACTAAAAAGAAATTGATAAATCAGTACTGTGTTTACATTGATTCCAAACCCCTTCTCTTTTTTTTCCAAAAGTAAATTATTTATTTTGTATTGTGTCATTTTCTTTTTTTTCTTTTTTATTAATTTATTGATATATTTATTTACATTTCAAATGATTTGCCCTTTTCTGGACCCCCACTCCCCAAAAGACCCATCAGTCCCCTTCCCTCCCCTTGTTTTCCCCACCCAACCCTTCCCACTTCCCTGTTCTGATTTTGTTCTATACTGCTTCACTGAGTCTTTCCAGAACAAGGGACCACTCCTCCGTTCTTCTTGTACCTCATTTGATGTGTGGATTATGTTTTGGGTATTCCAATTTTCTAGGTTAACCAAACCCCTTCTCTGCCCTCAAATTCTTCCTGTGTCCTCACTGCCGCTCAACCTAATGATGTCTTCTTTAAATTATCATTGTTAAATGTTAAATACATCATTTCCCACATATTATCATTGTCACCCATCACACAAACATGCACACACACATACTCATATACATACAAACACACAAACAGACACACACTCATGTACACATGAATTATTACTTATTTAATATGATAATTAACTTCCTGATAAGCATCATTCCCATCCAATGATATGGGAGCAATTTGTATTAGTCACAAAAATAAACAGTACAATGGACAAAATTATTAACATAATTTTGGTTCATTGAAATGTAACAAATATCAAATGTTGTAATAGTGAGACTAAAAATTACTAAGAGTTTTCTGGCTTTGATTTTTTTTTCTCTCAACACTGGAAAAAGTGATTTAGATATCTAATCACTTTTGAGCCTAGCCAATGAGGTCAAGTATTCTTTACACTTCAACCAGTTGGGAAAATCATTTACTCATCTTATATTTAAAAAATAAGTTTTATTAATAAACAATGAAAGATAACTCACTAATGAGTATACATGCCAGTATTTAAAAGACAATGACTTGGTGCCAGTCCATAAGCAGTGTTCTAGTTCACCAAGTTATGATTTTTCTGTAGAGCATAAGCCATCACATATATAGTTTGTATAAATAAAATGTGGTTCCATTGCTTTAAAGATCATATTATACATTTCAAATGTTATTCCAATAAGAGCCACATAAGACTAGGTAACTGCAAGAGTTTTGTTCTTTATCCTCAGTACTTTGTTTACAATGTTTCTTTAGAGGACAGCTGTAGAAGACAGCTATGCTGTCCAGCTTAGTATTGAAGTGGCTTCATAACACACACACACACACACACATGCACACACACACATGCACACACATATACATGTATACTATGTACACACATGTGTTTGTGTATGTGTGTGTTCTCTGTGTATGCAAATGTATACATAAAAAAATGGCTTTTCATCCAAGGTCTGAAATTCCTGTCCTGCTCACAGAGTCAGGGCTCTTAGTGAATCACTGATTATATCAAAATTGCTTTTAGAGATTATATACATATATATATAAAACTTTCTCTAAAAAATCCTATTAAATACAATAATGCTTACATAGGATTTAAATTATCTAACATACATGCATATTTATATAATTTATGTATATATGTTTTAAGTGTATGGGTGAGAAAGTATATGTATATATGATTTATATATAGTTATTCATATATTTATATATAATAGATATTTATATATAATAAACAACTATACTTATATTATATTTAATATATAATCATTCATATAGGTTAACTACATATATATTTGTGTATATATATATATATATTTATATTTCAGCTTAGCTTTCCCAATATTACTCTGCTCAGACATTTATAACATTTTTTACAGAGAATATTTATATGTAAATGATCTCTGAGACACGCTAAGTGTGTTTTTGCACATAAGATTTTAGCAACCTTAGAGATTTATCTGGAGACCCATCAAATTTCTTTATATTCTCCTCATAAAAAAGATGGTCTTTTGAACAAAAGTGGCCGCCATAGGCTTATAGGGAATGGCATTATTAGGAGGTGTGGCCTTGTTCAAATAAGTGTTTCCTTGTTGGAGGATGTGTGTCAATGAAGGTGTGCTTTGAGGTCTCAGAAGCTCAAGCCACACCCTAGTGGCTTGCTGCCTCTTCCTGATGCCTGCTGATCAATATGTAGAACTCTCAGTTATCTCTACAGCACACTATCTGTCTACAATTCACCATGTTTCCTACTGTGATGATAATGGACAAAACTTCTGAACTGTATGCCAGATACAGTCAAATGTTTTCCTTTATAAGAATTGACATGGTTATGGTTTCTCTTCACAGCCATAAGTGTCTGAATGGTATTCATAAGAAAAAAACACCCCAAGCTCTGTAGGGAGTAGGTGGAACTATCTGTCATCTTACATAAACTTAGATAAACTTGATAACAAAATTCCCTTGGTATTTTGAATCACAAAGTCTTAGATCAATGGAATGATTTGCCTCGTTTTTATTTTAATTCATTTCATTCCTTTAAAAAAAAAAGAAGAAGGTCTTACAATGTATTCTGCGGTATCCTGTAACTGAAAGGTGCCCTAAACTACTGCTTGTGCTTTCTGAATCCTGGGATTTCAGGATTCAGTATGAAGCAAAACTCCCAGCTTGACTTATTCCTTAAAATGTGCTCCACACAGAAGCAAGTTCTACAAGTACATGAGAAATAGTGGAAGTTGTTGTATTACTTAAAAATGTTCCCCACAAAATCCCGTGATATTTCATTTAAAAAAATAGTAAATACTGATTTGCTGCAAATTTAACAAATTCAAATTTTATGACCACCTAGCAAATTTCTTTACTCAAGTTTGAACGTGTATTGTTCTTATTTCTATTTCTAATGAGTTCTTTTTATTTGTGCTTATAAAATACTGGTAATATGATTATAGTTTTTCACTGTTTACATATAAATCCTATTGACTTTTGTTTCTTCCAATTTGTAGCTTCCTTTTATTAACCAACATACTTTTATGCTGTATAGTCATTTATTTACTGAAAATATATGTTACGCAGACTTTTTTTTAACTTTCCAAAAACTTTAGTTTTGTCACTGTATGTATGAGTGTTTGCTTACATGTATGCCCATGTACCATGTACATGCCTTGGAAGCCAGAAGACAGCATAGGATATCCTGTAACTGGAGTTACACATGGTTAGGACGTGCCCTATGGTTGCTAGAAAATGAACTCCATAGTCCTCTGTAAGACTAGAGAATACTCTTAACCCCTGAGCCATTTCTCATGCTCTGATTTTAATACTGTGAGTAGAGATTATAAAGACCATATATTATCATGACAAAAATTAAATTTTCTGAATTTGATAATGCATCTTCCATTGAATAGGGTGTACTAACATTTCTGTGCTTAAGTTCTTTCTTAGTTGTTGTGCCTAAGGTTTTCTCTGGCTGAGGCATCTTAAGAGTCAAGCATTAGATGAGCTCTGGAAACCTCGCAGAAGAGGGAGAAAAATAGTAAGAGCACGAGGATTGGAGGACGCCATGAACACAGGGACCCCAGAATGGTCTAAGGGTGTGGCGGCATGAATAGCAATGACTCCAACAGACTAATGTAATTCAGTGCTTGGCTCATAGGAAGTGGTATTTTAGGATGTGTAGCCTTGTTGAGGTAAGTGTGGCTTTGTTGGAGGAATTGCGTTTCTAGAAGGAGGGCGTTGAGGAGTCAGAACCTGATCTGAAGGCTCAGGGGCTCACAGCAATTTCCTGCTGCCTGTAGATCAACATGAACTCTCAAATATTTCTCCAGCACTGTGTCTCCCTCAATACCATAAGCCACCTTCATAAATCCTATATAAGAGTTGCTGTAGTCGTGGTATTTCTTTACAGCAATTTGTGACCTCCCCCAGCCCACTGTTCTCAAGAATAGCAGCCAGCAACCTGACCACCCACCTCCTGAAGAACAAGAAGAACTGGTTTCCAGCCTTCAGGGGAGGGGCTTGGCCTGCCTCTGTATCTTGGGAGAGAGGTATTAAAGATGGAGACTTGACCCAGAAGCCATGTGTTTTTTTTTTTGTCTCCACGTTTTTCTCTTGCCACCCTTTCCAATACCATCTCTCCTTCCAGAGAACCCGCTGTTAGAATGTAGGAGCTGGACTCTACACATGGCACACAATGGATAGATTATTACTAGAAACGGGGAGAACACATGAGGTTTGTTGTCTTGAATGAGGAGCTCCTTGGGAAAAAAAAGGAAAAAAGTTTATGTATTGGACACGGTAAGCAACAGGGTATTAATTTAGCGCTAATAATGCCATTTATTTGTAAAGGTTGTTGCTGCAGGAGTGCATGGAGATACGGGCTAGACTGAATCATTGTAGGCCCTGCACTGAGATCAACTAGGGTGTGAAGACAGCAATGGAACAGGGAATTAATTTAGTTAGGCATTTGTCCGCAGTCTAAGAACTGCACCAGGCAAGAGAAATAGGGCATAAAACAATATAGAAAAATATAAAAAGGATAAAAAACAAAAAACAAAACAAAAAATATTTCTAGAAGCATGAAGAAAGAAGAAGAGAAGGAAAATGGATTTGGTTACATGGCAGGTACGCTTTAATTTTTATGTCTGCGGTGCACTGACCCTTTGTCCACATGTACGTGTATGTCTTCTCCGTGATTTTGTGTGAATGACTGTTTCATGTCGAAAAAATAAAAATCAGTGAAAATTTTGTCTGCTGGGGCCTCTTGAGCCAGCCGCAGGCTGATTTGTAAAGCCGCACGCAGCAGCCTGCAATGGTGGTGCACGCCTTTAATCCCAGCACTTGGGAGGCAGAGCGCAAGGCAGTGCACTGCACTAGCGGGCACAGGCCGATAAGGGCGATGGCTACAGGGAGCCCGAAACTCTGCAGGCAGTGGGCAAGTGGCCCGGGCAAGCAGCTGGAAGTGGAGGGCGAGCGCTGCAAGTTACTCAGCCTTGGCCTGGGCAGCGGCTATGGCTGGGGAGGTTGAGCTGCATGGTGTGCGGTCTGCGAGGCTATGACTCTGGACTCAAAAGCGCCCTCAGGGCATGGCCTGAGGGACTCAGTTTTTCCTCTGGGGGGCGTGGCTTTTGCAGGCAGCACCTAGCGGCCAGCTTGCAGTTAGTTTAACCATAGAGATCTAACTGCTTAATTGAAACAAAGCATGAGTTTCTGGCCAAGATATTTGACAGATTCATACAGATATGATTCAAAATACAATTCAAATGTAGCCTTGCCTTATGTGAGAAGGAGTGTTTTGTCTCTGCTTCAGTACGGTAAGCTGGGATCTTAGATTTTTTAATGTATTTATTTACAGAAATTTTTTTGTTTTATAAAAATATTTGTTTATAAAAATGTTTTGTTTATAGAGAAACAGGCCTTTGCTTATGGGTTTTTTTTAAATTTTTTAAATAAATAATTTTCAAAGGTTATTGAAATAAGTTAATTTGCTAAGACATCTCTTTAAGCTTGCCACAGAAGGACTTAAAGCTGTTTTCAAGGCAGATATAAATCAACTGGCAAAGGATAGATAATTTTACAAATCAGCTGTTTGTGATATGTGTTCACTGCCATTCCTTGGCAAAAGTAACATTAATATAGAATCACATTTTTGCTCTCGAAATAAAGTTTTTTTACATCCTTCAATAAAGATATTGATGTGTTGTTAAAATGTTATATATTTTTAAAAAAATATTTTAAGAACCTAATAAAACGTTTGTTCCTTGCTTCAAGCAGCAATCAAATTAATTATTATTAATGGTTGATCTATTACATGGTGAGCCTTTTTAGGCAAAATTAATTGTTATCCAAAAAATAATTTGTTATTATTTGCTTTTATACTTCAATATATACATCCCATGACTAATATATCAACTATGGGACTAAAGTTTATATAATTAGATCACATGTCTATTCCTTTAAGTTTTCCCTGCTTCAGTACTTGGGTGCTATAGAAGCCATTTTTAAGATGCTAAAAATCAAGCTTTTAATAATAATAGATATATATATATATAGCTCATGGTTTACAATTGCTTAAAATTGTTCCTTTTTTAATACTGCTTATTCTTAATTTTTACAATTGTTTATAGAAATGTAATTCAAATTTCAAAGGATATGTTCTCTAAATGGCTGTCCTTTAGATATTTGAAAGCTAATCCAAAGGCTGGAGAGACAGCCATGGGTGCTCGGGGTCAAACTCTTTTATTTCATAGTTGTGAGCCTAGAGAGATGGCTCAGCCACTAAAGGCTAGGCCCTCATTCATGGAGCAAGGGAGTTCATATCCCGGCAACCACATGGTGGCTCACAACCACCTATGATGAGATCTGACACCCTCTTCTGGTGTGTCTGAAGACAGCTACAATATACTTATATATAATTAATCTTTAAAAAGGTGCCTGGGAAAGATCCCTTAAGGCAAGACACATAAAATTTATATCCCAAACAGGCTATATAGAAACATTCGGATATACAAGCATATTTATTATTTATATCATCAAAAGAGTAATGGCTTAAAAAATAATTTTGTATTTTTATGCACATCAAATTATAAAGATTTGTCTTGATGTCCTCAATTTCTACTTCTACTGCATAATGGTGTTGATTCTAGAGGACTTGATTAATTTTTACAGATAAATGATACTCATCTTTCTAATTTAGAAAATCAAAATATGTGCATATAACTTTGATTCATTTTGGGCATTCTAGTTGCAACTGCTCTAGCAAAAACCAACTGGGAATGCTATGTTTATTTTCTATAATTATGAAGTTATTGCCTATGTTATGATATATGCTTAGTTCCAACTTTGATTGGAACAAACAATTGAATTGGCCATTTAATAAATAAAGGTTATTCATTTGAGATATCTTTGACAATTTGATTCTTTATTATCCTCAAAGACAAGGTAATATAAAACATTTTTTAAAAATAAATCAAAACAATACCTTCTTAAAAAAGAAAAAGAAAGGGGAAATGGTATCCCCATGCATATAATTTGAATTATGCTTATATAGTTTTAAATTCACTTATTGGCATGGCCATTAGCCTCAAGATAGATTAATAATGTTTTTTAGATATGCATGAGGTTGTATTCTCTAATATGATCTTTACAGCCGCTGCATAATGCTCTTTTGATTTTCATAGATGGCTCTTCTGAAGGAAGAGGTAGATATCTTACTTATAATCAACAGGTGGTTATAGAAACACCTGGGCTCAGCTCAGTCAGCAGAGCTGACAATGGTATTAATTTTTTTTAACCTATAAATAATGCTTTTTATCTTTTTACAATTAGCTTGTATGCTGCAGAATCTGTCTTTTTATTAGAAGCCTGTGGCATATTTAATTTTAATACGCCATCAGGATCTTTGCTTTCACTATTATAAAACATCATTTTTGCTTGAAGAAATCCCTTCTATATTGGCCAAATACAAGCTCACTCCAGTCTTCCTGGAACATTAGCTAAAGGCAATCATTGCATTGACAGAGCTCTAATAAGAGAAGCTTTAGTGTTAGAACCTGTTAAATTGGCTAGACCTGATCATAATGTGCTCTACGTTTCTAGCCATACATTAAGACTCTGACATGCAATCACAGAGGAGCAAGCAAAAATGATTACAAAACAATGCCCAAACTGTCTTTCCTTATCTCCAGCTGCCCATTTAGGGGTTGATCCACATGGCCTTATGCCCAATCATTTTTGACAAATGGATGTAACTCACTATGCAAAATTGGAAAATTAAAATTTATACATGTTTGCATTGATACTTGTTCAAGGTTTCTTTTCATTTCTCTACATTTGGGAGAAGCCTCTAAATGTAATCAATCATTGTTCACAAGCTTTTTATACCATGGAATTACCCAAAGTCATTAAGACAGACAATGGGGCCAGTCTACACTGGCAATTTGGTTTTAAACATAAAACTGGAATTCCTTATAACCCAGTGGCTCAAGGAATTGTTGAGTGGCACATTGCACTCTTAAAAATTGACTTTTTAAAACAAAGAAGGTGAAAACTATACACTTCTAGATCACCCAAAGCACGCCTTGTTTTTGTTTTGTTTGTTTTGAGTTTCTTGCAAACTGATGCTAAAGGTCAGTCTGCAGTGGATCACCATTGGCAACTTGCCACTTCTAATTCTTATGCCATGGTTAAATGGCGGGACACTTTAACTAATACATGGAACGGTCCAGACCCTGTTTTAACATGGAGAAGATGTTCTATTTATATTTTCTCTCAAAAAGAAGATGGAGCCCGATGGCTGCCAGAAAGATTGATATGATAGGTAAATAGAAACCCTGGATCAGCTAGTAAGTGTGACTAATTCAATAATGTTCTTAAAGCTGCTTCTCCCATATTAAGATGGTAGGCTGCTTTTCTTCTAGCCATTAATTTACAAGCCAGGTTTTATTCATGAGCTACTAATTTACAACCAAATTAAATACCATGGGCCCTCCAGAGAAACAGTCCAAGCAGTTTTTCCTTTTAATCTCTTATTTTGTGTTTCAAGCAGGTATCTTTCAGATACAGCACTCGAAGGTGTGCTGCTACAGCAATGGCTTCCAGGACTTGAAGGTGGGCTGCTATGAAAGCCAGCCAGCTCATATTCATAAGACATTTACTTTACTAGTGGATCTCCAAAAATGGAGTTGCATAGAACTCAGATCTATGCATGTTTGTTCATTAAAAAAAACATGGGTACCAGTTCTGAGGTGCGAGGCACGGCACTACAAGGGGAAAAGGAAATGTCCTGCTTCTGAGTTTTCCTGAAAGTAAGCCTGGCTGCATAGGGGTCGACTTTGAGAGACTGTCCTTTAAAATAATAAGGCAGTATATTTCCCCTCCCCTGAAAAGGACATCAATTAATATTTAAGGGGTCAAGGCCAATGCTTTCCCTCACTGGTCAATACCCATCATCTTTTGACAAATATATTTATCCACTGGTTTTTCTTTTTTTTAATGATCTCTTTTTTTCCTTTTATTTGATATATTTTTATTTACATTTCAAATGATTTCCCCTTTTCTGGTCCCCCACTCCCCGAGAGATACATATGCCCCCTTCCCTCCCCCTGTTCTCCCACCCACCTCTTCCTACTTCCCTGTTCTGGTTTTGCCTTATACTGCTACACTGAGTCTTTCCAGAACCAGGGGCCACTCCTCCATTCTTCTTGTATCTCATTTGATGTGTGGATTATGTTTTGGGTATTCCAGTTTTCCAGGCTAATATCCACTTATTAGTGAGTGAGTACCATGATTGATCTTTTGAGACTGGGTTACATCACTCCACTGGTTTTTCTTAAAATTAATAAAAAGGGAGGAATTGTGACCTCCCCCTGCCCACTGTTCTCAAGAATAGCAGCCAGCAACCTGACTGCCCACCTCCTGAAGAACAAGAAGACCAAGTTTCCAGGCTTCAGGGGAGGGGCTTGGCTTGCCTTTGTATCTTGGGAGAGAGGCATTAAAGATGGAGACTTGACACAGAAGCCATGTGTTGTTTTTTTTGTCTCCACATTTTTCTCTTACCACCCTTTCCAATACCCATCTCTCCTTCCAGAGAACCCGCTGTTAGAATGTAGGAGCTGAATTCTACAGCAATTTAAACATTAACTAAGCACAGGGCTCACAAAAGATCACACAGGCTGAAGTGACAATAGGAGCCTGTATTGGGCCCTCTGCATACATGCTGAAGTTTAGGTTTCTGTTGGTCTTGTTTTTTCTTTCTTTCTTTCTTTCTTTCCTTTTTTTTTCTCTTAGGACCTTTTTTCTCTTACAGTTTTACTTCATGCAGTCTTCATATGAGTGTGGAGACTTATTGCATCTTGTTAGGCCATTTTCCATCATTGATTGATAGTCATAGAAGACCTGCTTCTTTTTGAAGGGAAAGGAAGGAGTAGTGAATCTTGGAGAGCGGCAGAGATGCTAGGAGGGTAACTGGGAATGGGGACTTCCATTGGAGGTTATTGTATAATAAGAAAAAATGAATAACCTCAGATTTTTTTATTGGAAGGATTTATTTTATATTTTGTTTTGAAAAATGGTAAATATATTGACAGTTGTCTGTTTTATTTCTCTCAGTAATCCAAACATACTTTCCCAACTATCATTTATAAATATACAAATACTGATACATTTGCTGTTAGACTAATAGCAATTTCCTTAATTGGATTGACTATTTTGTGCAGGATTGTTCTTATATTTTCTACCTGCCTGGGACAGGTCTACCTCTTTCTTGGATAAAAGGCACTTGGTCCAGGTTTTAGGATATAGGATGCACTTAATTTTGTGTGGTCAAACTCCCTGACACTAGTCAGTGGTCCTTAAAATACCTGTGTGATTGCAGTTCAGAGACTATATAAAAATCAGTGGTTGAAATATTGACAGGGATATAGGAAGAAGCAGTGTGAACCCCTGTGTATTCCTTCATCTGCTAATCCAGTCTGCTGCTACACTGTATCATTTTGAGAGCAAAACAATTGCTAGGCTGTTTGTTCTTGAGGTCACTTCCTGTTTCATCTCCTCTATAGTAACCATAGTAGACTGATCTCTGAACAGCCATTGTTTTATTGGGTCAGATTCAATGCAAAAGGTTTCATTTCTCAGTTTAGAATTTTTGTTTCTTAGAAAGTCTCTCTTAATTCTAAGATTGGTTCTTGATAAAGTGGTAGAGTCTTGGGATTCTTTTGCTTTTTATCTTTCCACATTATGACTGCACTCTCTTGTAGAAGCATGGGCTGAATGTAACTGTTTCTGATTGTACTGTTTCTGTCCTGTTTAAAGTGTGAAGGGACTGGTGCTGAGCTCAGTGGGTTGGCCATCTGTTCTGGCCTCTGCAAACATTTTGATCTTTAACACTTTTCAGTATGTATTACTCAAGTTCTTTTCTTGCTAACAAGTTGGTTGGTGGGCATTTAGGGTGAAAAACTGTGATGTTCAACTTCAATAAATAACACATATGCCATTTAAAAAAAGAGTTGTCTGTCTGTCTGTATTTTTATTTTCATTAAGCTATGAAATGAATCTTAAACACTACTGTCAGACTTATGAATTGGAAGGTGAGATGAGGTAAGGTCTGGTAGCTGAAGCACTACAATGAATATTGGAAATACATATGTGAATATTCTAGATTCATTCATACTGAGACCACAAATTTCTCTGGTCAAATTTTTTATCTTAATTTTTCAGTTATATGTGTGAAAGTTGTGTCTCCATGGATATGCATAACTTGTGTAGCTGGTGCCCATAGAATCCAGAAAAGGACACTGGATCTGTGAAACTGGAGTTACAGATATTTAAGAACCATCATGTGTGGTTTGGGAATTAAACCCTGGTCTTCTGGTAGAGTGACCATTGCTCATAACCATTAGTTCATAGCAACAGGCACATGAAAAAACATTTGAACTCAGAAATATTTCATAGGTCCATTTCACTGTTACGCAGCCCTATGAGACATAAAATATTTCATAGCATTTTAGTTTTAAAAGACCTAATTTATATAGAAACAATGACAAACATTTAATATATACATGCTAATGTGTTTGAACACATTTACATATTGTATATACCCTAAAGCCATCACAGTCATAATTATAAGCATCAACAACAAAATGCCAGTGTTACTTTTTTATATAATGCCCTAATGGTAAGAGTACTTACCATAAGTTTTAATCTCATTACATACATGAAACAAACTGTACTAGATCACGAACTTGGTACTAGGTTGGAGAATTCATTCATCCTGAATAATGTTCAACAAACAAGTGAAATAATACATTGTTCTGTGGCAAAGTCTGTGAACCAAATGATGCTTCAATAATTCTTAGTAATGTACTAGAAACAGAGTCTGTGGAATTTATAAGTGTTAATATGAGTCAGTAATTTGCAAATTCATTTCCATGCCTATATCTGTTATGTTTCCATAGGGAATTATGAGAGAACATGGGTCAACATGCAGAAACCCATAAAGAGGAATCACAAAAATCTCTAAAAGAAACACAGGAGAACATGGATCAACAGGTAGAAGCCCTTAGAGAGGTAACACAAAAATTCCTTGAAGAATTTCAGGAAAAAACAAACAAATGAGTGAAGGAACTGAACAAAACTATCCGGGATCTAAACCTGAAAATAGAATCAACAAAGAAATCACAAAGTGAAACATCTCTGAAAATAGAAAACCTTGGAAAGACTCAAGAGTCATAGACGCAAGCATCAACAACAGAATACAAGAGATAGAAGAAAGAATCTTGGATGTTGAAGATTCCATAGAAATCATTGACTCAACAGTCAAAGAAAATGCAAAATGCAAAATCCCAAAACATCCAAGAACTCCAGGACACAATGAGAAGACCAAACCTAAGGATTATAGGAATATAAGAAAGCGAGGATTTACATCTTAAAGGCCCAATAAATATCTTTAACAGAATTATAGAAGAAGAATTTCCTAACCTAAAGAAAGAGATGTCCATGAACATACAGGAAGCCTACAGAACTCCAAACAGATTGGACCAGAGCAGAAACTCCTCCTGTCACATAATAATCAAAACACCAAATGCACTAAACAAAGAAAGAATATTGAAAGCAGTGAGAGAAAAAGTTCAAGTAACATATAAAGGCAGACCTACCAGAATTACACCAGACTTCTCACCAGAGACTATGAAAGCCAGAAGAGCCTGGGCATATATCATACAGAACCTACGAGAACATAAATGTCAGCCCAGACTACTATACCCAGCAAAACTTTTCAATTACCATAGATGGTGAAAGCAAGACATTCCATGACAAAAGCAAATTTGCACAGTATCTTTCCACAAACACAGCTCTGCAAAGGATAATGGGAGGAAAATACCAACACAAGACAGCAAACGACACTGTAGAAAAATCAATAAGGTAATCTTTCATCAAACCCAATAGAAGATAGCTACACAATCAGAATGTCAACTTTAACTAAGAAGATAACAGTAAGCAACAATCACTTTTCCTTAATATCTCTTAATATCAATGGTCTCAATTACCCTATAAAAAGACATAGACTAATGGACTGGATATGTAAGCAGGACCCAACGTTTTGCTGCATACAAGAAACAACCTCAGTGACAAAGACAGGCACTATTTAAGTGTCAATGGATGGAAAACAATTTTCCAAGCAAATGGTCCCAAGAAACAAGCTGCAGTGGCCATTCTTATATCAGATAAAATTGACTTTCAACCACAAGTTGTCAAAAAAAAAAAAATAACAGTGACAGTTCATACTGGTCAAAGGAAAAGTCTACCAAGATGAACTCTCAATTCTGAATATCTATGTTCCAAATGCAAGGCCACCCACATTCATAAAAGAAACTTTACTAAAGCTCAGAGCACACATTGCACCCCCACACAATAATACTGGGAGACTTCAATACTCCACTGTCAAAAATGGACAAGTCATGGAACCAGAAAATAAACAGAGATACAGTGAAACTAGCTGAAGTTATGGACCAACAGGATCTAACAGATATTTATAGAACATTCCACCCTAAAGCAAGATAATATACCTTCTTCTCAGCACCTCATTGTACCTTCTCCAAAATTGATCATATAATTGGTCACAAAACAGGCCTCAACAGAAATATTGAATTTATTCCATGTATCTTATCAGATCATCATGGCCTAAGGCTGGTCTTAAGCTCAAATAAAAGCAATGGAAAAGACACATACACATGGACTTTGAACAGTGCTCTTCTCAATGATAGCTTGATCAAGGAAGAAATAAAGAAAGAAATTAAAGACTTTTTAGAATTCAATGAAAATGAAAACACATCAAACCAAAATTCATGGGACACAATGAAAGCAGTGCTAAGAGGAAAACTCATAGCTCTGTGTGCCTCCAAAAATAGAATGGAGAGAGCTTACACTAACAGCTTGACAGTGCACTTGAAGGCTCTAGAACAAAAGGAAGCAAATACCCCAAGAGGAGTAGATGGCAGGAAATAATCAATCTTAGAGCCAAAATCAACCAAGCAGAAACAAAAGGAGCTGTACAAAGAATGAACAAAACAAGGAGCTGGTTCTTTGAAAAAATCAACAGGCTAGATAAACCCTTAGCCAGACTAACCAGGGGACACAGAGACAGTATCCAAATTAAAAAAATCAGAAATGAAAAGGGAAACATAACAACAGAAACTATGGAAATTCAAAAAATCATCAGATCTTACTAAAAGAGTTTATACTCAACAAAGTTTGAAAACCTGAATGAAATGGAAAACTTTCTAGATACATACCAGATGCCAATGTTAAAACAGGCTAAGATAAACCATCTAAATAGTCCCATAAGCAACCATTAATAGTCTCCCTTCAACAACAACAACAACAACAAAAAAAAAAAAAAAAAAAAAAAAAAAAAAAGCCCAGGACCAGATGGGTTTAGTGGGGAATTCTATCAGAGCTTCAAAGAAGATTTAATACCGATACTCTCTTCAAACTTTTCCATGAAATAGAAACTCAAGGAACACTACCAAACTCATTCTATGAAGCCACACTCATGCTTATACCTAAACCAAACAAAGACCAAACAAGGAAGGAGAACTTCAGGCCAATCTCCCTCATGAACATTGATGCAAAAATACTGAACAAAATCCTGGCCACCCGAATCCAATAATGCATCAGAACTATAATTCACCATGATCAGGTAGGCTTCATCCCAGGGATGCAGGGATGATTCAACATATGGAAATCCATCAATGTTATTCACTACATAAACAAACTAAAGGAAAAAAAAAAACACATAGTCATTTCACTAGATGCTGAAAAGGCTTTTGACAAAATTCAGCATCACTTCATGATAAATGTCTTGGAGAGATCGGGAATCCAAGGCCCATACTTAAACATAGTGAAAGCAATATACTGCAAACCAGTAGCCAACATCAAACTAAATGGAGAGAAACTTGAGGCAATCCCACAAAAATCAGGGACCAGATAAGGCTGCCCACTCTCTCCCTATCTATTCAATATAGTACTTGAAGTCCTAGCCAGAGCAATCAGGAAGCAAAAAGAGGTCAAAAGAATACAAATTGGAAAGGAAGAAGTCAATCTATAACTATTGGCAGATGATATTATAGTATACTTAAGCAACCCCAAGACTTCCACCAAAGAACTCCTAAAGCTGATAAACACCTTCAGCAAAGTGACTGGATATAAAATTAACTCAAGCAAATCAGTAGCCTTCCTCTACTCAAAGGATAAACAAGATGAGAAAGAAATTAGGGAAATGACACCCTTCACAGTAATCCCAAATAGTATTTCATATCTGGGTGTGACACTGATAAAGCAAGTGAAGGGTCTATATGATAAGAACTTTAAGCCTCTGAAGAAAGAAATCAAAGAAAGTCTCAGAAGATGGAAAGATCTCCCATGTTCATGGATTGACAGGATCAATATAGTAAAGATGGCCATCTTGCCGAAAGCAATCTACAGATTCAATGCAATCCCCATCAAAATTCCAAATCAATTAATTCTTCATAGATCTAGAAAGATCAATTATCAAATTCACATTGAATAACAAAAAACCCAGGAGAGCAAAAACTCTTCTCCACAATAAAAGATATTCTGGGGTAATCACCATACCTGATCTCAAGCTCTACTACAGAGTGACAGTGATAAAAACTGTTTGGTATTAGTATGCAGACAGGCAGGAAGATCAATGGAATAGAATTGAAGACCCAGAAAAAAACCCACACACATACGGTTACTTGATATTTGACAAAGGAGGTAAAAAAAAATCCAGTGGAAAAAAGACAGCATTTTAACCAAATGGTGCTGGATCAATTGGAGGTCTGCATGCAGAAAAATGCCAATTGACCCATTCTTATCTCCTTGTACAAAGCTCAAGTCCAAATGGATCAAAGATCTACACATAAAATCAGACACACTGAAGCGTATAGAGGAGAAAGTGAGGACAAACCTTGAACACATGGCACAGGGGAAAAGTTTCTGAACAGAACACCAATGGTTTATGCTCTAAGAACAAGAATCGACAAATGGAGCCTCATAAAACTGCAAAGCTTCTGTAAGGCAAAGAACATAGTTAATAGGACAAAATGGCAACCAACAAATTGGATAACGATCTTTACTAACCCTACATCCAATAGAGGGCTAATATCCAATGTATACAAAGAACTCAAGAAATTAGTCTCCAGAGAATTAAATAACCCTATTTAAAAATGGGGTACAGCGCTATACAGGGAATTCTCAACTGAGGAAACTAAAATGGCTCTAAAGCACCTAAAGAAATGTTCAGCATCCTTAGTTATCAGGGAAATGCAAATCAAAACAACACTGAGATTCCACCTTACACCAGTCAGAATGGCTAAGATGAAAAACTCAGGGGACAGCAGATGCTGGAGAGGATGTGGGGAAAGAGGAACACTTCTCCATTGTTGGTGGGATTGCAAGCTGGTAAAACCACTCTGGAAATCAGTTTGGCGATTCCTCAGAAAATTAGACATAGTACTACCTCTGGACCCAGCTATACCACTCCTGGGCATATACCCAGAAAGTGCTCCTACATGTAATAAAGACACATGCTCCACTATGTTCAAAGCTGACTTATTTATAATAGCCAGAAGCTGTAAAGAACCCAGATGTCCCTCAACAGAGGAATGGATACAGAAACTGTGGTACATATACACAATGGAGTACTATTCAGCTATTAAAAACAACGAATTCATGAAATTCTTAGGCAAATGGATGGAACTAGAAAGTGTCATCCTGAGCGAGGTAACCCAGTCACAAAAGAACACACATGGTATGTACTCACTAATAAGTGGATGCTAGTTCCAAAGCTCAAAATAAACAAGTTACAATTCACCCAGCACAGGAAGCTCAAGAAGAATGAGGACTTAAGTGAGGGTGCTATGGTTCCTCTGAGAAAGGGAACAAAATGCTCACAGGAGCAACAAGGGAGGCAATGTATGGAGCAGAGTCAAGTAAAGGCCACCCAGTGACTCCCCTACCTGGGGATTCATCCTATAAATAGTCAGCAAACCCCCGACACTATGAACTAGAAGCATGTACCAAAAGGAGCATGCCATGGTTCTCTCCAGAGGGGCCCAACCAGGACCTTACAAATTCAGAGGTAGAAACTAGCAACCAACAATTGGACTGAGCTTAGGGTCCCCAACGGAGGATCTGGAGAGTGGTCCAGAGTAGCTGAAGGGGTATATAGCCCCATGGGAAGAACAATGACTTCAGACACCCAGACACTCCAAGACTCCCAGGGACTGAACCATCAACCAAGGGGTATATAAGGTTCCAGCAAAAAATTTGGCAGAAGAATTCCCTTTTGGGGCATCAGTGGAAGGAGTGGTCTTTGGTCAGGTAAAGGCTCAATAGAGGCCACAACAAAGGGAAACAGATAGGGGGGAGTTGGGGGGGGGACGTGGGACTGTGTCCAATAGAGGGGCATACACACGGTGGCAGGGTGTGGGAGGAGGGGTAGGGAATCTCATTGGGGAGGGAGGCTTTTGGGAGGGGGGGGGAAATTAGGAAAGATTTTACCATTGGCAATGTAAATGAAGAAGATAGTCAATAAAAAAAATGAAAAAAGAAAAAAACCCATAAACTCAAACTTGTTCACACCTCCTAAGCAAAATCTGCTTCTTTTGTTTCTTTTTTTAAGTCTTTTTTTTATATATTTTTTTATTTACATTTCAAATGATTTCCCCTTTTCTGCCCTCCTACTCCCTGAAAGTCCCATAAGCCCTCTTCCCTCCCCCTGTTCACCCATCCACCCCTTCCCACTTCTCTATACTGCTACACTGAGTCTCTCCAGAACCCTCCATTCTTCTTGTACATCATTTGATGTGTAGATTATGTTTTGGATATTCCAAATTTTTAAGCTAATATCCACTTATTAGTGAGTGCATACCATGATTGATCTTTTGAGACTGGGTTACCTCACTTAGTATGATGTTCTCCAACTCCATACATTTGTCTAAGAATTTCATGAATTCATTGTTTCTAATGGCTGAATAGTACTCCATTGTGTATATATACCACAGTTTTTGCATCCATTCTTCCGTTAAGGGATATCTGGGTTCTTTCCATGTTCTGGTTACTATAAATAGGGCTGCTTTGAATATAGTGGAGCACATATTCTTATTACCTGCTGGGGAATCCTCTGGGTATATGTCCAGGAGTGGTATAGCAGGATCCTCCTGAAGTGATGTGCCCAGTTTTCTGAGGAACCGCCAGACTGATTTCCAGAGTGGTTGTACCAATTTGCAACCCCACCAGCAGTGAAGGAGTGTTCCTCTTTCTCCACATCCTCACCAATACATGCAGTCTCCTGAATTTTTAATCTTAGCCATTCTGACTGGTGTAAGGTGAAATCTCAGGGTTGTTTTGATTTGCATTTCCCTAATGACTAATGAAGTTGAGCAGTTTTTCAGATGCTTCTTAGCCATCCGGAGTTCTTCAGATGAAAATTCTTTGTTTAGCTCTGTATCCCATTTTGTAATACGGTTATTTGGCTTTCTGGGGTCTAACTTCTTGAGTTCTTTGTATTTATTGGATATTAGCCCTCTCTCTGATGTAGGGTTGGTGAAGATCTTTTCCCAATTTGTTGGTTGCAGATTTGTCCTTTTGATGGTGTCCTTTGCCTTACAGAAACTTTGTAATTTTATGAGATCCCATTTGTCTATTCTTGATCTTAGAGCATAGGCTATTGGTGTTCTGTTAGGAACTTTCCCCCTGTACCGATGTTCTCAAGAGTTTTCCAAAGTTCTTTTCTGTTAGCTTCAGAGTGTCTGGCTTTATGTGGAGGTCCTTGATCCATTTGGAGTTGAGCTTAGTACAAGGAGATAAGAATGGAACAATTCGCATTCTTCTGCATGCTGACCTCCAGTTGAACCAGCACCATCTGTTGAAAAGGCTATCTTTTTTCCACTGGATGTTTTCAGCTCCTTTGTCAAGGATCAAGTGGCCATAAGTGTGTGGGTTAATTTCTGGATCTTCAGTTCTATTCCATTGATCTGCCTGCCTGTCACTGTAGCAATACCATGCAGTTTTTAACACTATTGCCCTGTAGTATTGCTTGAGATCAGGGATACTGATTCCCCCAGAATGTCTTTTGTTGTTGAGAATAGTTTTATCTATACTGGGTTTTTTGTTGTTCCAGATGAATTTGAGAATTGCTCTTTCTAACTCTATGAAGAACTGAGTTTGGATTTTGATGGGTATTGCATTGAATCTGTATATTGCTTTTGGCAAAATGGCCATTTTAACTTTTTCTCTTACTGCCTTTAATATTCTGTTTGTTTAGTACAGTTAGGGTTTTGATTATTATGTGACAGGAGGTATTTCTGCTCTGGTCCAGTCTGTTTGGAGTTCTGTAGGCTTCTTGTATATTCATGGACATCTCTCTCTTTAGGTTAGGGAAATTTTCTTCCATAATTTTGTTGAAGTTATTTGCTGACCCTTTCTGTTGTAGATCTTCACTCTCATCTATACCTATAATCCTTAGGTTTGGTCTTCTCATTGGGTCCTGGATTTTCTGGATGTTTTGGGTTGCAAACATTTTGCATTTTCTTATATATATATAAGACCAGAGCAGAAATACCTCCTGTCACATAATAATCAAAACCCTAAATGTACTAAACAAACAGAATATTAAAGGCAGTAAGAGAAAAAGGCCAAGTACCATATAAAGGAAGACCTATCAGAATCACACCAGACTTCTCACATGAGACTATGAAAGCTAAGAGATCCTGGGCAAATCTCATGCAGACTCTAAAAGAATACAAATGTCAGCCAAACTCTCAATCATATATATATTTCTATATTCTTTGTTTACAATTCAAAAGCTTTCCCCTTTCCCAGTTTCCCCCTCCCCATATGTCCCATAAGTCCTCTTCTCTCCATTCATTCTCCTATCTTTCCCCCTCCCTTTTCTCTGTCCTGGTAATCCCCTACAATGCTGGATCAAGCCTTTCCAGGATTAGGGCCCTCTTCTTCCTTCTTCATGGGAATCATTTCATATGCTAATTGTATCTTCAGTATTCAGAGTTTCAGGGCTAATTAATATCCACTTATCAATGATTGCATTCCATGTGTATTCTTTTGTGATTGCATTACCTTGCTTAGGATGATATTTTCCAGTTCCAACGATTTGCCTAAAAAATTTATGAATTCATTGTTTTTAATTGCAGAATAGTACTCCATTGTGTGTATATATATATATATATATATATATATATATATATATATATATATATACCACATTTTTCTGTATCCATTCGTCCATTGAGGGATATCTGGGTTCTTTTCAGCTTCTGGCTATTATAAATAAGGTTGCTATGAACATAGTATAGAGGTCTAATATCCAATATATACAAAGAACTCAAGAAGTTAGACCCCAGGGAAACAAATAACCCTATTAAAAAATGGGGTACAGATCTAAACAAAGAATTTTCACCTGAGGAAATTCGGATGGCAGAGAAGAACCTTAAGAAGTGCTCAACATCATTAGTTATTAGGGAAATGCAAATCAAAACAACCCTCAGATTTCACCTCACACCAGTCAGAATGGCTAAGGTTAAAAACTCAGGAGACAGCAGGTGTTGGTGAGAATGTAGAAAAAGAGGAATACTCCTTCACTGCTGGTGGGATTGTAAGATGGTACAACCACTATTTTGCATTTTCTTTGACTGTTGAGTCAATGGTTTCTGTGGTATCTTCGGCATCTGAGATTGTTTCTTCCATTTCTTGTATTCTGTTGTTGATATTTGCATCTGTGGCCCCTGATTTCTTCCCAAGGTTTTCTATCTCAAAGTTGTCTTCCTTTGTGATTTCTTAGTTGTGGAATGGATAGAAAAAAGGTGGTATATATACACAATGGAGTACTATTCAGCCATTAGAAACAATGAATTCATGAAATTCTTAGACAGATGGAGCTGGATAACATTATACTAAATGAGGTAATCCAGTCTCAAAAGATCAGTCATGGTATGCACTCACTGATAAGCGGATATTAGCCTGGAAACGTGGATAATCCACATATCAAATGATGACCAAGAAGAACGGAGGAGTGGCCCCTGGTTCTGGAAAGGCTCAGTGCAGCAGTATAGAGCAATTCCAGAACAGGGAAGTGGGAAGGGGTGGATGGGGGAACAGGGGGAGGGAAGAGGGCTTATGGGACTTTCAGGGAGTCGGGAGCCAGGAAAGGGGAAATTATTTGAAATGTAAATAAAAAAATATTGAATAAAAAAAAAAGGAATGCTGCAGCAAGCTCATCTGAGCAGTGCTTCAAGTTCCTTTTAACACCCTTCACCTGTGCCCCATTGATTCCAAAAAGGCATCTATTTTAAAATAGCAGTTCCTGATCATCTGGCTCTGTCTGCTTCCAAAATCCTTGATCTCTCAGGCAGTCCTCAGTTACTTCCTCCTGAAGGAGATGCTTTTGTGGCTGCATGGACCTGACATTTGCAGAGAGGTGACCCAGTCTTTCTACTACAAGATTCTATTCCTTTCTATATACCACATATAGCATCCCCTCTTTCCTTTGCTATCTCATTTTTCTAATTAAATTATTAAATCAGAGATAGCCCAAACAACCTAATGATATACTAGAAAGCCATAAATTTACAAGGAAAATTCAAACATTAATTTGAAATAAACAAATTGATAATACATAATAATATAAATACATAACATATATTCAGATTCTGCAGCACAGTTTATACTCAGCCACATTGACTAGTGAACCATTATGCTATAAGTAGAAAAACGAGAGCGTTTTATATAAGACAACAAGTCACACAAACAGAATATAACATATTTTTGTCTCCTGTGTATCATGAACAAAAAGGAGGTTGAGAGTTTGTAAAAGGGAGAGTATCAGTCACAGAGATGAGGTATACAAAGAAAAATAGAGATGGAGATTATAACCACAGTGCTGCATAGGCTTGCATGGGGGCACCATAATGAAATTTCTATAGGTAGTATACAGTAACATGTGATTTAATAAAGACAAATCACAATTTAAAAATAAAAGACTAGCTGAGTTTTCCTTTTTTATTGGATATTTTCTTTATTTATATTCCACATGTTATCTCTTCCTCCCCCCCAGAAATGCCCTATTCCATTCTACCTCCCTCTGCTTCTATGGGGGTATTTCCCCAACAACCCACCCACTCCTGCCCCCCCCCACTCTCGAATTCCCCTGCACTGGGGCATTGAGCCTTCATAGGACCAAGAGCCAAGGGTCTCTCCTCCATTGATGCCTGACAAGGCCATCTGCTACATAAGCGGCTGTAGCCATGGGTCCCAAGATGTGTGCTCCTTGGTTGGTGGTTTAATGAGTTTTCAAATAGGAAATTGAGATGTAATTAATAAGAAAGTAGTAATATAGTCACAAGTCAAACCTAGAACAAAAACCAATAATATAAATGTGAAACAAACTACATAAACCCCCTGAAGCAAAACCAACAAACTGGGGAACCGACTATCTACAGTGAGGTCAAGTAGATTAGAGATTCCAAGTCTATCAGGACAAATATTATAGATCAACTACATAGATATCATCAGCTACCCCATGATACAACACAAGAGCCCTCTGAAGGCAGTGCCTAATGTAGATCACTATCCAGAATTCTTCATAATGCCTCCTTGTGATGTGAGCACAAGCATCTCAATCAGAACTGAGAGTAGTTTTGATCAGCTTCTATACCATAACCAGTGTCCTGGTTATTTTCTTATGGATATGCTGCATTAAAAGTTCTGTAGCCTCCAGTGACTTGGTTCTTCTAGCTAAGCTCCACCTCCATGGGTTCCACAAAATCCTGCTCTAGAAATCAAGTGTGCAAAATGTCTGATACACTATTAATAAAAACCACTGTGGTACTTTGAAATAAAAAATATCTCCTATAGTCTTAAGACTTTGAAATACAGACACAAGATGGTGGCAGTGTTTGGGGAAAAGTTATGATGTCAGAAGTCCATCACTGTGGTTGTCCTTAAGATTAAAATTCCTAGCCTTCATTTGCACCCTCACGACCATGTAATTCATCTGCTCATAATTTTTCCTTCTCAACTCGCTATGGGTAATCCCATACTCAACAGCTAGATCTTCTTTATGACAATATTCAGGTGCACTGCATGTCTTTTCTTGCCCATCTACAGACCACAGTTTGTCTCAATGTCTCCTGCCCTCCTGTGAGTCTGTTTCAAGGCAAATACCACATAGGCTCACAGGTAATTTCTTCTCACTTCTGCTAAACTGCACCTTAAGTTAAGCTATGGTACCCTCTATCTCAAAGTTAAACAGGGTGCACAGGTAGTGAGCTGTAGGGACCACACTTTGTAGAAGGATTTTGACTGTAGGAAGTTATATCCTGATTCTCTGGGAACTAATTCAAGTGCTATTCTTGTCTGACATGTGGAAATATCAAGAGGAATGGCGATATTTTGTTGCACGTTACTGAACTGCATCCTAGAGTCTGACTGTGAGACCTATACTTAACCCCATTGGTTTATATTCTCTGCTTCACTCACCTAAGACCTTCTGTGTCTTTATATATATATATATATATATATATATATATATATATAAAGACACTAACTCCTGAGAAATATCAAGACGTGAAGAAGGCAGACCATAGTGGTACAAGAAAGTGAAATATACCACATTCAGGTAATAACAGCAAGGACTTTCGAGACCATCTAGAAGAAATAGATTGGTATTTGGAGTGGGTAAAGGCCCTCCAGGTGTGGCAACTGTGGGAACAAAGTCATGAACACAGGATTTACCCTAGTCCTGCTCAAAACCCAAGAAACCTCCCTGAATTCATTTACCTGTGCCCTTACCAAACTCTTTATGATGACTTAACACAATGTGTAAAAGCAACCAAAGGACTCAGCAGGAATAAGACAGCTGGTTAGCTTTGTATCTCTGTGAGTGACCATGATCCTCCCTGAGAAAACCAACCTGCATTGAGGGCTGATTTTTCCTCACTGTTTCAGTGAGTATTGTCCTTGTTCACTTAGGGTATTGCTTTAAGCTTAGCACAGCACTGTTGATCAAGTGAAAGCATATGGCAGAGGGGCCTGCTTACCTTCTAGGCATTGGGCATGGCAATGCGTGAGGGTGCATATGTAAGAAGCCTGATGCTTTTCCACATTCCAATAGAGAATCAGCTCAGGAGCTTCTTGCTGCTCAATACACTGTCCCCCGTGGGGTCTTAAATCAAGGAGATCGTGCTTCTAATCCAAGGAAGAGCATGCATTAACCTCATATTCCTTTCTACCACACCAATGACGAGTTGGCATTGAATGGCCAGTTATTTCCTGGACTGATAGCACCCTGTCTACACAAGTGACTTAACCAGATTGCCTCTTCACACACAAGATTAGTCAGGGCAAGGTACTCATTCTCCTTTAAGGTTCTGGATATGTGTCTCCTCAAACAGAAGTTCCACTTACTATCTAAAGGATGCTGGCTCTCCCCAGCCATGTGGCAATGACATGGCTCCAGAATTTCCTTTCTCAGGTTTTTCAGTTTTTTTTTCTGGTCCTTTCTTTGTTGTTGTTTTTGTTGTTGTTGTTATGCCTGTTGTCTATATCATTTTCCCTTGTTTGTGGAAATTTCCTTCTTTGATTTTTTTTTATTGAACATATTTTCTAGCCATTTGGCATGAAATTCTTGTTGTCTTCTGTGTTTGCGGTTTGTAAGTTTGAAATTTTTCATGGTGTTTCAAAGAACTCACAGATTCCCCTTATATTTCAAATATACAATATCACTGATTTTATATAAATGATTTAGTTCCTCTGCCTTGTCTTCTAGCTCTGATATTCTGTTTTATACATAATCCATTCCCTTGGTGAGGCTTTCCACTGAGATTTTAATTAGACTATTAGCAATTTTCAGTCCTAACATTGTTGGGTTTTTCTCTATTTTTTTCCCAATTGTTACTTTCTGTCTTCAATATTTCATTTAAAGCTTTGTTTATGCTCTGAAATAATTCAGAATATTATTTTACCTTCTTTGAACTCATTTCTGAGTTTATGTTGATGATTTTGTGTTATCTGAATGTATTCACAACAGTTATTTTGAATACCTTGCCTTTAATTTTGATCAACTCATACAATTAGCTGTTACTGTGAGATTAGTCGTTTTGGACAAGCCATGTTGTCTTGAATTTTTCATGTTACTTCTGTGTATTTAAAAGGGATTGCTCACTTGGATTTACTTTGTTGGAAGCAAGATTGTAATCCTGCAATTATATTAGAAACAATCACTGCTACACTGCTTACCCACACTGCTTTTATGTGATTTCTATAATTGTTCCTAGGAACTTCAGCACAGAAAAATCCATATTTATTTTTGTTAGAAAATTTCTTATTATTGTGGTATATTGTACAATTCAAACATACATACAAATGTCTATTTTCAATGTCAGTAATCCTTAATTGCATACATACTTATTTGTCTCATACTTCGAATACCCATTGTGGGTCATTTTTAACTATTACACTAATATGCATTGCTAGACATTTATAAAATACTATTATAATTTTAGATGTATTATAATATTATAATAACATAAATAAACTTTTTATCATTGACAACATGAAACATTTTGTATATGATATTTGTATAAAATGAACAACAATAGTTACTTGTCCTTAGATACTAACATTGTAACATAAAATAGTAATCACAATAAATAGGACCTTATGTGACAATATTAACACACTTTTTATCAGGCTCTTTCAAAGGTAATTGAATTTTGTCAGGATGCTAAATAAATAGAGTCAAGTCTTTAGTTGTTGTAGTGGAGAGACACTTTAGTATTCAAAGCCTTAGGCATGAGAATTTTGTGTTTGACCAGACCCTGGGTTACAGGGTGAAACCTTTTCAAATACCAAACAAACCAAGGCAATAATGATAACAAAAAGCTGGCTTTGTTTAAAATATCCTATAGGCCACATAATATAGAGAGTTATTAAGAGATTGTAACTCCTATGCATTATTATGTGTGCTGGGTATTCAAGATGAGACACCAGAGGTTGCATGACAAGCACGTTACTGACAAAACCATCTCTCTAAAATTTTATTTATTTATTAATTTATTCACAAGAGTTTTGTATCAGTCAGGATTGTCTGTGTCAGTCAGGATGCCCTAAGACAGAACTTAGGGAATGTCTCTAGATATTAAAGGACTTTATTATAATGACTTGCAGTCTGTAGTTCAACTAACCCAACACTGAGCAGCTCTGAACAGAAAATCCAAAAGACTAGAAGTTGTTTAGCTCATGAAGCTAGTTGCTTCACCTGGTTTTCTGTATAAGCTGGAATCCTGAAAAGGTAGGTCCTAATAGGTGTTCTGGCAAGTAAGTGTAACCAGGTGAAGAAGAGAGAGTCTTCCTTTTTCTAATGTTCCGGTGTAGGCCTCCAGCAGAATGTGTGCCTTGGATTAAAGATGTGCACCTCCATAACTGTATTGGTTCTTGCTTTGCCCCAGGTTTACCTTGAACTCAGAGATATGCTTGACTCAGTCTCCTAGGGTTAAAGGGATTACTACCTAAGCTTTTCAAAGTCTCTGTGCCTCAAGATAACTATGTCAAGGTCAGCAGCCTCAAGATCAGAATCACAGGTGTGCTCTCCATTTCTGGATTGTAGTTCATTTCTGATGTAGTCAAGTTGACAATCAGGAATAGCCATCACAAATTTATAAATACTATCCATCCATTAAAAACACAGAGCCAAAAACACAGTCATGTTATTTATCATGACAGGAATAGAAGTAGGTAATATTATAGACCAATTTTGTAGGTTATCACATTACAATAATATCAATAATCAGGAGAGTAAGTTTGAAAAATATATGTTATGCTAACTGCTTGGAAAACTTAAGTGAGGAAGTATTGAGAAAATTGGAGTAAAATGCAGATTTGGAAAATAAAAGTGATAAATAGGTGGAGATACATATATAGATAGATATCATGAAAGAGATAATAGACATAATTATAAGAGTGTTGATGAATATAAAGACTTTACTTATCACACTTGTCAGTTTACCAATTTTAATGGCTTACTATAAGAAGCATTCCATGGATGTCTTATAAATAAGACATATAAATAAATTATGAAAAACCAATGTTGAAGCAGAAGAGGATTTGATGTAATTATATCAAATAATGAAAGGTTCCAGTTCCACAGGTGATCATCTACTATGAAATTTAAAAAATCGTATAAACTAACAATAAATATGAGAATCTAGTGTTTTACTATACTCTTGACTATCATGTAAAACCTTAACTTTTGCTTTAGAGGCAAGGAGGATACCAGAACAGGAAGGACTTTTATATGCAACTTTTATGTCACAGTTCTCTTCCCAGGAACTCCCTAATGATCTGTTGCTCTCTGTTGGATGCAGAACTGATAAATGCTAGGCAAACAAGGACTGTGGGAAGAATTCTAAACTAAGAATTACACATCAATATATATGGACAAATTCATTAGTAGTAAAAACAAAGAAAAACAAAGAACTGAGAAAGACATTCTCCACATGTTTGATGACAGTTAAAGAATGCTAAATACTTGTTCTTTTATGCTTTATTGGGATTTAAAACCATGTTAAACTATTCCATTTTAATATATGAAAAAGACATATGAGCATGTTATTAATACATTTAAAAATATTATTATACTCTTAAGTTTCAAATAGTCTCCTTTGTTGTTTTGTTTGCATTTTCTATATTTACCCAAATAGATACATGTCCCAAGCCATTGTGTTTCTTTCTTCACGTTTTGGTTTTGGCAAGATTGAAATTTGAAGAAACACTTCACACGTGTCATGCAAGCGCCTACCACTCAGCTTTGCCTCCCATTAAAAGCCATTGGTTTTGATCCTATGGCAATATAGCTCAAACACACTTATCAGTGGTAGCAAAGAGATGTTATACACCAATGTGAGACTCTCAAACAGAAAGACAGTGATTTCAGGTCTCATCTGTTCTTAAGTGTTGATGAAACTTTACTACTCTTTTCCTTAGCTAGTGCTTCTGGTGAGACTAAGGTTAACAGACTTGAAGAACTTAAGATAATGTCCTTTCAGCTCCAGGTCTAGTACATCAGTAGGTGTCCAGTGATAATATCTATAAGCAGATGCTCAGTACGCCTGTGTGCAGGGAGCAAACGGGTCATTCTAAACATGTTGTCATGATTGCTCATGTTTCCTAGTCTGCCAGCCCCGGGCAGCCTGAAACCCAAACTTGTTTTTTTCAGTTTGGCTTCCCTTGTTTCCTAGATGCTCTGTATCTTCCCAGGTTTAAGCACTGCCTTTCAGATAAAGTGCTGCTGAATTAACATCGAATTTTTTTATACTTAACACCCCTAGTTGAGCACAGAAGTGGCCTAATGAATATTCACAACTTGGTCTTTGAAAAACCACAGGTATTTAGCCAAACTTGGATTACACTTAGATCTCAGATAGGCTATTAATGAACTCAACAAGACCAACTTCAGAAACTTCCAACTCTTTCTTAATTCCTGTAGGTAAGAAACATTTAGTTCTCTGGAGCCATTTAAAAGTAGGAGTTATTATTCACAGTGACAACTTAATACAATGCATTTCTGTTTTGCTTTTCTGCTAGCATTCTCAAGGCATAATTTTTCACACTGCAAACAAATCCCTTAAGTAGATTGTCTCTGTTTATTTCTACACTCTCACTAATAGTCTGAGATAACATAAACTTAAACATGGTTAAATCTTGACAATCATTCTCCACTTCGCAAGATGCCATGCTGCCACTGTGGACAGTGATATTAATTTTAGGGAGGGGGGTGATACCTGGCACAATGACAATTTTTTTGTGTTTTTTATTAATCAAGCTTGTCTTGTGCTTCCTTTTCTGCTGTAATTGTTAAGTGTGGGTTATATATAGATGAACGTGTATCAGAACCCTCTCTGCAGCCTAGAGCTGTGTTGATGACTTCAATCATAGAAAGCAATTTTTAGGATACACACTGAAAACAGAAGCAAATGATCATTATCAAATCCTTGTCTACCTCGAAGGTGGTTATGGTTATTTTTCTGTTACTAATTTGATGTAAATATGTCTAACTCACAATATTTAAGATTTTATGCCAAGGGAAATCTAATAATGATGATTATTCTAATTATGCTCTTTCATAAAACAAGAGCTAAGATGACAGATGTTACTCGTTTTAACTAATACAATGTACTGATCCATTATCTCTGTTTTTCTTTTATTCATGTTCATTAGCATAAAATACATTTTATACATGCAGATTAATTAGACTTTAATGTGCTTCAAGGTGAGCTCTCATAGCACGAGAGGTAGCAGATACAACGATGAGCATTCAGATATTTACTCTAGGAAGAGATAATGTCACATACTTAGTGATAAATGTTATAATTAGACAGATTCCTTTAGCTCTTCGTGCGTGGAAAGTGTCATGTGACTGTAGAATTGTGTAATGACTCCCTGTGGATATATTTTTTTCTGATACAAAGCTATGATGATGATGCTCATGAAAGACTCAGAAAAAAAAGGAAGATTGTATCACAGAGGTCCCTGTCTGCCAGCTATGGCAAAATCTTATTTTTTTCTATCACTGCCTTTGACTCTGTAAGCAGAGAAGGGAGGATTATGATGACTAACTACACTGAACTTCTGCTATAGCTGACTTCAGTTTCACATCTCAGTCCCCAGCACACTTTTTATCCTGTAGATTCTGTCCATGGCCACAGGGAAAATGGCAAATGAAAATTGATCCTTCTTTCAGTCAAGTCACCTTCAAGCATAAGAAACAGGACTAGCTAGGCTTTACTTTCAGTTCCTTCTGGGAGTGTTTTATTTTTTACAACAGAACTGGAAAAGAGAAAAAAACACAGAAGTGAAACTGTTAATTTATGATTTTATGTCTATATATACTGATTTTAAGCCTGTTTCAGATGAACTGAAATAATTACTGAGGATAAATATAGAAAGGACAAGTACAAATTTGAAATAAATATTAAACAATTTTTATTTTTATTTTTATTGATTGATTGATTGATTGGTTTTTCGAGACAGGGTTTCTCTGTATAGTGGGTTATCCTGGAACTCACTCTGTAGACCAGGCTGGCCTCAAACCTATGTTTCTAATTCAAAGTGGTCAGCTGGGAAACTGTCTGTCTGTCTGTCTGTCTGTCTATCATTACATAGCTCAGAAAGATACAAACATAGCCACACACATGCATATGAAGGTATATATGTATACATATATGCATGTATTTACTCTGAAATATGTGATACCTTGAAAATTATCTTTTCACAAATAATAATAAAGAGACAAAATGTAATCTGAGAGGAACAGGTCTGACTACATACAATAATAATAAATAAAATAGAACAATGATTTGAGATGGAGCGAGAGGGAATTTGGCCAGAGTTGGAAGGTAGATGGGAATGGGAGTCAGGATAGAATTACACTTTAATTTTAAAAAAACTTTAATAAAAATAAAAATAAAATAAAATAATAATAATATAAACTACAAATGAGTGTTATTTAAAGGTAACTGTACTTTCTGTAGTGTTCAGATAATTTGTTCAGTGGTTGTCAATGACTCAACTGCTCTCTAGTATTTACTCTAATGAATCTGTAAAAAACATGTAAACACTCTGCTACATATGTGCCAGGGGCCTTGGGCCAGACTGTTTGGTGGGTTAGTGGCTTAGTTTCTTAGAGTTTCCAGGGTGTCTAGGTTAGTTGAGACTCTTGGTCTTTTGATGGGGGTACCATCCTCTTCAGTTCCTTTAATCCCTCCCCTAACTTATGCACAAAGGGCCCTGACCTTATTCTAATGCTTAACTGTATGTGCCTCTGTCTCTGTCAGCTGATGGTAGAGCCTCTCAGAGGACAGCCATGCTAGCCTCCTGTCTGGATGCACAGATGCACATCTCAGCATCAGCAATAGTGCCAGGGATTGGTGGTGCCCATGCCTAATCCTGTAGAGACTTGATGCCCCAGAGTGGAGAGACACCAAGGGAGCAGCATCTCAGAGATAAATTGGAGGGGGTGTTGGGGAAAGGACACAGGGAATGGAAATGGGGAGAGGGCACATTTGGGTTGTAAATAAATAAAATAATTAATAAATAAATAAACTCACTTCATTTTTAGCCATTTCTCTCCCCGTGCTTATAATATAACTTATTCCTTAAACGTAGTGCTGAGAGTGGAGCACCCACACAAGCTTAGATGACTTTAATCTCACATCTGCAGCTACCTCTATAATTGTAGGACTTTTATTTTGGAATCACGTGGTATTATTATAAAGAACTCTGATTCTTCTAAGGATTGGATTAACATTAGAATACTTCAATGAAATGAAGTTTATTTTTTGAGACAAATAAGAAATGTAGATTTCTCCATTAATAATAGATTACTCATATAACATATTGACCTGAAAATTTTGCCCATGTTAATATTGCCTGTGATGTTCTTTCATAGCATTTCTTGGCAATATTTAATCTGCATTATTTCTTGTAACTAAAGGTATCAGTAAGTAAAACACTTCTCTCACATATAGATTTATATGTACATATATACATATGCATGTCTAGTATCATGAATCAAGTGTTCAGATTCTTATATGAGTGGAAGTGATTAATTTTCAGAATCGTTTTGTTCTAATATCAACTGAAGTAATTACTGACACTCTGACTGACTTTTTTTTCAAGTAGTGTATCTTCAGTGTCACCTGATTAAAATGCATAGGTCCTGAATCATACTTTTTAATAGCTGGTAAGTGTTCCAAATAAATGCTCAAAAACCACACTTACTTAATGAGAGAATAAACAGGCCAGATTCCATAGATTCTATTAGATGAAGTCATTTTTTAAAAAGTGTTGACTAATACTAAGAGAAAAATGAGTCATGTCATTATTCTAATTTAGTTTCTCAAATCACTCACGAGATAAATTACCTTTGCATAGGACCATTTGCACTTGGGTATCTTGCCAACTTGTCTGCCTATAGCTTTGGACCACATTTGTTTATATGTGTCCTGCTATCCTTCTCCTTTTTAATTCTCATGTTATTTGAAATTATTAATAATTTTAGGTTCACAAGAACTGTGAATTAATTCTATAAATATGAATTAAGATAAATGTATATCAATGTAAATAGTTATTAATTCATAAATCTGAAAAACACTTAAAGAAATTTCTATGACTTTAAATTTTAAAATGTTTATAAATATGAAATCATATCAATTGATATAAATATTAATTAGTAAATAGATATGAAGTATATATAAAGAAATTTCATTCAAAGAAACAGAAATGACAAGGTAACTTTATGTTCTAAATAGAGTCTCTGTGCAGGTGTGTAGAATGTGTTACATGTGTAGATTTATGTATTTAAAGTATAAATTAAGTGTTGTTTAATTTAAAATTAGTAGATCCCTTGTACTTTGTTATATATATGTATATAATATATATTTTTATGTATATAATATATGTGTATATATACATATATATGTATGTATATGTATGTGTATGTCTGTATGTATATGTATATACATACATATTAGAATGTGTTTGATCCTAACAATGAAAACAGTTGTTTTTGTGGATTGAAATTTACAGAGCAAATTGTGAAATTTTTGAGAGGAATGCCCTCAACATGTTCTAACTTTTCACTTTATTTTTATTTACCTTAAAAGCCAATCAGATTATTTTTCAAGATATGGGTTGAGTATAACCATCAAAGAGTCAGTTCTTACATACTAAACACAGCAGAGAATGATCTAACTTCTTGAATTGGAAACCTATCTTTCCTAACTTTTCTATTGCTATGATAAACATGTCATGACTATGAAAATCCATAAAACAAAACATTTAATGTGGGGCTCACAGTTGCAGGTAACAAGTCTATGGCCACCATGGTGAAGAGCATGGTGGCAGGCATGGAGAAGCAGTGCTGGTGCAGTAGCTGATGGTTACATCATTATGTATTTAGGAAGCAGAGGGACATGACTGAGAATGCTTTCAGCTTTAAAACCTCAAAGCCTGTTCCTGGTGGCATAACTCCTTCAACAAATCTATACTTTCTAATCCTTCCAAAGCAGTTTCACCAAATGAAGATCAGGTATTCAAATATATGAACCTCTGAGAGCCTCTCATTGAAACCACCACACCACCTTCAGGGAGACAGTTTGAGGATAGTATTGTTCATACATGAATACTATATTTATACCATTTTCATCTACCATCTCCCCTAACAGCTTCTCCATGTCTCATTAACTACCTTTCAAATCCATGACATATGTCATTTAATTATTATTGTTACACACATTCATATTTATATGATATAAATATGTATATATAAACAACTTCCACTTCTCTGAGCATTTATTCAGGAAAAGTGAACCACTGTTCATCTATACGAATACCAAAAATTGAAACACATTATGCTGTGAAGTAAAGACTGCAATGCACATCGAATTGGAAAAGAACATATTATCTTGGAAGATTTGGGGGTTAGGAAACAAATGTGGAATACAAGCAGTATCTTCCAGAGAGGAGGCAGCTGTGCTTGACAGGATTTACACACTGTGTAGTCAAGCTCTCATTGTGGGATGCATCTCATGATGGAGCTCTGACACCTTACTCTTCCTCGACACTACAGTCAGGATAACTGAGGACATATTAGGAAATACAGTCGTTTAGTCCAGCCCAGTATTGATATTACCTACTTAGGAACATTGCTCCATAATTCAAATGATTTCTCTAAACACCCTAGGCCTCTGTTATTTTGATTCTCTGAAACTCCAGTATTAAACAATTATGGGCAGTGCAATATTATATTAAATAGAGTATCAATATTATTATAAATGGTAGGGGGTCAAAAGCCATCTTCTTTAATTTTTGAAGCTGGTAAAATGAAAAGAAAATATTTGAAATGACAATTAGATTTTCTCTAAAAAGAAATTGCTTTGGTATTTCCCATTAAGCCTTCTAATTAACTTAGTAGAAACTGCTTGTAAACCCTAGATACAGAACTCTCAACAGTCTGAAAACTCTCCCTTTCTTCCCATGGGAGGAATAATTCAATTAGTTTATGTAATACTTTCTAATAAATCATTCTATATATACCTAGCCGCGGGACTCAGAGGGAAGCACTCTACTTTATGCAACTCCCTGAGGACTTCTGCATTTACATTCTGCAAAAGTCACAGCAGAACCTTTAGTAAGTCTGCTCATTGTCCTTGCTTAGCTTACAAAGTTCACACTTTCAGCAAAGTTAGAACAAGTGTCAGAAGAGCCTTTGTTTGTAAAAATAGGCATTTAGACTCACTGGGGTGTGCTTAAAAGACCTCCACCAGGGGCTCCAGTCAACACTGAGCTTCCTATCCAAAGACACAATCTACTTCTTATTGAAGATGACACTAATTAAGCTGTCTGGTAATTTTTTTTGAGAAACCATTAATTCTCCCTTGGATGCAGGATATGAATATAATAGCATCAATGTTAGTTTTTCTTGTTAACTGTTTAAAGTCATTAATGCCTTGTGTGCATGCTTGTCAGTTAATGAGATTTCTATAGTAACACTATAGATAAAGACATATATGTTTGTATAATTATGCCATTTCAAAGTAAAACATGTTATATATTATATTTTACATTTTCTATATAGTTATGGTTGTAACAATCTGAGATAAAGGAAATAAAATTATTCAGACTTGTGTTTGTATAAGTCATTCAATATATATCTGCAAAGTAAAATGTGCTTTGCATCACTTAGCTTGTATAAACATGGTGATATTATGACTACCACACAAATAACTTAAGTTATTGACATACATAAAGCTATCAAGCTTACATTTCAGATATCATAGCTATTTTTAGATTTATTACAGGGGTATATAAAAGTTTTGAGCTATCTGTTTCCAGTATACAATTCTAGAGTCCCCTTGAGCGATAAAGGAGCCCCTGATTCCATTATAAGAGCAGAGTATGCAGAAATAAGTTGAGCTAACTCTGTGTGGTACTCTTGAAGGTCAATGGTTACTTAGGATTTTTTATAGAGAAGATTTGTTTCATCACTAGGTTGAGGCAGTATTCTATTGCTATACATATTTTAATAACATTTTATTGCTTCATTTTCTGAATAAACAATGAGACAATTTACAAAAATATATAGAAATACAATGTAGAAATATTTAACACAATATATGTTCATGTGTTTTATTCTTTATAAGAAGAAAATATTGTGTATGCTTTCAACAGTCTATCACCTAATCATCAGTTTATCTGTAGGTCTGTCTGTCTGTTGATGTGCAATATGCACACATTTTTTACTTTCACAGTATTAGGCATCAAACTCAGAGGTGTCGCACATGTTGAGAAAGTGTTAGTCACCAAGCTCCTATGCTTAAAAATACACAGAAATGTTAACCAAACAGATTCTGTTACTCCTAATCATAATTGTTCCTTATGTCTTAATTTTCATTTATGCATTATGTCCTTTCACAGAATGATGCGGACATGGATTTGTTTGCATTTGAATATCGCGACAAATTCTTTAAAAGCTACCCATATTCATCCTGAGCCTAAGTGAGTGTTCCATCTCCTCAGAAGAAGGGATTTATGCTGATGGACCTAGGCACATTTTGGACTACATATTTAAATAAACAAATAGAAATTTATTCATGGGTGAACTAATATTACAAGTTTACAAATAAACTTGCTCCAAATTATTACTAAAACTTTGAAATCAACATTGACAAGAAGAGAATGTCTTACTTTCAGAATGTTCTATCCTCATTCTAATCCAAGTTATTTACATTGTCGTTTGTAACAGCTTAAAAGAACCAGCTTCAGACCTTGAAGAGAACTAGGCTTTTATTTTATTTAAGTATTACATCAATGACTGATTTATAAATACACACTATTTATATTAAGATTAATACTTTTAAATTCATTGCAATACCTAACTGCTTATTAAGTAATAAAAATCAATTGGAGTTATAAATACAAAATCATTATCTCTGTATTTTGAACCAATTATGATTTAAGGTAAAATTTTAATTATATAGAGATTTTTTTTTCTTTTTCTTTATGGCTTTGTATTGTGTGCATGAGTTTTGCCATTTGAAATTGTAGTCACTACTTGATCAGTTTTCCAAAACATAAATTTAAACTAGTTATCAACAAAACAAAACCCATGCTTTCCTTCTTAAGTCCAGTTCCATTTTGTTTGTGAGAGGCTAGTACCCATCAAAGTCCATGAACTACTAATTATGTTTTTATCACAGCACCTGAAATGATAACAATTTTGCTAGATATATTTTTAAAAAATAGTTATTGGGCTGGGGTGATGGCTCAGCTGTTAAGAACACTGACTGCTCTTTCAGAGGTCCTGAGTGCAATTCTCAGCAACCACATGGTGGATCACAACCATCTGTAATGGAATCTGATGTCCTCTTGTGATGTTGGACTGAGCACCAGGACACCAATGGAGGAGTTAGGGAAGGAAAAAAGGAGCAGAAGGGGTTTGCAACCCCATAGGAAGAATAAAAATATTAATCAACCAGACATCCCAGAGCTCCCAAACACTATGACACCAACCAAAGAGTACACATGGAATGACTCATGGTATCAGGTGCATATGTAGCAGAGGGTGGCATTATCTGGCATCAGTGGGAGAGAAGGCCCTTGGTCTTGTGAAGGCTCTACGCCCCACTATAGGGGAATGTTTTGGCAGTGAGGCAGGAGGGAGTGGATGGGTAGGGGAGCTCTCGCAGAAGCAGAAGTGATGGGATAGGGGGTTTGTGAAGTTCAATTTTTTGTTTGTTTGGGTAATAAATTTATTTTATCACTTTTCTTTTTTTGTTTTTTCACTTTTTTTAATATTTTTATTTTCTATATTCTTTGTTTACATTCCAAATGATTTCCCCTTTCCCAGATTCCCCCCTCCCCATATGTCCCATAAACCTTCTTCTCTCCATCCATTCTCCAATCACCTCCCTCCTTTTTTTCTCTGTCCTTATATTCTCCTCCAATGCTAGATCAATCCTTCCCAGGATCAGGACCTTCTCCATACTTCTTCATGGGAGTCATTTGTTATGCGATTTGTGCCTTGGGTATTCAGGGCTTCTGGGCTAATTAATATCCACTTATCAGAGATTTCATTCCATGTGTATTCTTTTGTGACTGGGTTACCTCACTTAGACTGATATTTTCCAGATCAAACCATTTGCCTAAAAATTTTGTGAATCCATTGTTTCTAATTGCTGAGTAGTATTCCATTGTGTAAATATACCACATTTTCTGTATCCATTCCTCCTTTGAGGGGCATCTGGGTTCTTTCCAGCTTCTGGCTATTATAAATAAGGCTGCTATGAACATAATGGACTCAACAGTTAAAGAAAATGCAAGATCACTTTTCTTTTTAATGAATTATTTGGTTTGATTACATTTCTTTGCATTTCATAATAATATAAACTTATTTACATTTCAAATGCTATCTCCTTTCCTGATTTCTGCCCCCCTCATAAACCCCCTATCTCATTCCCCCTCTTCCTGCTTCTTTGTGGGTGTGCCCCCACCTGGCCACCCACTCCTACTTCCCCACCCTCACATTCAGCTATAATGGGGCATCAAGGATTAATGCGTACAAGGGCTTCTTCTTTCATTGATGCCTAGCAAGACCATCCTCTGCTACATATACAGCTAGAGCCATGAGATCGCTCCATGTGTACTCCTTAGTTGGTGGTTTAAACCCTGGCAGTTTTGCTTGGTTGACACTGTTGTTACTCTGTGGGGTTGCAAATCCCTTCAGCTCCTTCAGTCCTTTCTCTAATTCTTCCATTGGGGATCCTGTGATCAGTTCAATGGTTGGCTTTGAGCCTCTGTATATATCAGGCTCTGGAAGTGCCTCTCAGGAGACAGCTGCATTAGCTATATACAACAATAGTGTCTGTGTTTGGTGACTGTATATGGGATGGATCCCCAGGTGAGGCAGTCTCTGGATGAACTTTCCTTCATGCTCTGGTCCATACTTTGTCTCTATATTTCCTCCTGTGAGTATTTTGTTCCCCTTTTAAGAAGGTCCTAAGCACCCACACTTTAGTCTTCCTTCTTCTTGAGCTTCATGTGGTCTGTGAATTGTATCTTGGGTTTTCCGTGCTTTTGGGCTAGTATCCACTTATCAGTGATTGCATACCATGTGTTCTTTTGTGACTGGGTTACCTCACTCAAGATATTTTCTAGTTTCATCCATTTGTTAAGAATTTCATGAATTCCTTTTTTAAATAACAGTAGATCACATGATCTAAATAAAATTCAATTTGGTAGAGTTGTCAAGTACTCTTTTACATATTTTAATGATATGAGTATTTTAATTATACAGTATGTGTTAACCTACTAAAGACAGTAATGTGTTCATCTATGTTTACACACCTATATTTATATACATATTTTCCAAATTCTATATAAATTCTACTTATTTCACTCTAGAGATTTGCTAAAATATTATAAATGTATCTTCTAAGCATGGTAATGATACGAAATACGCATAAAATAAAATTTGACCATGGCAAGCACCCTAGTGGTCATAATGTTTATGTCTACACTAAACTGCAAAGTGCATTCATGGTAGGTATGCAGAATCAGGCTTTATGCAACCCATGGCAACCTATTGACTCCACCTAAAAGATGCTATCGAGGAAGTGAGCATAAATCTGAAGTGTGGATTGTTATAGCCTTCTAGTATTTCTGAGAATTTAAGAACACACTTATATATATATTTCCTTCTGGGGACTCTTATCCCTGGACTAGTTAGGTTAACCTTAAAGCATGAGGCTGATAGAACTCAGAGCAAAGATGCTTCCTCCTTTGCCTGGTGCATTCCTCAGGGATGAGCAATGGCTTCTTGACTACTGCAAGTTAATAACTCTACAGTTGAGGAAGAGTCAACTATCTCCCGAGTTTTGCACATGACTTGATATGGCTGTTCATGGTATTGTCTTGGGAAATGCAGTTTAACAGGTGCTTCTGTCAAGTTTCTTCAGCATCAATATCAAGGGAGCATAATCTTTTCAAAGGTCTTAGACAAGAAAATCCACATTTTGGATTCTAGAATTCAGATGGAAATGCTTTGCAAATGAGAATATATTTGAAATTATATTGGAGATAAAGTTTAATCCATGTTTATGTAAAATCACAAGATGCCCGGATTTTCTTTATTTAAAAAGTACACTGTTCTTAGCCCTTGAAGCTTTATTTTTTAATTTTAAAAATGTGTCCAAATAGAAAGATCTCACTTGATGCTAATTTTGCTTAAAAGTTTAGATAAATCATAGTTACAGTCAGTGCCCTGTAAAATACACATTTCAAATTTAGTCCTTAATCAGTGTGCAAAGCTTTAGAGCCCTCAAGTATGATAATGGTTTGCCAAACCTTCAACTTTACACTTAGTTGATCTCAATCTTTTTAAGACTGCTTTCTGAAAATATCTAACTTCTTTCTGATCTCAAAAATATCCAAAGAACTGGCCTTTTATTAATCTCTTCTTTAACAGTTTCATATCTGTGCATGATACATTTGGGTCACACTAATCCCTGGACCCAAGTTCTTGTCTTTCCTCATCACCATCCCCTCTTTTCCAAGCTCCCATTCTATTTTCCTGACTTTTTGCCTTAAATTTCTTTTCCTCTGTGACCCACTGGTTTTAATCATGGCAAATAAAGTGGATGGTGATGAGGAACTATCCACTGGCACAGAGTAATTCAAGGGTAACTGCATCACCAAAGACAACGACTTCTCCAGGTGTCCACTATTGCTGTTAGGTCCACTGCATTAGGATAAGCTCCATCGGCCTCTCTCATCTATGACTGAATGCTTACGGGCTCAGTCATGCAGCATATATAGAAATATGTATAGCTCCTGAGAGTGAAGGGATGTCACTGGCGTAACTCCCACATGAGAACATTTCATGCCTTAATTCCTTGTCAGACTTCTCTTAATTATTTTTCCCCTAACACCCTTTCCAAATTGTTTCTTGGTACTTACTTTTGGTATTTTGTCTATGGGTCTAGGCTCTGCCCCACAATGACCTGGCAGCAGCCAGGTGTGCCTGACTCATTATAAAAGGTGCTGCTTGTCCCAAAGGTGCTGTAGCAGTATCATTGGCCTCATAGTTCTTGGCCAAGAACTCCTAGAGAGAGATTTGAGACTGAGACTTAACAGTTTTTCTTAATTACCCATAGCTGCTGAGATTAGCATTATCCACTCATACAAGGTGCCTCTATCATAAGTCTTTTAAAACAAATAGTTATCAATTATATGTAGTTTCTGGGTTAGGGCTAGGGGCATTTGTCCAATTCTCTATTCATCTCCAGGACCCCATGGGGTAGAGACCCATGCAGGCCCTTTGCATGGTGACTCAGTCTCTATGAGTTCACTATTCTGCTAGTTCTGTTTTGTTTAGAAGAACTTGATTTCTTGAGGAGGAGAAAATTGACAAGAGCAGGTAGAGATAGATAGATAGATAGATAGATAGATAGATAGATAGATAGATAGATAGATAGATAGGAGTTGAGAAATTAGATCATGAAGAAAGTGCTTAGGAAGTCTAAGAGTTTCATCCAGCAATCTGAAGACCCATTTGAAACAATGGTATATAATTCAGTCCTAGCTTGAGGTTGAAGACAGTAGAGGACAACAGTCATGAGGAGCAATCAGGCAGAGACACTAAATTCTCACTTAGCTTTTCTATTCAGGCCTTTAAAAAAATTGCATGAGATCATCAGCACCAGGGAAGGCAATTTCTTTTTTTTTCTTCTTTATTAGATATTTGATTTATTTAAATTTCAAATGTTATCCCCATTCCTCGTTACCTCTTCCTAAACCCCCTACTCCATTCCCCCTCCCCCTGTTACCAACATCTCCTTCCACTTTCCTGACCTGACATTTCCCGTACCCAGGAGGACATTTCCTCTATCACAGGACCAATAGCCTCTCCTTTCATTGATATCTGAAAAGTACATCCTCTGCTACATGTGTAGCTAGAGCCATGGTTCCCTTCATTATGGTTTTTGAAAACCACAAATTATCATATATGTTGCTCTATTCTATACATTTCATATATTCATTAAAACTTGCTGATGTAAATATTTATTAGAATTTAATTTTACTGAGTAGTGTTAAGGAGTATATGTTACAATATTGTTTTAACCACCATAATTGTGAAAAAGAACCAGTACTAAATGTTAATTAATATCACAAGTTACAATTTTAGTTGATTCACTTCTTTTAGACAAACAGACATTGAATTTTTCTTCTCTTACAAAGGTACAGTAAATACTGTTATACCAATGACTGCCATGGCTGCAAATATAATTTAAAGTAATTTTGTTTCTAGGAACTGCATACTGAAATTAACACTGTCTTTCATGTAGTTCATTATTATATATGATGTCTATTTTTATTCATTCTTCTTTTTATTCGATATATTTTTATTTACATTTCAAATGATTTCCCCTTTTCTTGTCCCCCACTCCCCGAAATTCACATAATCCTCCTTCCCTCTCTCTGTTCTCCCACCCATCCCTTCCCACTTCCCTGTTCTGGTTTTGTCTTATACTGCTACACTGAGTCTTTCCAGAACCAGGGGCCACTCCTCCGTTCTTGTACCTCATTTGATGTGTGGATTATGTTTTGGGTATTCCAGTTTTCCAGGCTAATATCCACTTATTAGTGAGTGCATACCATGATTGATCTTTTGAGACTGGGTTACCTCACTTAGTATGATGTTCTCCAGCTCCATCCATTTGCCTAAGAATTTCATGAATTCATTGTTTCTAATGGCTGAATAGTACTCCATTGTGTAGATACACCACATTTTTTGCATCCACTCTTCTGTTGAGGGATACCTGGGTTCTTTCCAGCTTCGGGCAATTATAAATAGGGGTGCTATGAACATAGTGGAGCATGTATCCTTACTACATGCTGGGGAATCCTCTGGGTATATGCCCAGGAGTGGTATAGCAGGATCTTTCGCAAGTGACATGCCCAGTTTTCTGAAGAACCGCCAAACTGATTTCCAGAGTGGTTGTACCAATTTGCAACCCCACCAGCAGTGGAGGAGTGTTCCTCTTTCTCCACATCCTCGCCAACACCTGCTGTCTCCTGAGTTTTTAATCTTAGCCATTCTGACTGGTGTAAGGTGAAATCTCAGGGTTGTTTTGATTTGCATTTCCCTAATGACTAGTGAAGTTGAGCATTTTTTAAGATGTTTCTCCACCATCTGAAGTTCTTCAGGTGAAAATTCTTTGTTTAACTCTGTACCCCATTTTTAATAGGGTTATTTGGTTTTCTGGGGTCTAACTTCTTGAGTTCTTTGTATATATTGGATATTAGCCCTTTATCTGATGTAGGGTTGGTGAAGATCTTTTCCCAATTTGTTGGTTGCCGATTTGTCCATTTGATGATGTCTTTTGCTTTACAGAAACTTTGTAATTTTATGAGGTCCCATTTGTCAATTCTAGATCTTAGAGCATACGCTATTGGTGTTCTGTTCAGGAACTTTCCCCTTGTACCGATGTCCTCAAGGGTCTTCCCCAGTTTCTTTTCTATTAGCTTCAGAGTGTCTGGCTTTATGTGGAGGTCCTTGATCCATTTGGATTTGAGTTTAGTACAAGGAGACAAGGATGGATCAATTCCCATTCTTCTGCATGCTGACCTCCAGTTGAACCAGCACCATTTGTTGAAAAGGCTATCTTTTTTCCATTGGATGTTTTCAGCCCCTTTGTCGAGGATCAAGTGGCCAGAGGTGTGTGGGTTCATTTCTGGATCTTCAATCCTGCTCCATTGATCTGCCTGCCTGTCACTGTATTAATACCATGCAGTTTTTAATACTATTGCTCGGTGATATTGCTTGAGGTCAGGGATACTGATTCCCCCAGAATTTCTTTTGTTGTTGAGAATAGTTTTAGCTATCCTGGGTTTTTTGTTATTCCAGATGAATTTGATAATTGCTCTTTCTAACTCTGTGAAGAATTGAGTTGGGATTTTGATGGGTATTGCATTGAATCTGTATATTGCTTTTGGCAAAATGGCCATTTTAACTATATTAATCCTGCCGATCCATGGGCATGGGAGGTTTTTCCGTTTTTTGAGGTCTTCCTCTATTTCCTTCTTCAGAGTCTTGAAGTTCTTGTCATACAGATCTTTCACATGTTTGGTAAGAGTCACCCCAAGGTACTTTATACTGTTTGTGGCTATTGTGAAGGATGTCAGTTCCCTAATTTCTTTCTCATCCTGCTTATCCTTTGAGTATTGGAATGCTACTGATTTGCTTGAGTTGATTTTATAACCTGCCACTTTGCTGAAGTTGTTTATCAGCTGTAGGAGTTCTCTAGTGGAGTTTTTTGGGTCACTTAGGTAGACTATCATATCATCTGCAAATAATGATAGCTTGACTTCTTCCTTTCCAATTTGTATCCCTTTGACCTCCTCATGTTGTCTAATTGCTCAAGCTAGTACCTCAAGTACAATGTTGAAAAGATAAGAAGAAAGTGGGCAGCCCTGTCTAGTCCCTGATTTTAGTGGGATTGCTTCAAGTTCTTAATTATTTCATTTTCAAAAATCTATTCATACTTTTTTCTATAATCATAATTAATCTCTTCTTTCAGTGAATATCAACTTTTAGTGAGCATTCTTCAGCAGTAAGTGTAGTTTCCATTTGATAAGTCACCATTTTATTCTTCCTTCACAAAATAATTTTATCTATATGTTCAACTGGATATGGTAGAATCCAGGCAGAGGCAAAAGTTTTGTCATGGATTCAAGTCTGTCTTGGACTACATGGCAAATAATAGGCCTCAAAATATTTTTTGAGCATAGGAAGAACATAGATGCAAAAATACTGTCTTAAGTTTATTTTAAAATTTTTAACATTCTAATACACTTACACCATTTTCTCCTTTCTTTTTAACCACCAAGAGTAAGAGACAAATTCTTCACAAGGGAAAAATTGGCAATTTGTTATCTAATAGCAAATAGTCACCCCTTAAAAATGTACATGCAGATAACATTATAAGACTGAGAAAGTTGCATTTGCATATTTGGGAATAAATGTACACACAAAAATGCATGTGATATATTTGAAACATTGAGGTGCAATTATTTTTTATGATAGCCTTACATTACTTTCACATCCTAAATCTATTGTCAAACTCTTGGTCAATAATTCTTTGTCTATATTACAGTTTTAAATGATACAACTAGCCAATTAAGTGGTTGAAACAGGAATATGTATTAGTGCAGATGCACATAGAAGAAAGCCAGGTTTCATATCTTTCTGGCTGGTGGGATTCAGCTTAAAATTGGTGAACAAGTGTGTTTTCAATTAAATATCATCTATTGGTATTTCAATTAAAATTTGTTTTCATCTATATGAGTAAGGTTTGATTGATTATTTACCCATTTCTTATTTTTCTCAGCAGATAATTTTGTTTACTAGGTAACTATAGCATTGTTTTATAAGAATAGCTAATGTTCTTTTTTCTTCTTTCATTTGTATTGTTTGAATTTTAAATTTTATTTTTATTTAAAATATGACTATACCATCCCCCTCCCCTTCCATCATGTCACTCTACTCTGCTTCTCAAATCCACTTTTCATTATAATTATTCACACATACACACACACACACACACACACACACACACCACACTTAGACTCACACTATGCTGAAAATAGTTAGTGTTGCTTGAATGTGGATGACTTTTAGACAGAATACTTGGTGCTAGACAATGAATTAGAGGTGTTATCCATAGAATAGAATGATTCTTCATCTCTGGTCAGCCATTCTTTCTTTAGTCTGACAATGGGTAGAACCCATGAGGCTTCCCTTTTCCACACTAGTGCTCAACAATCAGTTTCTCTCTGCATTTTGACTAGTTGTAGTTTCCTTTAAAGTTCTCTGTCTACTGCAAAGTGAAGGTCCATTGATGAGAGATGAAAACTACACCTAACCTATGGATCCAGGAATAACTACTTAGATTAAAATTAGGTACTATGCTGATTGACTAAACTGTCAGTTACAGGCATTTATTTTTTCTAAGATCTGTGACCACAGTAGGACTAGGTATTTGTTTAGGATTTGCATAATACACAGGATTTTCCTTTTGTTCATCAGGGCTTGAAGACTAATTAGATAGTTGTTGATTACCATCAGCTTTGAGATTTCTTGCTATGTATTTAGCTAACTGTTGTGATTTGCAGGTGACACAGGTAGATAGAAATATTGGCTGGTTCCCACATTTCACAGAAAGCATATGATTCAGTGCTGTGCAAATTTTTCTTCCAGAGGAGGTTTTCAGGTCAGATGTAGGTGAAAACCTCAAAGTCCTGTGGGAAAATGTATGGTGTCTTCAGCAATAGAGAATGACCTTCAAACTCTTGGAGACAACTAAGGGCAACAAAATAGCCTATATTTTTGGGGAGTCTTTTGACTCCCTTGACCAATAGCACATAAGGGTGTCTTTAATTTCTTGTGTTAGAGGTTTGTAGTATAATCTATGGCTCTTGCGAGAACATTTTTAGCCCAAATGGCATAACATTTAAATTGCAAATATAGAAACGACATTGGCGGCGGCGGCGGCGGCGGCGGTAGCAGTGGCTGCTCCAGCTGAAGGGCCATCAGCAGTGGAACCAAGGCGACACAGGGTCCAGTTAGGCCCTGCGCCCACGACCACTGACCTTCGCTGACCAGCCGGGCGGCAAGCAACTGCGGTTCTGCAGAGCCTTTCGCTGCACGGAAGCCACTTCAGAACTCGGCTGCCCGCCAGTCAGGAGAGACTCACCGCCATCTTGATCCCGGGCTCCAGAGATCAGTCAGACTGAGGTACACAAACATAATCCTAGGCCCAACACCGCAGGGGTCTGAGCCAGACGGGCGTTGGCCTGCACCCAGGCCCTGGGCTGTTCGAGTGGCCATCGGGGCGCCAACCCAGCCAGGAGTTTTTTTTTTTTTGCCCCGGCCGGTGCACGCGCCGCCATTTTGCCTACAGGAGCCAGAGTGCTCGGGAGGGCAGAGACTGCTAACAAGCGTAGCCTGAGGCTAACAAAACGGGGGTCTAGGCCCCAAAAGGCACAGGACTGACCCCAAGAACTGGGCGGCTTGGTGGGCCATCTGTGTGTCAACCAGCCCAGGAGGTTATTAGCACAACAGACTCTCCCGGTGCTTTCGCGGAGCGCGGACGCGCACGCCCGCCATCCGGGTCACCTGGCGGACCCAAATAACAGACATAGCCCTAGGGGAACTTTGCTCGGACCTTGGCCTCCCAGGCGTTTGCCTGGACTCAGGGCCCAGGCGACAAGGCTAACCTAGTGTGCGCCAGCCCGGTTGGGGAAATCGGCTGCCCAGCGGAGTGAGCGGAGCACGGGGGAGGTCACAGCAACATTCACCTTCGGAGCTCCCTGGGGGTGCACACGGGTTCCACCTGGTCCACAGACACAATCTGGGGCAAGGCCTCAGGCAGAAGCCCCCAGCTCAAATCTCTCCGCTTCAGATCAGCCTGGGTGGCCGCCACATCTCCAGGTCCCTCAAGAGGCTAGTGGGGGCTTCCGGGCGGCCAGCTGGGAAAAGTCGGTGTGCTCCGATAAATCCTGCGGGCCCCAGCGGGAGCCTTCAGGTGCCTGCTTTGGGATCTGAACAGCCTGGAAAACAGCACCCTGTCTATAGGCAGTGCAGAGTGTAAGCTGTGCACCAGAGGCCAACGGGGAAGGGGCAGCTTGCACTGGTGAGTCCAGCACTGACAAGACCAAGTAACACCAGTGAGAGCTAGATGGCAAAAGGCAAACGCAGAAACGTCACTAACAGAAATCAAGGCAATATGGCAACATCTGAACCAAATTCTCCTCTACCAGCAAGTCCTGGATACCCCATCACACCAGTAAAACAAGATTTGGATTTAAAATCACTGGTCATGATGCTGGTACAGGAACACATGAAGGTCATTGAGGAGAAAATGGATCAAAAGTTAGAAGCCCTTGCAAGGGAAACACAAAAATCATTGAAAGAAATCCAGGAGAATACAAAAGCCAACAAGGAGGAAATGCAAAAAACACTTAAAGAAATACAGGAGAACTTTGCTCAACAGGCTGAGGTCATGAAAGACGAAACACAAAAATCTCTTAAAGAAATACAGGAGAACTTTGGTCAACAGGCTGAGCTCATGAAAGAGGAAACACAAAAATCTCTTAAAGAATTACAGGAAAACACAAACATGCAAGGGAAGGAGCTAAGCAAAACCATCCAGGATCTAAAATCAGAAGTAGAAACAACTAAGAAAACTCAAAGGGAGACAACTTTGGAGATAGAAAGCCTTGGGAAGAAATCAGGGGACAGAGATGCAAATATCAACAACAGAATACAAGAGATAGAAGAAAGAATCTCAGATGCTGAAGATTCCATAGAAACCATGGACTCAACAGTTAAAGAAAATGCAAAGTGCAAAAAGCTTGTAACCCAAAATATCCAGGAAATCCAGGACACAATGAGAAGACCAAACCTAAGGATTATAGGCATAGATGAGAGTGAAGATTTACAACTTAAAGGGCCAGCAAATATCTTCAATAAAATTATGGAAGAAAACTTCCCTAACCTAAAGAGAGAGATGCCCATGAATATACAAGAAGCCTACAGAACTCCAAACAGACTGGACCAGAACAGAAATACTTCCCGTCACATAATAATCAAAACACCAAATGTTCTAAACAAAGAAAGAATACTAAAGGCAGTAAGAGAAAAAGGCCAAGTAACATATAAAGGAAGACCTATCAGAATCACAGCAGACTTTTCACCTGAGACTATGAAGGCTAGAAGGTCCTGGGCAGATCTCATGCAGACTCTAAGAGAACACAAATGCCAACCAAAACTACTATATCCAGCAAAACTCTCAATCACCATAGATGGAGAAACTAAGATATTTCACGACAAAACCAAGTTCACCCAATATCTATCCACAAACCCAGCCCTAAAAAGGATAATAGGAGGACAACACCAATACAAGGAGGGAAACTCCACCCTGAAAAAAGCAAGATAGTAACCTTTCATCAAACCCAAATAAGTTAAGCAATCAAATTTAAAAAATAACGTCAAAAATGATAGGAAGTAACAATCACTATTCCTTAATATCTCTTAACATCAATGGACTCAATGCCCCAATAAAAAGACACAGACTAACTGACTGGATACGTAAACAGGACCCTACATTTTGCTGCTTACAGGAAACACACCTAAGGGTCAAAGACAAACACTACCTTAGAGTAAAAGGCTGGAAGACAATTTTACAAGCAAATGGTCTCAGGAAACAAGCTGGAGTAGCCATTTTAATATCAGATAAAATTGACTTTCAACCCAAAGTCATCAAAAGAGACTCTGAGGGACACTTCTTGCTGGTCAAAGGAAAAATACAACAAGAAGAACTCTCAATCCTGAACATCTATGCTCCAAATGCAAGGGCACCCTCTTTCATAAAAGAAACTTTATTAAAACTCAAAGCACACATTGCACCTAACACAATAATTGTTGGTGACTTCAACACTGCACTTTCCTCAATGGACCGATCAGGAAAACAGAAACTAAACAAGGACACAATGAAACTAATTGAAGCTTTGGACCAATTAGATTTAACTGATATATATAGAACATTCTATCCTAAAACAAAAGAATATACCTTTTTTTCAGCACCTCATGGTACCTTCTCCAAAATCGACCATATAATTGGTCACAAGACAGACCTCAACAAATATAAAAAGATAGAACTAATCCCATGCCTCCTATCTGATCACTATGGAATAAAAGTGGTCTTCAATAGCAACAGAAACAACAGAAAACCCACAAACACGTGGAGATTGAACAATACTCTACTCAATGACACCTTGGTCAAGGAAGAAATAAAGAAAGAAATTAAAGACTTTTTAGAACACAATGAAAATGAAAACACAACATACCCAAATCTATGGGACACAATGAAAGCAGTGCTAAGAGGAAAACGCATAGCCCTGAGTGCCTCCAAAAAGAAAATGGAGAGAGCATACATTACCAACTTAATGACACACCTGAAAGCCCTAGAACAAAAAGAAGCTATTTCACCCAGGAGGAGTAGAAGGCAGGAAATCATCAAACTCAGGGCCGAAATCAATCAAGTAGAAACAAAGAGAACCATACAAAAAATCAACAAAACTAGGAGCTGGTTCTTTGAGAAAATCAACAAGATAGATAAACCCTTAGCCAGACTGACCAAAGGGCACAGAGAAAGTATCCAAATTAACAAACTTAGAAATGAAAAGGGAGACATAACAACGGAAACTGAGGAAATCCAAAAAATCATCAGATCCTACTACAAGAGCCTGTACTCAACACAACTGGAGAATCTGGAGGAAATGGACAATTTCCTTGACAGATACCAAATACCAAAATTAAATCAGGACCAACTAGACCATCTAAACAGTCCCATAAAGCCTAAAGAAATAGAAGGAGTCATAGAAAGTCTTCCAACCAAAAAAAGCACAGGACCAGATGGTTTCAGTGCAGAATTCTACCAGACCTTCAAAGAAGAGTTAACACCAATACTCTTCAAACTATTCCACAAAATAGAAACAGAAGGAACACTACCCAATTCCTTCTACGAAGCCACAATTACGCTGATACCAAAGCCACACAAAGATCCAACAAAGAAAGAGAACTTCAGACCAATTTCCCTTATGAACATCGATGCAAAAATACTCAACAAAATTCTTGCCAACCGAATCCAAGAACACATCAAAACGATCATCCACCATGATCAAGTAGGCTTTATCCCGGGAATGCAGGGTTGGTTCAATATACGGAAATCCATCAATACAATCCACTACATAAACAAACTCAAAGAACAAAATCATATGGTCATTTCATTGGATGCTGAAAAAGCATTTGACAAAATTCAGCATCCTTTCATGCTTAAAGTCTTGGAGAGAACAGGAATTCAAGGCCCATACCTAAACATAGTAAAAGCAATATACAGCAAACCGGTAGCCAGCATCAAACTAAACGGAGAGAAACTTGAAGCAATCCCACTGAAATCAGGGACCAGACAAGGCTGCCCCCTTTCTCCTTATCTTTTCAATATTGTACTTGAGGTACTAGCTCGGGCAATTCGACAACATAAGGAGGTCAAAGGGATACAAATTGGAAAGGAGGAAGTCAAACTATCATTATTTGCAGACGACATGATCGTCTACCTAAGTGACCCAAAGAACTCCACTAGAGAGCTCCTACAGCTGATAAACAACTTCAGCAAAGTGGCAGGTTACAAAATCAACTCAAGCAAATCAGTGGCCTTCCTATACTCAAAGGATAAGCAGGCTGAGAAAGAAATTAGGGAAATGACCCCCTTCACAATAGCCACAAACAGTATAAAGTATCTTGGGGTGACTCTTACCAAACATGCGAAAGATCTGTATGGCAAGAACTTCAAGACTCTGAAGAAGGAAATGGAAGAAGACCTCAAAAAATGGGAAAACCTCCCATGCTCATGGATCGGTAGAATCAATATAGTTAAAATGGCCATTTTGCCTAAAGCACTATACAGATTCAATGCAATACCCATCAAAATCCCAACTCAATTCTTCACAGAGTTAGAAAGAGCAATTATCAAATTCATCTGGAACAACAAAAAACCCAGGATAGCTAAAACTATTCTCAGCAACAAAAGAAAATCTGGGGGAATCAGTATCCCTGACCTCAAGCAATACTACAGAGCAATAGTGTTAAAAACTGCATGGTATTGGTACAGTGACAGGCAGGAGGATCAATGGAACAGGATTGAAGATCCAGAAATGAACCCACACACCTATGGCCACTTGATCCTCGACAAAGAGGCTGAAAACATCCAATGGAAAAAAGATAGCCTTTTCAACAAATGGTGCTGGTTCAACTGGAGGTCAGCATGCAGAAGAATGCGAATTGATCCATCCTTGTCTCCTTGTACTAAGCTCAAATCCAAATGGATCAAGGACCTCCACATAAAGCCAGACACTCTGAAGCTAATAGAAAAGAAACTGGGGAAGACCCTTGAGGACATCGGTACAGGGAGAAAGTTTCTGAACAGAACACCAATAGCGTATGCTCTAAGAGCAAGAATTGACAAATGGGACCTCATAAGGTTACAGAGTTTCTGTAAGGCAAAGGACACCATCAAGAGGACAGATCGGCAACCAACAAATTGGGAAAAGATCTTCACCAATCCTACATCAGATAGAGGGCTAATATCCAATATATATAAAGAACTCAAGAAGTTAGACTCCAGAAAACCGAACAACCCTATTAAAAAATGGGGTACAGAGTTAAACAAAGAATTCTCACCTGAAGAACTTCGGATGGCGGAGAAGCATCTTAAAAAATGCTCCACTTCATTAGTCATTAGGGAAATGCAAATCAAAACAACCCTAAGATTTCATCTTACACCAGTCAGAATGGCTAAGATTAAAAATGCAGGAGACAGCAGGTGTTGGAGAGGGTGCGGAGAAAGAGGAACACTCCTCCACTGCTGGTGGGGTTGCAAATTGGTACAACCACTCTGGAAAGCAGTCTGGCGGTTCCTCCGAAAACTGGGCACCTCACTTCCAGAAGATCCTGCTATACCACTCCTGGGCATATACCCAGAGGATTCCCCACCATGTAATAAGGATACATGCTCTACTATGTTCATAGCAGCCCTATTTATAATTGCCAGATGCTGGAAAGAACCCAGGTATCCCTCAACAGAAGAGTGGATACAAAAAATGTGGTATATCTACACAATGGAGTACTATTCAGCCATTAGAAACAATGAATTCATGAAATTCTTAGGCAAATGGATGGAGCTAGAGAACATCATACTAAGTGAGGTAACCCAGACTCAAAAGGTGAATCATGGTATGCACTCACTAATAAGTGGTTATTAACCTAGAAAACTGGAATACCCAAAACATAATCCACACATCAAATGAGATACAAGAAGAAAGCAGGAGTGGTCCCTGGTTCTGGAAAGACTCAGTGAAACAGTATTTGGCAAAACCAGAACGGGGAACTGGGAAGGGGTGGGAGGGAGGACAGGGGAAGAGAAGGGGGCTTACGGGACTTTCGGGGAGTGGGGGGGGGGGCTAGAAAAGGGGAAATCATTTGAAATGTAAATAAATTATATCAAATAAAAAAAAAGACAAAAAAAAAATTAAAAAAAAAAAAAAATCAAACGACAAAAAAAAAAAAAAAGAAAAAAAAAAAAAAAAAATAAATTGCAAATATATATGTTTATATTAGTACATATTATATGTAAGTTTTTGATAACTAAAAAGAATATGGTTCCTCATGGATTTTCAAACATTCTTAGCATTATTTCTCTCTTCTTCCTCCCTCTCATTTTGTATTGACTTCCCCAGAAAATGCATACTACCATGCTTTCTCATTGCACCATATTTATAACTTATATTTTGATATTTATCTCTCCAGTACAGTTTGCATCCTCCTGTCAAGGCAACATTCAATTCCAGATTATATGCTCACATCTTAATGTTTGGAGCTCAGATCCAAACATTAAGTGAGAACATGCAGCATTTGTGTTACTAGGTATGAGTTTTCTTGTCAGTAGCTTATTTTCTAGTTCCATCCATTTACCTAGAAATTCCATGATTCCACTGTCTTCTTACATTAGTCTAAACTTTTGAAAGACATTGATATATTATAAAGCAGGAATAAATACAATGTGAATGGAATAAAACTAGAAAAAGGCAGAAATATAGCAAGGAATGAGGGGAAAATTTAAATATAACACTTCTGAATGTAAATTGTGATAATCAAAAAATATTGTAAAATATTACCACTAATATAATACGTAATAAAATGTATGAGTTAACTACTTCAAATCATCACTTACAGCTAGTTTTTAAAAAAATGTTGGCAGTTGTTAATATGTACGTTTGTCATTTTGTGACACACAAAATGTGCCATTTTGCAGATCCTATGAATAGTTTTGAATTTTCAAATAAATATAACTCCCTTCCAGGTGGCTTTGGCAAAGTAAAAGGTCATATTAACAATAAAACTTGTGAGAGTCAAAATTATATTTTATATAATTGAGACACATGATTATCTTTTCAAAGGAAGATTGACAATTTAACATCAAATGTTTAAAATACAGTAAAATTGCTTTTCTTGTGTCCATTTGAAAATTGTTTGCATGTATAAAGCACATTGTGTTTACTTAATATCTATCCTTTCTTATCCTCATTTATAGGCCCTCCTACCTTTTATTTTTATTTTTTTTATTACAATCTTGAATTTTTAATAAACATGTAATACATTTAATTCACCTGAAAAATTGATGAAATACATACTACATTACCCCACTTTATAAGTAAAAAGCAAGAATACCAAAAGATTAATGTTTTTCCCAAGTTTGCAGACAGTATATGGAAGCAATAGGATTTAAACTGAGTTGCTGTCTGGTTCTCATTCTCGTGTGTGTGTGTGTGTGTGTGTGTGTGTGTGTGTGTGCGTATGCATGTGTGTGTGTGTGTGTGTGTGTGTGTGTGCACATGCACCTATGCACAGAGGTCAAAAAAGGATATCAGATATTTTCTTCATTTACTCTCTGCTTATTCCCTTGAGAGAGGTTAGGTTTCTTTTTTTTTTCTTTTTTTTTTTAATTCAATATATTTTTTATTTACATTTCAAATGATTTCCCCTTTTCTAACCCCCACTCCCCGAAAGTCCCGTAATCCCCCTTCTCTCCCCCTGTCCTCCCACCCACCCCTTCCCACTTCCCTGTTCTGGTTTTGCCGAATACTGCTTCACTGAGTCTTTCCAGAACCAGGGACCACTCCTCCTTTCTTCTTGCACCTCATTTGATGTGTGGATTATGTTTTGGGTATTCCAGCTTTCTAGGTTAATAACCACTTATTAGTGAGTGCATACTATGATTCACATTTTGAGTCTGGGTTACCTCACTTAGTATGATGTTCTCTAGCTCCATCCATTTGCCTAAGAATTTCATGAATTCATTGTTTCTAATGGCTGAATAGTACTCCATTGTGTAGATATAGCACATTTTTTTGCATCCACTCTTCTGTTGAGGGATACCTGGGTTCTTTCCAGCATCTGGCAATTATAAATAGGGCTGCTATGAACATAGTAGAGCATGTATCCTTATTACATGGTGGGGAATCCTCTGGGTATATGCCCAGGAGTGGTATTGCAGGATCTTCTGGAAGTGAGGTGCCCAGTTTTCGGAGGAACCGCCAGACTGATTTCCAGAGTGGTTGTACCAATTTGCAACCCCACCAGCAGTGGAGGAGTGTTCCTCTTTCTCCACACCCTCTCCAACACCTGCTGTCTCCTGAATTTTTAATCTTAGCCATTCTGACTGGCGTAAGGTGAAATCTCAGGGTTGTTTTGATTTGCATTTCCTTAATGACTAATGAAGTTGAGCATTTTTTAAGATGCTTCTCCACCATCTGAAGTTCTTCAGGTGAGAATTCTTTGTTTAACTCTGTACCCCATGTTTTAATAGGGTTGTTTGGTTTTTCTGGAGTCTAACTTCTTGAGTTCTTTATATATATTGGATATTAGCCCTCTATCTGATGTAGGACTGGTGAAGATCTTTTCCCAATTTGTTGGTTGCCGGTTTGTCCTCTTGATGGTGTCCTTTGCCTTACAGAAACTTTGTAATTTTATGAGGTCCCATTTGTCAATTCTTTCTCTTAGAGCATACGCTATTGGTGTTCTGTTCAGAAACTTATTTTTATTTTTTTTTAGTCGTGAAACATTTTTTAATTTTTATTTTCTTTATTTACATTTCAAATAATTTCCCCTTTCCTGGATTCCCCCTCTCCGCAAGTCCCATAAGCCCTCCTCCCTCCCCCTGTTCCTCATTCCACCCCTTCTCACTTCCCTGTCCTGGTATTCTCCTACACTGATGTACTGAGTCTTTCCAGGACCAGGGGCCCCTCCTCCCTTCTTCTTGGGCATCATTTGATATATAAATTGTGTCTTGGGTATTCCAAGCTTCTAGGCTAATATCCTCTTATCAATGAGTGCATACCATGAGTGTTCCTTTGTGATTGGGTTACCTCATTTAGGATGATATTCTCCAGTTCCATCCATTTGTCTAAGAATTTCATGAATTCATTGTTTTTAATAGCTGACCAGTATTCCATTGTGTAAAAATACATTTTCTGTGTCTGTTACTACTTTGAGGTACATATCGGTTCTTTGCAGCTTCTGGCTATTGTAAATAGGGCTGCTATGAACATAGTGGAGCATGTGTCCTTATTACATGCTGGGGAATCCTCTGAGTATATGCCCAGGAGTGGTGTACGGGGTTCTCTGGCAGTATCATGTCCAGTTTTCTGAGGAACCTCTAGACTGATTTCCAGAGCGATTGTACCAGCTTGCAATCCCATCAGCAATTGAGGAGTGTTCTCCTTTCTCCACATCCCTGCATGCACCTGCTGTCTCCTGAGTTTTTGATCTTAGCCATTCTGACTGGTGTGAAGTGAAATCTCAGGGTTATTTTGATTTGCATTTCCCTGATGAGGAAGGATGTTGAAAGATTTAATTCTACTTATTTCTACTGTTAATTTTTGTTTTATATTGTGACACACATACTTTAACCCTAGCCATCTATATGAGTACTGGATTGGAACTAACTGAAGGACCTTTTGGGCTCACCAATTAGTACACCACTGAAGGAAATTGCTCCACCCACCTAAGCTTATAAATAACAAAGAGTTTAGCACTGAAGTAGGATCATAATCAAATCTAGCTCATCCATGTCCATCCAAATGTGCAGGACACATTCTTATGCATACTCACTGCTATAAGTTTAATTTTTTGGTATTTTTGTATTAATGATCGTTTGCTCTTTTTTTTTAATTTGTAGGTTTTGTTTTGGTTTTCATTGTTTATTTTGTTTCATTTGATTTTATTTCATTTGCTTAGCTTTTAAGAGACTAAGAGGGGAAAACATAATGTGGATGGGTAGGGAAATTGGGAAGATTAGGATTAGGTTACAACAGAAAAATTCATGCTCAAAATGTTTTATACACAAGAATGAGTTTGTGACTGAAATTTCTATACCTTTTGAAGAAGATGACATATAAGAGCTTTTATTTAACTTTTATATTTATGTCATTTTATGCATATTAGTGTTTTGTTTGCAAATATATCTGTGTACCTTATGTGTGCTTGATGATTATAGTGTTCAGAAAAAGGTAGCAGACCCTATGATACTAGAGATACAGAAGATAGTTATGAGCCAGAGTAGGTACTGGGAATTAAATATGGCTTCCCTGGAAGAGCAGTCAGTGATCATAACAAGTGACCCATCTCTCCAGCTCTCTAGCTTTTATTATTAACTTAATATTTTGATAGATTACATTAATTTAAGGTATTTGGCATTTCATTTTGTTTACAAAAACAACATCTGAAAATTTAATTGCTAGTAACTCCTGGGTCATATTGATTCGCTGGATTTTAAGGTTGAAGGATGCAGAAATGACCTCTTAATGATTTAGATATTGCAAAGATGAAAAAGCTGACCCACAAGAAAAGACTCACTGTGTCAGTCAACAGGACAAGAGTCATGGCTTGTTAGAAAGACAAAAAAGAAGATAGTGCTTTTATTTATTTATTTACTTTATATCTTATTTTTCTTACTATGTATTTAAATTCAAATACATATATCAAAAAGGATGATGAATATATTTAGAGATCACTACTAATGCTGTATGCAGTTACTTGTCTGATTTTCCTTTGTGTTTTAGTCTAAAGTTTAAAGACATTAAAGACTCTGCTGTTTAATAATAGCCCCTTTCAGAAGTCTATAAGTATTATTAACCATGTGTAACACTTTAATAGCATTTTAATGTGTGCAAGTTTTATTAAACCATAAAAACTATGTAGAAATTACACTAAAATTCAAATTAGACTCACACAGCAGAGTGCTACAGAGATACACAAAGCATTGTGGATAGCTTTGTCCTTGTCATTACATAGATGATACATATTATAGACACTGTGTGTGTTTAAAACAAAGTTTGGAAAACAACAATATTGTATTCTGATTTTCTTTGTTATTTATAAAATTATGTTAAAAGTTTTTTGACCTGTGATATTCTTTCCATATTCCCTTTCTGTTCTCATCACCTGTGGTTGCTAATCTCATTCCAGTTTGTGATTTTCTTCTTTATTGTCAATTCCTTTGTCACTGATTCCATTTCTTAAACCTCTTCATATGCTTGTTTCAGTTTTCTTCTAGGCCTTACTGCACTTTCTGGCATAAATGGAATGTAAAGAGTTCATACTATTATTTACAATAACAGTATGTTGAATTTCATATTTATGACTATCCATTCCTGTTGCCTTGCTAAGTATTGGAATAAAATCAATAATATTGAATGGGTTTTGAGTTTTAGTATCTCAACAATCATAAGGTAATGTTAAATAAAGCTCTTGATATAATATTTAAATTATAGTTTCTGTTATTTTATATGCCCAGAAAAAATCAGTAATGATTGCTTAGAGGAGTTGGATGAGAACATGCTATCTATTCAATCAATAATCTATCATAATTATCAATTGGATCAATCATATACTAATTAGTTTTAACATAAGACATAAGTATGACATAATAATAGAAGTCTTATATATTTCTGATATACAGATAGCCATGAATTTCAGTATAAGAATATAAAACATATACACTTATTACATTAGTATGTAAATCACAAATATTTTCCTTACTAATTTTTGTTTTTAACAGTTATGTAAATTACTTTCTTTTTTTCTGGGGAGATGAACACTTTAATGAGTTAATATTGATTATTATAGGAAAATAAGGTTTTTTCCTAAGGTTAAACAGGGGTGACACTGGCTTTTTTTTAAAAAATGGTTATTTATTTATATTTTTTAAAGAATTTATTTATTTTGTTTCATGTGAGTACACTGTAGCTGTCTTCAGACACACCAGAAGAGGGCATCAGGCCCTATTACAGATGGTTGTGAGCCACGACGTGGTTGCTGGGATTTGAACTCAGGACCTTCAGAAGAGCAATCAGTGCTCTTAACCACTGAGCCATCTCTCCAGGCTCTTTATTTACATTTCAAATGCTATCCCTCTTCCCAGTTTTCCTACACAACCCCCCTATCCTCTCACCCTCCCTCTGCCTCTATAAGGGTGCTCCCCGATGTACCCATCCACTCCCACCTCAGTGCCCTAGCTAAATTATTTTCTTAGCTGTAAAATTTTTCTGCTAATGGTTTCATTTAGTGATTTCTGCCAATTTTTTCCTGGTTGCTTTCAAAGATATGGGGATTATATTTTTCAAAGCATATTCGACCAAGCAGTACTGTATATTTCCCACTTTCTCTATGCTATGTAAAACACATTGCATCACTTTACTTAATAGAATGAATCCTCTATTAGCTAGGCATGTGAGGTGGCGCACGCCTGTAATCCCAGCACTTGGTAGGCATAGGCAGGCAGATTTCTGAGTTTGAGGCCAGCCTGGTCTACAGAGTGAATTCCAGGACAGCCAGGGCCTACACAGAGAAATCCTGTCTTGAAAAACCAAAAAAAAAAAAAAAAAAAAAAAAAAAAAAAAAAAAAGAAAAGATTCTATTAGCTGATGACTGATCTTAACAGTACCTTTTTTTCTATTCAGTTTTTTTTACATTTTAATCTTTTTTTTAATACTGCAGATTTTATTCTCCTCCTGGTCCACCATCACCATCTTCTGTTCCCTATCCCAAATCTCCTCACTGATACTTTGTCTCCAAGAGGATGTTCCCACCATACCCCAAACCCCACTAGACCTCTGAACTTCCTCTGTCCTCCAGTCTCTGGAGTGTTAGCTGCATCTTCTCTGACTGCATCCAGTGAAGTTTTATTTTTCCAATCTGTAGCTTGCCCATCTATCTTATTGATGAAATCCTTTGCCTTGTAGAAGCATTACAGTTTCATGAGGTCCAATTTATCAATTCTTGCTCTTAGAGCATGAGCCACTGGAGTTCTCTTTAGGAAATTTCCCCTGTGCCAATGAGTTCAAGGCTCTTTCCCAATTTCTCTTCTATTAGAAATAGTGTATCTGATTTTGTGTTGAGGTCCTTCATCCACTTGGACTTGAGCTTTGTGCAAGGTAACGAATGTGGGTCTTGTTTCATTTTTCTACATAGAGACAACCAGTTAGACTAGCACCATTTGTTGAAGAGGCTTCCCCCTCCACACACACACTGTCTATTTTTGGCTTCTTTGTCAAAGATCAAGGGTCTGTAAGTTTGTGATTTTATTTGTGGGTCTTCAAATCTATTCCATTGATCGACGTGATTGTCTCTGTGCCAACACTATGCAGTTTTTATCACCATTACTCTAGAGTATAACTTGAGATCAGGGATGGTGATTATACCAGGCAGGCTTTTATTGTTAAGAATTGTTTAACTATTCTGGGAATTTTGCTTTTCCAGAAGAATTTGAGAATTGCTCTTTCCATGTCTTTGAAGAATTATGTTGGGATTTTGATGGGGATTGTGCTGAATCTGTAGATTGTCTTTGGTAGGATAGCCAATTTACTGTGTTAATTCTGCCAATCCATGAGTATTGGAGATCTCTCCATTTTCTGAGATCGTTTTGATATCTTTCTTGAGAAACTTGAAGTTATTGTCATACAGATGTTTTACTTTTTTGGTTAGAGTTACACCAAGATATTTTATATTATTTGTGGCTATTATGGAGTTGTTTCCCAAATTTCTTTTTCTACCTGTTCATCGTTTGTATAAAGGAAGGCTACTGATTTGAGTTAATTTTATATCCAGCCACCTTGCTGAAGTTGTTTATCAGATGTAGAAGTTCTCTGCTAGCGTTTAAGGGGTCACTTTTGTGTAGTATATCATCTGCAAATAGTGATACCTTGATTTCTTTTTTGCCAATATGTATCTTCTTAATCTTCTTTTGTTGTCCTATTATTCTAGCTAGCACTTCGAGTACTATATTGAATAGATATGGGAGAGTGGACATCAGTGTCTTAAATGCAGGCATGCAGATTCTCATGTGCAAACAATTTTGGGGGCCCAAATTAATAAGCAGCATTAGGCCAAGCCCTCTACAAGGTTTCGTACATCTTTTTGTAAAAGGCCTGAATGTGATCTGTGCCTACCTGATCAGTAGAATTAAATTTTAATGCCATTTGCTGTAGTCCAAGTTGATACTGTTTTTTTTTTTTTTTTTTTTTTTTTTTTTTTACCAAAGACATTGGGCAGTTAGGAAAGCAAACATTACTCCTGCATCCTATTGTCAGTGGGACTGTTGTTTCTTCACAGACAAATTATTAGCAGAGAGTTTATATACCTGGAAACTGCTCTTATCTCACAATCACAAAAGCATAAATTTATTTGGTCTTTACTATAGCAGTCCTACACATATTTTAGTTATAATAGAACTATAAAACTGATAATGAGAGTTTTCAAGTTATAAGTGTTTAATTTAGTAGCTGTAAGTAAACTTTCATGATAGAGATATCTATTATTATACATTGAACATGTAAAAGTAAGGTGCAAATAGAGAGAAATAAAAAGTGAGCCAGAAAATTGATACAACCACTCTGGAAATCAGTCTGGCGGTTCCTCCGAAAACTGGGCACCTCACTTCCAGAAGATCCTGCTATTCCACTCCTGGGCATATACCCAGAGGATTCCCCACCATGTAATAAGGATACATGCTCTACTATGTTCATAGCAGCCCTATTTATAATTGCCAGATGCTGGAAAGAACCCAGGTATCCCTCAACAGAAGAGTGGATGCAAAAAATGTGGTATATCTACACAATGGAGTACTATTCAGCCATTAGAAACAATGAATTCATGAAATTCTTAGGCAAATGGATGCAGCTGGAGAACATCATACTAAGTGAGGTAACCCAGACTCAAAAGGTGAATCATGGTATGCACTCACTAATAAGTGGATATTAACCTAGAAAACTGGAATACCCAAAACATAATCCACACATCAAATGAGGTACAAGAAGAAAGCAGGAGTGGCCCCTGGTTCTGGAAAGACTCAGTGAAGCAGTATTCGGCAAAACCAGAATGGGGAAGTGGGAAGGGGTGGGTGGGAGGATGGAGAAGAGAAGGGGGCTTACGGGACTTTCGGGGAGTGGGGGGCTAGAAAAGGGGAAATCATTTGAAATGTAAATAAATTATATCGAATAAAAAAAATAAAAAGTGAGCCAGAGAGTCAAAATTATAAATTTAATCATATTCTCTAGGAAAAGGAAATAATTTGTTTTGTTTACATATATGCAACTTAATGTTAATAATATTAATAAAAATACCTATTAAAATATTTAACTGCATCAAACACAAGGTCATATATTCTGGAATATATATATATACAAAGCAAGCAAAAAAACTATATACATATATTTTGGTTTTATTCATTATATGTAGGAAGTGCTTGGGAAGAGCAGAGTAAACCAAGATTACCTGAAGGTGTGAAGAAGAAAAATGTTGGAATAAAGTAGGGAAGATAATAGAAGGGATCAGAATGTGATGTAATTTGTTATATTGCATAATGTTATGACTAACAGTATGGATATTTGAAAAGACATGTAGAAACCTATAATTTTTAACTTTCTTGATTATCTATGTAGTGTAATTATAATAGGTTACAGGTACTATATACCTTATAAGCATATATACAAAGTAGCTATGTACACATGAATTCTCTCTCTCTCTCTCTCTATATATATATATATATATATATATATATATATATATATATATATATATATATATATGTGTGTGTGTGTGTGTGTGTGTGTGTGTGTGTGTGTGTGTGTGTGTAAAAATAAAGTACCAAATGCAACAGTGATGAAAATATTGGTGACACTATTATTGATGCCCACAAGTACTTGCTGACCAGAGCTGGATATAGTTGTCTCCTGAGCAGCTCTGCTAGTGCATGACAAATACATAGGCGGACACTCTCAGCCAGCCATTGAACTGAGCACAGGGTCCCCAATGGAGGGGCTAGAGAAAGGACCCAAGAAGCTGAAGGGGTTTGCAGCGCCATAAGAGGAGCAACAATATGAATCACCCAGCTCTTCCAGAGCTCCCAGGGACTAAACCACCTGGCTCCAACTACATTTGTTACAGAGGATGGTCTTTTCAGACATCAATGAGAGGAGATGCCCTTGGTCCTGTTTTCAGAGGCGTAATGAGGAAAGGAGATAACATTTGAAATGTAAATAAATATCTAATAAAAAATTTTTTAAAAAGTTGTGTTAAAAATGTGTCCATGGGATCTGTGCCCCTAAACTCTGCTTTTTAATGGTTTCTTGACTTCTATCATTGTTTCTGTTCCAAAAAGGAGTGTACCTAAAGAGGGGTGAGGACTACACATATGTGTTACATATGAGCAATGTTGTACAGACTGAGAATAGTACTTATCTGTTTAAGAATATAGATAACTACACATATATTATCTATATACATTACAGTCAATATATGTAACAATAATCCATGAAAAGAGTCCACACATTTGAAAGAGAAGTATATAGGTGTATATGGGAAATTCAATGCTTAGCTACTCAGTAAATTTGGGAAGAGAAAAAAAAGACTTAAGAATGACCACATTTCTTTTAGGCTAAGGGAACTGTATTGGTTCAAATGTTCAGTGTAACTGAGAAGAAAATTTTAATCACTAAGTATGGTAACTCAAAAGGCCTAACTTATGAGAAAGAACCAGCAAGGAAAACTTTAAATGGATTATATGGATGCACAGAAATTCTCAGATAATTTGACATCACTCATTTGATTACTCATTCTTCCCATTTAGTGTTTAGTCCACTCAGATAACATTATAAAAAACTCAACTTCATGTTTCTGCATATGCAGAAAGAGTTCATTCTAAAGAGTACTGGACAGTATTAGGAAGTGTCTCATGTCCAAAGGAATGAAAAGTATTTACTATGCCAATATCTACACTTTAACATGTGTATGAAAAAAAGTGACACTTCTCAAAAATTCTTAGTGAACTGTGCACCTATTACTACAAACCTAATAAAATTTATAGACTAAGTGATAATTTTAAAACTTTTGAATCATATATTAAATATATAATGTATAAAACTCAGTAGGCAGATATAGTTTTTCCTTGTATTTGTTTGAAGAAATATCTTTAAATTGAGTGGTTGGTTCCTAATTGTGTGATTTCAAATATTTGTGATGTCATTTAATATCAATATACTAAGACAATCACATTGAGTGGAAGAATAAGACAATTGTATGCACATACATTCTTTGTTTAATCATAAAACTTATACATTATACATGTTAAACTGCATCCTTTATTTAGTCTCTCTGTTCAATATGTAATAACTGGAGCAAGCAGGTGTTATATGGATATTGAGAGTGTTCTCCATTTTTAAACATTGGAATGCCATCTGGCTTGTTGGCAGTATGAATAGACAATCAGCGCTTGTGGATTTAGAGCGCTTGAGAGTCTGTTGCTTAAGATTCATGTGAAGATTAGAGGATTCATTCACTTCCACATAGGCACCATTGTGAACCTGCTTAAAATCCTTAGAACTATTCATCGAAAATAAACTAATAATACAGTCACTTTAAATTTATAATTCATTAAAGTAATATATATATATAAAGAAATATATATATACACACACACACACACACACACACACAATGTCTTCCTTCCAAAAGGCTAAACAAGTGAGATGTTACTATATGTGATAGATTAACTATTATTAACTTTTATTTCATAACATAATTTTGGCATGATTTGAAAAACAGTTTCAAGCAGTCAATATTTCTCAAAACAGTAACTCACTAAATGTGAAACTTTAATGACTATGCAAAACAAATCTATTAAGGGAACTGATTTCTATGACACAGTATTAGTTAATGATGAATTTGGTCATTTGATCTTCCAGCCATTCATAATTCACTAATATTATAATTATTTCAATTATTTCAATAATTTTATCATCTGTTAGCTGAAGTCTGCTACTAAGAACTCCCATAATAATAAAATTCATAAAATAATTGTATTATATTTATCTATTTGATCTCATTATTTCTCTTCAATTTGTTTCTGCCCCTACATAGTATGTAGCATTTGCTGTATCTGTAATTATAATTTGACAGATGCTGATGACCTGATTAGCATTCACACAGGAAGAGTTGAACTCATTTATTGTTTCTAGTTCTGTAAATTTTTGGAGCCTTAGGTTATTTAGGTGTTATTATATTTAGAAATCATAACATTTAGATTCTCTAGAATTGTAGTTATAAATGTTGGTGAGACACTCTATGTGGTTCCTTGTACCATACCTGGTTCCTATGTATGTATAGTAAGTATTCTTATATTCAGGGGCATGTCTCCAGCTCCAAGATAATAGATTCTATGCTAGATATTTTACCCCAAAGAATGAAAGGGCTGGAGGAATGGATTTTTTATTAGGACAATATGATGCTTTTGTGGGGCACCTACATTTGATTCTCAGCACCCATATCAGACATCTTCCCAAGCTCTTCTGGCTTTCATAGTCTCTGGTGAGAAATCCGGTGTAATTCTGATAGGTCTACCTTTATATGTTACTTGACCTTTTTCCCTTTCTTTGTTTAGTACATTTGGTGTTTTAATTACTATATGACGGGATGAATTTCTCTTCTGGTCAAATCTATTTGGAGTTCTGTAGGCTTCTTGTATGTTCATGGGCATCTCTTTCTTTAGGTTATGGAAGTTTTCTTCTGTAATTTTGTTGAAGACATCTACTGACCCTTTCAATTGGAGATCTTCACTATCTTCTATGCCTATAATCCTTAGGTTTGGTCTTCTCATTTTGTCCTGAATTTCCTGGATATTTTGGGTCAGGAGCTTTTTGCATTTTTCATTTTCTTTGACTATTGTATCAATACTTTCTATGGTATCTTCTGCATCTGAGATTCTCTCTTCCATCTTTTGTATTCTGTTTTTGATGCTTGGATCCATGACTCCTGACTTCTTTCCTAGGTTTTTTTATGTCCTGAGTTGTCTCCCTTTGTGATTTAGTTATTGTTTCTACCTCCTTCTTTAGATCCTGGATGGTTTTGTTTAACTCCTTCACCTGTTTTGTTATGTGTTTCCTTAGTTCTTCAAGGGCTTCTTGCTGTTTACATGTGTCCTCTTGTATTTCTTTAAGGGAGTTACTTATGTCCTTCTTGAAGCCCTCCATGATGTCCTCCATCAACATCATGACCTGTGATTTTTACATCCAAATCTTGCTTTCCTGGTGTGTTGAGGTATCCTGTTCTGGGAGAATTGGGTTTGGATGGTACCATATTGCCTTGATTTCTGTTAGCAACATTCCCATGTTTGCCTTTTGCCATCAGGTTATCTCTGGTGTTAGTTGGGCCTGCTGTCACTGGCAGGAGCTTGCCCCTCCTGTGTGTGTGCCTATAGGCCTATCTCAGCAACCTTGGGTGAGCTTCTTTCTCCTGGAACAAATTGCTATGGTGCTCCAGAGTTCCTGGGTACAGGTGGAGTCCTAGTGTGATGTGTCCCAAAAGATCCTCTACTCTGGTGGAACCTGCCTACAATCTGTTGCACAGTCACAGTAGCAAAGATGACAGCTGAGATCCACTCTCTTGTAGTTGTATTTGGGTATGTACCTCTGTGGCCCCGATCACCTCAGGAAAAACAAATGTTCTAAATCACTGAACTGTCATTCCAACCAATCCATTTTGTTTCTTTCTTTTTTTTTAAAAGATTTATGTATTTATTTATTTATTTATTTATTTATTTATTTATTTATTTATTATGTGTAAGTACACTGAGGCTGTCTTAAGACACCCCAGAGGAAGTTGCAGGTCTCTTTACAGATCTCATTACAGATGGTTGTGAGTCATCCTGTGGTTATTGGGATTTGAACTGACAACCTTTGGAAGAGCAGTCAACACTCTTAACTGCTGAGTCATGTCTCCAGCTCCTCCATCTTTTTTTTAATTGCCACTTCAGCTGTCAGGTTGATATGGATACTTTGTGCAGTAACATCAGTATAGTGATGTTGGCAATTTAGCTTGTTATAAAGAAGTAAACTCATGTAAGTAATGATGTAGAGAAGGGAAACACTCCTTTGGTAGAAGTAAAAACTTGTACAACCATTTGGTGGTTTCCCAGAAAATTTGGAATAATTCTACCTGAAGAGTAAGATATACCACTCTTGGGCATGTACCCCAAAGATTCTCTACCATACCACAAAATGATTTGCTCAACTATGTTTATAGTAGCTTTATTCATAAAAGTCATAATGTGGAAACTACCCAGATGCCAATTATCGAATAATGGATACTGATAATGTAGTTTATTTTCACAATGGAATATTACTTAGCTATTAAAAACATTGACATCATGAAATTTGCAGGCAAATAGAAGGAACTAGGAAAGATTATCATGAGTGAGGTAACCCAGACCAGAAAGACAAATATGGTATGTACTCACTTATAAGAGGGCATTATCCATAAAGTACGGGTTAACCATGCTACAATACACAAACCAAGAGAAGCTAAATAACAAGGAGGGCCCAAAAAGGGAAGCTTGTATCTCAATGAGAAGGGGAAATTAATTAGACATCAAGGAAAATGGAGAGTACATAATGGGTGAGGGAGGGAGTGGAGATGGGAATATGGGGGAACAGACTGGGGAGGAATGTAGGGAGAGAGGACTGGAATGAGGTATGTATTCCCTGGGACAAGCTAGAACGTATGACAACAGAAACTTGCACAAGTGTGTGAGGGTGACCCTACCTAAGACTAAGACTCCTATCAATGGAGCAAGCCTCAAACAGTCATCTCCTGCAACCAGGTAAGACTTACGATGGATGGATTGGTACACCAAACCAGCTTTGTCCTGCTTACAAGATGTGCAGATGTAAAAGATGGAGCAAAATTTGAGAGGATGGCTAACCAATGACTGACCCAGCTTGAGACCTATAACATAAAAGGAAGCTCAACCCCATCAAGATTAATGATATTTTGCTATGCTTGCAGATAGAAGCCTAAGCAAAATTGTCCTCTGAGAGGCTTTACCAAGCAACTAATGAAAACAGATGCAGAGACCCACAGTGAAACATTAGGTAGAACTTGGGAAATCCTGTGGAAGGGGGAAAGGGATGATTATAGAAGACAAAAGAGTCCACAACACCAAAACCAAGCAACCCAACAAACAAACAACTACAGAAACTAAACCGATAAACAATGGGGAGGTGGGAAGATATTTCAACCCTCTGCACATATGTAACAGATATATAGCTAGGTCTTCATGTAGACCCCCTAAAGGCAGGAGCAGGGACTATGTCTGACGCTATTGAATGCATTTGTATGCTTTTCCTTTAACTGGGTATGATGTCTGGCCTCAAGGGAAGTTGAACCTAGTCTTACCTCAAGTTAATATTCCAAGTCTAATTGATATCCATGGGAGACCTCCCTTCTTCTGAAGAGAAATAAAGGAAAAAATGAATGGGGGGTTGATATGAGAATGAAGGACTGACAAGAGAGGAGAGAAGGGTAGCTGCTATTGGGATGTCAAGTAAATAATTTAATTAATAATAATGAAAATTGCAAAAGAGAAAGAGAAATAAAGAAAAAGAATAAAGAAAACTGGTGGATGTTTCTTTAAGAGAACAGGCAAAATTTGTTTGCTTAAATAAAAAAATGAACTGCCAAGGCTGGGGTTCACATTAAGGATAGAAGAGATAAAAATAAGAAAGTCATGTGCTTTTCTCTGTATTTGTGCTACGAAAGTTATAGTACATAGAGAGTGTTTAGAAAAAGATTAAATCATAAGGTTTGATATTAAGATATTATAAGGAATCCAGTGAGAGTTCCTATCATTTAGAGGAGGCTACTGTATTCTTTTTAAAATAACACTCTAAAAATAATGTAAAGAAATATGACATCAATCTTTTCTTAAAAATGTTTTGTTTGATTAACTTTACCTATTTTTGCAAATTCAGGAATAATTTAAACTCAAACTGAGATAAAATGGCTACAGCTACTATCCACAGCATATTATTTACCAATACAGTATTTCAAATTATTTTGCTGAAATATTATTTTTGATTATATTTTATAACCAAGTAATTGATTAAGCTACAGTAGAGTTTTATTGCTTTTTAAAGTAGACTTCAATTATATCATAAAGTTTTCTCTTAAAATTGTAGCTAATTCCTGCAAATTAGATTGTTAAAATATGACAGTATATTTGAGTTGATGATCTTTCTCTATGAATAAGAGGAATAGAAATGGTAAATGTTATACTTTATTGAATGTATACTAAATCCATATACATGCCTTTCAACATTTAGTTGCCTACTTAAAATCCAATCAGCAGAGCTTATTTCTTTGCTAAGTGACATTTGAAAGGTTTTATGGGACTTCTGGCATTTGAACATATTTTTACAGTCTTAGACTAAAAATGACCACGTCCGTTATATTTCTTTTGCATGCTTTGGAAAACAATGAAGTGTGATGAAAAGCGATTGGAGAAAGCTATGAAGCATGAAATTCTGCCCGGATTTCTGTTTACTTAAAAGAAGAGGAAAATACTATTAAAAAACGTTTAGTTGAAAACTCATGAGTTCAGCGTATGAAAACCAGGATATAATTGTCAATGACTACTTTGCAAGGGCTATCTAAAAACATAATCCTCACAATACTTTTCAGTTCTTTAGGGAAGCTCTTTCTACTTCCTATCATTATTTTTTTCTAGTTTAAGGGGGAGGTAAAATCAAATGAATGAACAGATGTATTTCTGCACAGGATGCCTGTCTGCTCCTCCTCCTCTCTTTCTAAAGGTCGCAGTAATTTCCTCCTGAAAGCTAAGACTTTTGTCAGTTAAACCTTATATTGTAATTAGAAGATGAGAATGAAAGGAGATCGTATTCTTGTGGCTTTTATCTGCTTTTTCTCTTAGTGAAAGAAAAGATGGATGACTTTCACAGCAAAGAATGGATCCTAGTCTATTTTAATTCTATATATCTAAGTATTTATAATAATCTCCCTCTAACTGCTATTCATTTTAATTCCAGGATGCCTAGTAGCTTGGAAGATGTCATAACATATATTTATCATCTTTGTTGCACTTTTCCTGAAATTAGCCCATTATCTCTTCCTTTTCTTCATGTTCGGTGACTGAATGCTAAGTTTGTTCTTCACAGATAATACTGATTATCATTTAAATATTGTATACAGCAATGTTATACATCAGTGTGGTCAAGAGTTCATGTTATATTATTTTGTGTTACTATGCATTCTCCTCTTGATTTTGCATTTGCATAAAGTCTCTAAACCAAAATATCAAGACTGTCTTTAGTCAAAACCTTTTCTAATAAAAATAACTCATAAACAAAACAAAACATGCACCCTCAGGAGAAAAAAATCAATGTGATGGAAAAAATTTGTTGGCTATTTTGTAATTATTAATACATTTTAGCTTCCTTCCCCATAAAAAATAAATAAGAAAATTTATCTAATGCTAAATTATTTTCCACAAATAACTTATTCCATTCAACCATTAACATTTAAAAATATTCTTGTTAAATACATTGTGTATTCTTAAAACTCTTTATGATAGTTGGTTAATATTTATCATGTCTGTGCTGCACATCTGCTTTGTGCCAATCAGTATGCCATGAAACGAGATGATATGTCCTAAAAACTTACAGTCTCGGAGTTAGTGCACAGAACATAGTATACAGACCATGGATGACATTGAATTTCAGACAGTGTGTTTTATATAAAGTAACAAAAGAAATCCCTCATAATCAGAATAGGAAAAAATACCTTGTGTGGGTTAACAACTGATTATTTAGGGAAAATGTTGAACACAGAAATGATGGATGGAGGCGTATGTAGTCCATCATGAAAGAAATCTTGTGTGTTTATAGAAATGTAAAAGACAGTGTGGATGGAGAAAGTGTGTATATGAGGGTGTGAGAGAGAGCAAAAGAGACAGAAAGAGAAAGACACACACAGAGACAGAGAATTGAGGGAATGCTAGAAAGTGCAAGAGTGAGAGAGAGAGAGAGAGAAAGAGAGAGAGAGAGAGAGAGAGAGAGAGAGAGAGAGAGAGAGAGAGAATTTATAAATATTACTTAATGTTACCATGTTCCTTGTTAATGAAAACAGAGAGAGTGTTATTAAGTAATCCAGGCACCTGGAAAAGAGTGTCAGAATCTCCCTGACCATTTTGGAGATTAGTTTTGAAAATTAAAGCAACTTGAAACCACATAATACTAAATGAGAGCAATTTTCTTATGTTATAGATTTGTTTTCATTTGTAGAATGAACTTTGATAAGCAAGACTGGGAATGTAGCTCAGGGTTGTTACTATAGTGGCATGAAGTAGAGTGGTGTTGGTGAGATGATTGGACGTACATATCTATGTTTGAATTAATGAGTTTATTGAGTAATTGGATATGAGAATCAAGATTTTAGAGGATAACAACTTCTCATGAACAGGTACAGTAAATTAAACACAACAAAGTATGCATACATATACAACAACTAAATATAACACAGATTTAAGAAAACATAATCCCATGAAGTAAAGAGGAAAAAAAGAATCAATTCTAGGGAAAAATGATTGGCTTTAAAGAGAAGATAATTAAATGACTCTAAGTAAGATGCAAGATGCAGTTTAGTTTCTAGAGAAAAGCCCATTAACTTTAGGTCTTTTCTAAAGTTATATGCATATGGTTTCAGCTGAAAAAAAAGGATGAGGAGGGAACCTATTAGTAGCTTTCAGACTCCTGGAAGAATCCTTCATCCACAGAGTTGCTATGCTTTCTCTCCCTGTCTCATGGAACATACATCCACAAGAACTCCAAATCAGAAGATGGAGATTCTACTCTCAGTATTGTTAAAATAAAAAACCATTTGAAACTGTGCACATTAGGCATTTTAACATCTGGGATGTCATGGTGAAGCCTGGGTGATGAAGACACACACATGGAATCACAAGGGACTACATATTGAAGCAAGAAGCCTTGCCAATTGAACTGCGTGGTCTACATGCAGAATATTACAGGTCTGCGTGCTGAACACCACTTTTCTGTCTACTGTCAAGTGCAGGTTTACAGAGTGATTGGGGAAAGTCTAAATTGTGAGCAGTGAAGGCTAGCACACTGAGTAGTGAAGAGCTACACACTGGGTGGCAGAAGTCCATACCTTTATCTTTATATCCTGGGTCCAGATCCCAGGCCCCCAGGCTCACACTTTCATGGTAGGGTAAGGCATTCCTCCTTGGAGAAGACAATGTTAATTCCATAGAAACCCTTGGGACTCTCATGAGTCACCACTAACTTTGCAAACAACAGAACACCTTCAAATCCCATATGTAGTCCCTTAGATTTAATTAGGAACAGACAGGCAGGGATTACTAACCACCCGGATAAGTCCTTTAAGGTAAATGACACCAAACAAAGAGTACTAAAAAAGAACTCAGGAATCATAAGCAATGCCGGAGATAATCAAAAAATATAAACATTTTTTTAACAGCAAGGATTATAAAACTCTCTGTCTCTGACTCTGTTTCTGTCTTTGTCTGTCATTGTCTGTCTCTGTCCTGTCCATCTCTGACTCTATCTCTCTTATCTTCCGTTTCCTCTTCCTCATCTCTCTCTCTCTCTCTCTCTCTCTCTCTCTCTCTCTCTGTGTGTGTGTGTGTGTGTGTGTATTTTTGTGTGTGTCTTTGTGGATGTTTTCTTGTATATATATATATATATGTATATATATATATAATTTGCAATGTGTGTATGTATTGGTACACAGACACTAAATTGATATTGGATCCTATGAAATTGTTGCTACAGATGTATGTGATCCTTCATGAGCATGCTGGGAAATCCAGTCTCTCTGGATGAGCTTCAGTATTCTTAAGCAGTTCTTAATTGCCTTCTCTCTGACATGGCAGTATCTATTGATGCTTCTGAACCCTAAGCTGGCCATTGATCATTTTTCATGTGTGTGAGACTGAAAACACATTCATGTCTTCTGAATTTGTGTTTCAAAACTCTATTGCAACCAGCTCTCTTGTCAGTTACAAGTTAAAGCTACAATTAAAAATGAAATAGGCATTTATTTCCAACTGGAGATATTCTAGCTGTAACACAAACATACACAATACTTGGGACAAATACTTAGTCGTTATGATTTAACAACTAAAATTCAATTATAACTAGGAATCATTGGATTGTTTTGTCTGTCAAATCTAGCAATTGTGTTTGTCTTTAATATTTGGAAGAAATTAACATACCCGTTTATTAACCAAGTCTGTAATTTTAATATATATATGTATATATATATATATATATATATATATATATATATTTATACATCTTCTTCAGTGATATCACAGAAAAATATATTACTGTCTTTCTTATAATTTTCTGGAGTGTAGGAATTCGCTGTTTACTGTGAATACCACTCCTGTATCAAAAATGGTTGCAAATACTTATAAGGTTTTTTGTTCCTCATGAAAAAATCTATCATTTTGGAAAAGTCAATTTGTCTTAAAAATATTACAAAAAACCATCAAAAATAGAAATATGTTATAGTTTTGAGATATAATACCTGGAAATATTTGAGAAATAAACCAAATGAGAATGCCCAGATCATCCTCCTAACTTACATTTTAATACATGCAACCTTTATACACATTTGAAATTACTGATGGTTTATCCAATCAATATTTAGATTACAATATTTCAGTTATTTTTGAGGATGAAACTATAAACATCCTATGTTGGGTTCCAATCACTGTTCTTATTTGTTTGCTTGCTTTTTCTCATTCTTTGTGACACTTAGAATTCTCATCCCAGAAACAAGGGGTGAGACCATCACTGCAATATCCAGTCTGCATCCATAAACAGAGAAATCATCAATAATTAACTTATCACTGAGATATAGCTCAGTGGATAAGATGATTGCTCTTTCAGAGGAACTGTGTTCAATTCCATTTACACATATGACAGCTCACAAGTGTCTATATCTCTAGTTCCAGGAAATCTCTATCCTCTTCTGGCATTCATGAACAATACACCAATGTGCACAGTTTTAAGTACACAGATATGTACAGCAAAGAAAAGAGCACATTGAAATAAATACTTTTTTAAAAAGATTTATTTTATGTATATGAGCACACCATTGCTCTCTTCAGATACACCAGAAGAGGGCGTCAGATCCCATTATGTATGGTTGTGAGCCAGCATGTGGTTCTGAACTCAGGACCTTCAGAAGAGCAGCTAGTGCTCTTAACCTCTGAGCCATCTCTCCAGCCCAGAAATAAATACTTTTTAAAAGAAAAAATCTTAGCCCCTTTCAGTTGTACCTCAGCTGTGTATAAGTATACCTTGGATTATAAGCAGCCATGAATTAATTTTATACTTTCATTTATTGGCATTTGTTAATTGCACATTATAGGTGTCATGATCTTTCATATATGTTGAGTTAATTATTGGTCATATCATTTTAAACAATACTTTTATAAACATAACAGATTAAGTCAACATTTTAATTTTAGAATAAATTTCATCTTCAGTCAGTTTAAATTCTTAGTTTTCAACAAGAAACAATGAATTCATGAAATTCTTAGACAAATGGATGGAGCTGGAGAACATCATACTAAGTGAGGTAACCCAGTCTCAAAAGATCAATCATGGTATGCACTCACTCATAAGTGGATATTAGCCTAGAAAATTGGAATACCCAAAACATAATCCACACATCAAATGATGTCCAAGAACGGAGGCGTGGCCCCTAGTTATGAAAAGACTCAGTGTAGCAGTATAGGGCAATACCAGAACAGGGAAGTGGGAAGGGGTGGATGGGGGAATAGGGGGAGGGAACAGGGCTTATGGGACTTTTGGGGAGTGGGAAGCCAGAAAAGGGAAATCATTTGAAATGTAAATAAAAAATATATTGAATAAAAAAATAAACTCAGTAAAATTACAATAAAAAAAGAAAATTAAGATATTATATTTATTATTTGTAAACATATCTAACACTCTAGGGCTTAAGGTTGTACATTGGTGTTGATTAAAAGCACAATTAAAATTCTAATTAACTACTTGAAGGTTTTGAGACAATTTAAGTTCATGAAAATTTTGTCAGCTAATGTGGTAATTGTAATTAGAATTTATAATTGACAAAGGATGCTGTAATTACTACATTGTGTTAGACAGAGTTTTATGGAAGGAATCTATCTCCATCTATCTAATCTATCTATACAATACAATATAGTGCAATATATATATAATAAATATCCGGGAAGGGGGAAATCATTTGGAATGTAAACAAAGAATATAGAAAATAAAAATATTAAAAAAAGATATATAAATATATAGAAAGGTATATATAGATATAGATGATATAGATATAGATTGAGATAGATATATGATGATATAGATATAGATAGAGAGAGAGATAGAGATAGATGGGTGGGTGGGTGGTTAGATTGGTGGATGGATAGATAGATAGATAGATAGATAGATAGATGATAGATAGATAGACAGACAATCAGGTTGCATCTAAAATCTAGTAGGTCTCCAATAGCAGAAATGGTTCAGTCTGAATTCTTAGTCAATCTAAAAGGCAGGAAACACATTCTCATTAAGTTTTAAGTGCTTTAGCTTATGATGGCAGGATAAGTCACAAATAATAACATAGAGGAAAAAATTTTCATTAATATAATTATTTGGAAAAATGTTAAAAAGTCTAATGATTAGGTGTCTGGTGGTAAAAGTACAAATGAAAAGCAAACAAGGGATCATTAGATTTCTCATATTTTTATGTAATTTTTTTTAAAAAAAAATACTAAAAACAAAACCTGAATTACATGTCTCAAAGAAAGAACAATGAAATCTCCAAACAAATGGACAATGCATTTACGTCAAATAGTAGTTATATTTTTCTTATACTTACGAGAAATATCTTTTTATACACACTGCATCACACTGAAAAATGTATTTGTATAGTAGTGCAGCATGACACAGATATTTGAGTCCTACCACGATATTGTTTATGATGTAAATAGGATACCCTGTAGCTATTTTCAGAGTAATTTAAAACTCATCCTATGAAATTTCATAAGACAAGAAAATAAGAAAAGCAGCTCTAGCCAGGACAATAGTTTTGCGAGATCTGTTCAAGCAATGAAATTTTAAAGCTTTGCTTAAAACAACAGAGCGTGTTAATTGGCAGCTCAATTTCACATATAAGAATTCAGGAGCTTCTCATATGTCCAGGCAGTTAGGGGTGTGCTTTCTATCTGATTTTTTTTCTAGAGCCCAGTTTGATTTCATACTTTTTGAATTTTTATAAACATCAGTCTAGAGCAAGTTTGTTTGGCTTATAATTTTGAAAGCTGGTAAAAATAAAGAGTTATGCAGAACTCAGATGCAATTTTGATACACTGTTTCAATCTATCATTCCTACTGAGAGAAAACACAGTAACAACTGGTTATAGATAGTGATTCTGGGAGTGGTTCTTTTTAAATTGATATATTCTTTCGTTAAGATTGCTGCATCTCTACCGAATTAGGATGCAAGTAGGTTGGGAAGGGTTGGGTGGGTGGTCAGGAAAGCATCCTCTCAGAGGAAAAGGGGAGAGGGACAGGGTGAAGAACTCTTGGAGGGTGGACAGGGAAGGAGGGAAACATTTGGAGTGTAAATAGATAAAACAATTAAAAATAATTAAATAAATACAATAAGACCTAGCAAAGCAAAACAAAATTACTGTTTCTATGTATCTGTGATGTGTTGCACTTCAATAAAATTGTATTAACTTACTCTCATAAAAACCCTGATGTTGTGGAAAGATAATTATGATATAATGGATAACTTATGCGTCTTACGATGAATATTGCTACCTGTTTTTTTCCCTGTTAAGAACAAGATTACTATATTAATCCTGCCGATCCATGAGCATGGGAGGTTTTTCCATTTTCTGAGGTCTTCTTTGATTCCCTTCTTCAGAGTCTTGAAGTTCTTGTCATACAGATCTTTGACATGTTTGGTAAAAGTCACCCCAAGGTACTTTATACTGTTTGTGGCTATTGTGAAGGGTGTTATTTCCCTAATTTCTTTCTAAGCCTGCTTATCCTTTGAGTATAGGAAGGCTACTGATTTGCTTGAGTTGATTTTATAACCTGCCACTTTGTTGAAGTTGTTTTTATCAGCTGTAGGAGTTCTCTAGTGGAGTTTTTTGGGTCACTTAGGTAGACTATCATATCACCTGCAAATAATGATAGTTTGACTTCTTCCTTTCCAATTTGTATCCCTTTGACCTCCTTATGTTGTCTAATTGCCTGAGCTAGTACCTCCTTATGTTGTCTAATTGCCTGAGCAAGTACAATATTGAAAAGATAAGGAGAAAGTGGGCAGCCCTGTCTAGTCCCTGATTTTAGTGGTATTGCTTCAAGTTTCTCTCCATTTAGTTTGATGCTGGCTACCGGTTTGCTGTATATTGCTTTTACTATGTTTAGATATGGGCCTTGAATTCCTGTTCTTTCCAAGACTTTAAGCATGAAAGGATGCTGAATTTTGTCAAATGCTTTTTCAGCATCCAATGAAATGATCATGTGGTTTTTGTCTTTGAGTTTGTTTATGTAGTGGATTGCATTGGTGGATTTCCGTATATTGAAACAACCCTGCATCCCTGGAATAAAGCCTACGTGATCATGGTGGATAATCGTTTTTATGTGTTCTTGGATTCGGTTGGCAAGAATTTTATTGAGTATTTTTGCATCGATGTTCATAAGGGAAATTGGTCTGAAGTTCTCTTTATTTGTTGGATCTTTGTGTGGTTTTGGTATCAGAGAAATTGTTGCTTCATAGAAGGAATTGGGTGGTGTTCCTTCTGTTTCTATTTTGTGGAATAGTTTGAAGAGTATTGGTGGTAGGTCTTCTTTGAAGGTCTGATAGAATTCTGCACTGAAGCCATCTGGTCCTGTGCTTTTTTTGGTTGGAAGGCTTTCTATGACCCCTTCTATTTCTTTAGGGGTTATGGGACTGTTTAGATGATATATTGGGTCCTGATTTAATTTTGGTATTTGGTATCTGTCTAGGAAATTGTCCATTTCATCCAGATTCTCCAATTGTGTTGAGTATAGGCTTTTGTAGTAGGATCTGATGATTTTTTTGAATTTCCTCAGTTTCTGTTGTTATATCCCCCTTTTCATTTCTAATTTTGTTAATTTGGATACTTTCTCTCTGCCTTTTGGTCAGTCTGGCTAAGGGTTTATCTATCTTGTTGATTTTCTCAAAAAAACAGCTTCTGTATCCGTTGATTCTTTGTATGGTTCTCTTTGTTTCCACTTGACTGATTCTAGCCCTGAGTATGATGATTTCCTGTCTTCTACTCCTCTTGGGTGAATTGGCTTCTTTTTGTTCCAGGGCTTTCAAGACTCTGAAGAAGGAAATAGAAGAAGACCTCAAAAAAATGGAAAAACCTCCCATGCTCATGGATCGACAGGATTAATATAGTTAAAATGACCATTTTGCCAAAAGCAGTATACAGATTCAACATAATACCAATCAAAATCCCAACTCAATTCTTCATAGAGTTAGAAAAAGCAATTCTCAAATTCATCTGGAATAACAAAAAACCCAGGAAAGCTAAAACTATTCTCAACAATAAAAGAAATTCTGGGGGAAATCAGTATCCCTGACCTCAAGCAATACTACAGAGCAATAGTGTTAAAAACTGCATGGTATTGGTACAGTGACAGGCAGGAGGATCAATGGAACAGGATTGAAGATCCAGAAATGAATCCACACACCTATGGCCACTTGATCCTCCACAAAGGGGCTGAAAACATCCAATGGAAAAAAGATAGCCTTTTCATCAAATGGTGCTGGTTCAACTGGAGGTCAGCATGCAGAAGAATGCAAATTGATCCATCCTTGTCTCCTTGTACTAAGCTCAAATCCAAATGGATCAAGGACCTCCACATAAAGCCAGACCCTCTGAAGCTAATAGAAAAGAAACTGGGGAAGACCCTTGAGGACATTGGTACAGGGGAAAGTTCTTGAACAGAACACCAATAGTGTATGCTCTAAGATCAAGAATTGACAAATGGGACCTCATAAAATTACAAAGTTTCTGTAAAGCAACGGACAGCATCAAAAGGACAAATCGGCAATCAACAAATTGGGAAAAGATCTTCACCAACACTACATCAGATAGAGGGCTAATATCCAATATATACAAAGAACTCAAGAAGTTAGATCCCAGAAAACCAAATAACCCTATTAAAAAATGGGATACATAGTTAAACAAAGAATTCTCACCTGAAGAACTTTGGATGGTGGAGAAACATCTTAAAAAATGCTCAACTTCACTAGTCATCAGGGAAATGCAAATCAAACCACCCCTGAGATTTCACTTTACACCAGTCAGAATGGCTAAGTTTAAAAACTCGGGAGACAGCAGGTGTTGGCGAAGATGTGGAGAAAGAGGAACACTCCTCCACTGCTGGTGGGGTTGCAAATTGGTAGAACCACTCTGGAAATCAGTCTGGTGTTCCTCAGAAAACTGGGCACATCACTTCTGAAAGACCCTGCTATACCACTCCTGGGTATATACCCAGAGGATTCCCCAGCAGGTAATAAGGATATGTCCTCCACTATGTTCATAGTAGCCCTATTTATAATTGCCAGAACATGGAAAGAACCCAGGTATCCCTCAACAGAAGAATGGATCCAAAAAAATGTGGTATATATACACAATGGAGTACTATTCAGCCATTAGAAACAATGAATTCATGAAATACTTAGGCAAATGGATGGAGCTGGAGATCATACTAAGTGAGGTAACCCAGTCTCAAAAAATTAATCATGGTATGCACTCACTAATAAATGGATATTAGCCTGAAAAACTGGAATACCCAAAACATAATCCACACATCAAATGAGGTACAAGAAGAATGGAGGAGAGGCCCCTGGTTCTGGAAAGACTCAGTGTAGCAGTGTAAGGCAAAACCAGAACAGGGAAGTGGGAAGGGTTGGGTGGGAGAACAGGGGGAGGGAAGGGGGCTTATGTGACTTTCGGTGAGTGGGGGACCAGAAGAGGGGAAATCATTTGAAATGTAAATAAAAAATATATCGAAAAAAAACAAGATTACTGGTGTTCGTTTGTTTCTTTTTATTTCTTTTTCATTTTGTATTTTTTGTTTCAAATTAATTTTTTTCTGCCCTGAGTTTGACTATTTTCTACCCTCTAATCTTGCCTCTGTTTGTTTCTTGTTATTCTAGAGCTTTCAGCTTTGTTGTTAAGCTGCTAGTATAAGGTCTTTCCCATCTCTTTTTGAAGGAATTTAGTGTTATGCACTTTCCTCTGAACACTGTTTTTGTTGTGTCCCATAAGTTTGGGTATGTTGGTGTTCATTTTCATAGAATTTTAGAAAGTCTAATTTCTTTATTTCTCCCCTGATCAATTAATCATTGAGTAATGAGTTCTTCAGTTTCCATGTGTATGTGGGCTTTCTGTTGTTGTTGTTGTTGAAGTCCACCCTTAATCCATAGTGATCTGATAGAATGCAAGGTGTTCTTTCCATCTTCTTGTATCTGTTGATGCTTGTTTGTTACCTATTATATGGTCAGTTTTGGAGAAAATTCTGTGAGATGCTAAGAAGAAGCTATATTCTTTTGCTTTGGGGTGAAATGTTTTGTAGATAACTGTTAAATCCATTTTGCTTATAACATCTTTTAGTTTATTTGTTTCTCTGTTTATTTTCTGTTTCAATGTGAGAGTAATGAGTTCCCCATGATTATTGTGTGGGTTTCACTGTAATTTGAGCTTAAGTATTTTTTTTTTTTTTTACAGATGTGGGTGCCCTTGCATTTGGGGCATAGATGTTCAGAACTGGGATGTCTTCATGGTGGATCTTTCTTCTGAAGAGTATGTAAGTGTCTTTCCCCATCTATTTTCATTACTTTTGGTTCAGAGTTTATTTTAATAGATGTTAGAATGGCTACTCCAACTTGCTTCTTGGGTCCATTTGCTTGAACCCAGCCCTTTCCTCTGAGGTAGTTTCTATCTTTATTACTGAGTTGAGTTTCTTGCATACAGTGGAATGATAGTTTCTGTTTACATATACAGTTCTGTTTGCCTGTATTTTTTTATTGCTGAATTGAGGACATTGATGTTGAGAGATATTAAGAACCAATGACTGTTAGTTTCTGTTATTTTGATGTTGGATGTGGTACTGTGTGTAGATGAATCTTTTCTTTTGTATTTTCTGTGACATGATTAATTTTTTGTATTTTCTTGGATGTAGTTACCTTTAATGTGTTGGAGTTTTCCTTCTAGCATCCTCTCTAGGACTGTATTGGTAGAAGGATATTGTTTAAATTTGTTTATTTATTTTTCTCATAGATTATCTCGGTTTCTCCACCTATGAAGATTGAGAGTTTTGCTTGATCTAATAGTCTGTGATAGCATCTACAGTCTAAAAGACATCAGTCCAGGATCTTCAGGCTTTTAGAGTCTTTGTTGAGACATAAGGTGTAATTCTGATATACTGCCTTAAATGTTACTTAACCATTTTACTTTGAAGCTTTTAATATTCTTTGTTCTGTGTATTTAGTGTTTTAATTATTATGTGGCAGGAAAATTTTCTTTTCCAGTCCAATCTATTTGGTGTTCTATGGCTTCTTGTATGTTTATGGCCATCTCTTTCTCTCTTTTCTATTTTTAAATTTTCAAAGACAGCTTTAATACATACAAAGGACGTTATGAAAATAGTTATTGATTATTTTATTTATTTATATTTCAAATGTCCCTCTTTCAGGATTCTCTCCACAAATCCCCATCCCATACCCCTCTGATTTGCCTCTATGAGGGTGCCTCCCCCACCTCTCCATTCGTGAATCACTGCCTAGTGTCCCCTTATGCTGTAGTATCAAGCCTCCAATGGGCTGAGGGCCTTGCCTCCCATTAATGCTAGATAAGGCATCCTATGCTACATATGTAGCTGGAGCCATGGCAATCTCTCTCTTTAGATTAGGGAAATTTCTTTCAAAATATTGTTAAAAATATTTTTGGGTCCTTTTAACTGACAATCTTTACCCTCTTCTATTCCTATTATTCTCAGATTTTATGTTTTCGTAGTGTACATTCCCTGGATAATTTTCATTAGGAACTTTTTACAATTCACAATTCCTTTGACAAATGTAGACATTTCTTCTGTAGTTTATTACTGTTAAGACATTGTAATCAACTGGATATGTGTGTGTGTGTATATATATATACATATACATATATCCAGTTGTTCTAATTATAAGAGAGCAGTGTCCACTATATTTTTCTATTTTGTTATTATTATTGTTGTCATTAAACTCCAAACCATATCATTTAGATAAAAGTTTACTTTGAATGTTCTGAGACAGACAAAAGTTTTCATAACTCACCATGCACTGCTGACTTGAACCAGGAAAATGCCACCTTTTCACAATATCTGTTCTGAACATGTCCAGCTTTTGAACTTGCAAAAACTCATTCAATCTGCTTACTTTACTGAGCTATAATAGAAATGTTTTTAACCTGTAAAATGTCAGATAGAAAAATAGCAAATCATGTTAAGTACAATTTAGAACTGGTGACAAGAGAGTCATGTATGAGGTAAGAACAAAACTCAACATATAATAAATTAACAAAAACAGTAACAGTAAAACATGGGATCAATATGTAGTATAGCACAAAATTTGTAGAGCGTAAAATTTGATTTCCATTAATGTATTTGGTTACCTAGAAGTCTAAAGCAAGTAGATTAAATTTGCATGAGTGTCTTTGATTAGAGAGTGTCATTATGAGTAACTAGGAATACATAATAGATTCCTATAATAAAAAATAACATATCAATAAGTTAAAAAATAGTGTGGAGTTTAATAGTGAACCAATGCCAAACTTCGATGGATATTAAATAAGTAGTATTTTGACATTAGGCATTGCTGTTGTTTTTTGTTTCTATATAGGCCTAAGTGAATTCTCAGATTGTAAACTAGCAATATCTAAGGCAATGTGTAATAGCCCTAATCCCAACTCTGAAACAGTAAATGTTGTCTCGGTCAACGTTTCTTCTTTGCCTACTTTTCCTTCTTAAAAGAAAGATAAAATTTAATCCAAGGAGAAAATATAAAAAAACCAATATTTACTTTCCAGTGAGTTTCTCCAGAATCAATCTCAAGTAAGCTTCAAAGGTAGAGAGATGCAAGACAACATGATATAATTCTAGAGGTCTTAATTATTTTCACTAACATCTCATAATTTTATAGAAAATGTGCAACTGTGTTTTAATAATAAGATATAAATATGGAGATTTTTATGGAATTTATTTCATATATATATATCAAAAGGAGGGCAATTATGAATCTCCAAAGTATTTGAAAGTCAAAAAGTGCATGATGGTATGGAAGCTGTATATTTATACACAAAGAAATGAAACCAGAAATATATCTCTTGTCAAGTTCAAAACTTAACTGCACATGAACTAAAGATCGATCATGTTGTAAGACCTGAAATTCTGTGCACCAAACTTAGTATTCGTACAAATACATATAAATACTCCATGGACATTATACCTTGCCTCAGTCAGAATTGATATTCTAAGATAAAATAAAATAACAGCAAATGCTAAAAATAATATGTGAAAAAGATCATCTTCATATGAGGTTGTAGAAATGTAAGAAAGCATAATCACTAGAGAACTCAGTATAAGTTGCTCAAGTATCCTTAAGTAGTTCTAAGCATGCCCTAGTAGATCGTATGGACTTAAACACAACAGATTCTAAGTCATTATCACAGATATACTTGCTTTTATATGTGTATTGCAACAGTCATGGAGTCTGGTTAATTATCTGCTGATAGACTAATGGATAAGTAAAACACAAAGTATATACTCCGTAGAGTTTTGTTCAGCTGTAATTAAGAAACTTATGTTGCTTTCAGAAACATATGGACAACAGAATAACCTCATATTAAGCAAAGTATTCAGAAAATATCTCATGTTTTCTGTCATTTGTTGATCCTAGACTTATATATACTTATAAAATCTCATTAATTCATAGGCATTGTAATGGAATACATGCTGTGGAAACGAATGGGAAGAAAGGGATAAAGAAGGGTAAAAAAGACAATAGGATAATTATCATAAATATACATGGTATACTTATATAAAATGTGTTTATAAAATCCAACACTATATACAATGAATATACAAGGATAAAATACCACACATTTTACAGATCAAGATTTGTAGTATGAACAAATAGAAAAGGATAATATGGGGATTCAAGACATTTTGATCAATTCTTGAAACACAAATTTTATGATGGCCAGAGGAGCAGAAAGAAAATATTCCATAGCAGAGAAGAAACACCTCACAGGAAGGCCAAACCTAGTCCAGAAGCAGCTGTATTTTGAATGATGATCAAAGCCAGTTGAACAATGAAATGATCCAGGAGGAAGCCCAGACCCATGAGGAGTCCGGCATTTAAAAGGCAGCACTGTGAAACCTCAGTCCCAACTGTCTCCTCACTCTTAGACTGCAAGCTTTTTCAAGTCCCAAAGCCCAGGACGGCTCTGCTTAAATGGAGCTTTTAATAGTTAGGGCTATCAAAATTCGCCATAAGAGGAAGAACAACAATATCAACCAACCAAACACCCTGGAGTTCCCAAGGACTAAACCACCAACCAAAGAGTACACATGAAGTGTCCAATGGCTCCAGACACATATGTAGCAGAGGATGACCTTGTCTGGCATCAAAGAAAGGAGAGACCATTGGTCCTGTGAAGGCTCCCAAAGCTTGATGCTTTGGCGAGGGGAGTGGCTGGGTACCTGCGGGAGTACCCTCATAGAAGCAGGGGAAGGGGGATAGGATAGTGGAGTTCCGGAGGGAATTCGCAAAGGGGATAACATTTGAAATGTAATAAAATAAAATATCAATGAAACAAAACAAAACAAAAATACGGAAAGCTGAATCATGTGAGGAAATCTTTGGGATTCCATGATAGGGCAAATGATAGAAATGTAAGAAGAGCATGGAACTTAAGCAGTTTGATGGGCAGGGCCAAGTAATTTAAAATCTGGGAAAGGGTGTGGCCTCTTTCACTGTCTATGTACATTCTACCAGAGCTGCAAAGTATGTCTTCCGTGTCACAACCTGGAAGAGAATTACATGCTAATGGAACATACCGACACATTGAAAGACTGAGGTCAATGGCTGTCTATACCAGAAACTCTGAAAATTCATGTTCAATAATCTTTGAGACACAACAAATGCAGAAGAGGGAGTATTGACAGGAAATAAGAAAACCTATTGTTTGAAATAAAATAGTATGGGGCTCGAGAGATGGTTCCAAGTGTAAAGGGCTTGAAATATAAGCATGAGGACCTAAGGTCAGCACCCTAGCACCCACAAAAGAGCTTGATCGTGCAGTGTACTTTTGATAACCCTAATGACTGTTGTGAGGAAATGGGTGATAGAAGCAGGCCTGTCCCCATGGCTTACTAGCCATCCAGCCTTGCTGAAATAGAGAACTCCATGTTCAGAAGTAAATCTTGACATGAATTTTTTTTTAATATTTTTATTTTCTATATTCTTTTTTTACATTCCAAATGATTTCCCCTTTCCCAGATCCCCCCCCTCCCCATATGTCCCATAAAACTTCTCTCCATTCTCCAGTCACCTCCCTCCTTTTTTTCTCTGTCCTTATATTCCCCTCCAATACTAGATCAATCCTTTCCAGGATCAGGACCTTCTCCATACTTCTTCATGGGAGTCATTTGTTATGTGATTTGTGCCTTGGGTATTCAGGGCTTCTGGGCTAATTAATATCCACTTATCAGAGATTGCATTCCATGTGTATTCTTTTGTGATTGGGTTACCCCACTTAGGCTGATATTTTCCAGATCAAACCATTAGCCTAAAAATTTTGTGAATTCATTGTTTCTAACTGCTGAATAGTATTCCATTGTGTAAATATACCACATTTTCTGTATCCATTCCTCCTTTGAGGGGCATCTGGGTTCTTTCCAGCTTCTGACTATTATAAATAAGGCTGCTATGAATATAATGGAGCATGTGTCTTTATTGCATGCTGGGGAATCCTTTGGGTATATGCCCAGGAGAGGTATAGCAGGGTCCTCCAGAAGTGTCATGTACAGTGTTCTGAGGAACCACCAGACTGATTTCCAAAGTGGTTGTACCATCTTACAGCCCCACCAGCAGTGGAGGAGTGTTCCTCTTTCTCCACATCCTCGCCAACACATGCTGTCTCCTGAGTTTTTGACCTTAGCCATTCTGACTGGTGTAAGGTGAAATCTCAGGGTTGTTTTGATTTGCATTTCCCTAATAACTAATGATGTTGAGCACTTCTTAAGGTGCTTCTCAGCCATCTGAATTTCTTCAGGTGAAAATTCTTTTAGTTATGTGCCCCATTTTTTAATAGGGTTATTTGGTTCGCTGGGGTCTAACTTCTTGAGTTCCTTGTATATATTGGATATTAGCCCTCTATCAGATGTAGGTTTGGTGACTATCCTTTCCCAATTTGATTGCCATTTTGTCCTTTTAACGGTGTCCTTTGCCTTACAGAAACTTTGTAATTTTATGAGGTCCCATTTGTCAATTCTTGATCTTAGAGCATAAGCTATTGGTGATCTGTTCATGAACATTTCCCCCGTGCCCATGTCCTCTAGGGTCTTCCTCAGTTTCTTTTCTATTAGTTTCAGTGTGTCTGGTTTTACATGGAGGTCCTTGATCCACTTGGAGTGAAGTTTAGTACATGGAGATAAGAATGGATCAAATCGCATTCTTCTGCATGCTGACCTCCAATTGAACCAGCACCATTTGTTGAAAAGGCTATCTTTTTTCCACTGGATGTTTTTGGCACCTTTGTCGAAGATCAAGTGACCGTAGGTGTGTGGGTTCATTTCTGAATCTTCAATTCTATTCCATTGGTCCACTTGTCTGTCACTGTGCCAATACCAGGCAGTTTTTAATACTATTGCTCTGTAGTATTGTTTGAAGTCAGGGATACTGATTCCCCCAGAATTTCTTTTGTTATTGAGAATAGTTTTAGCTATCCTGGGTTTTTTGTTATTCCAGATGAATTTGAGAATCGCCTTTTCTAACTCTGTGAAGAACTGAGTTGGGATTTTGATATGGATTGCATTGAATCTGTAGATTGCTTTTGGCAAGATCGCCATTTTAACTATATTAATCCTACCGATCCACGAGCATGGCAGATTATTCCATTTTCTGAGGTCTTCTTCGATTTTCTTCTTCAGAGACCTGAAGTTCTTGTCATATAGATCTTTCACTTGTTTGGTTAGAGTCATACCAAGATACTTTATATTGTTTGTGGCTATTGTGAAGGGTGTCATTTCCCTAACTTCTTTGTCAGCCTGCTTATCCTTTGAATATAGGAAGGCAACTGATTTGCTTGAGTTGATTTTATAACCAGCCACTTTGCTGAAGTTGTTTATCAGCTGTAGGAGTTCTTTGGTGGAGGTTTTCAGGTCACTTAAGTAGACTATCATGTCATCTGCAAATAGTGATAATTTGACTTCTTCCTTTCCAATTTGTATCCCCCTGACCTCCTTATGTTGTCTAATTGCTCTAGCCAGAACTTCAAGTACTATATTGAAAAGATATGGAGAGAGAGGACAGCCTTGTCTAGTCCCTGATTTTAGTGGGATTGCTTCAAGTTTCTCTCCATTTATTTTGATGTTGACTACAGGTTTGCTGTATATAGCTTTAACGATGTTTAGGTATGGGCCTTGAATTCCTGTTCTTTCCAAGACTTTTAGCATGAAAGGATGCTGAATTTTGTCAAATGCCTTTTCTGCATCTAATGAGATTATCATATTTTTTTTTCTTTGAGTTTGTTTATGTAGTGGATAGCATTGATGGATTTCCTTATATTGAACCATCCCTGCATCCCTGGGATGAAGCCTACTTGATCATGGTGGATGATCGTTTTGATGTGTTCTTGGATTCGGTTGGCAAGAATTTTATTAAGTATTTTTACATCAATATTCATAAGAGAAATTGGCCTGAAGTTCTTTTTCTTTGTTGGATCTTTGTCTGGTTTTGGTATCAGCGTAACGGTGGCTTCATAGAATGAGTTAGATAGAGTTCCTTCTGTTTCTATTTTGTGGAATAGTTTGAAGAGTATTGGTGTTTGGTCTTCTATGAAGGTCTGATAGAATTCTGCACTGAAGCAGTCTGGTCCCGTGCTTTTTTTGGTTGGGAGACTTTCTATGACCCTTTTTATTTCTTTGGGTGTTATGGGACTTTTAGTTGATCTATTTGATCCTGATTTAGTTTTGGTGTCGGATATCTGTCTAGGAAACTGTCCATGTCCTCCAGATTCTCCAGTTGTGTTGAGTATAGGCTTTTGTAGTAGGATCTAATAATTTTTTGAATGTTCACAGTTTCTGTTGTTATATTGCCCTTTTCATTTCTAAGTTTGTTAATCTGGATACTGTCTCTCTGCCCTTTGGTTAGTCTGGCTATGGGTTTATCTATCTTGTTGATTTTCTCAAAGAACCAGCTCCTGGTTTTGTTGATTCTTTGTATAGTTCTCTTTGTTTCTACTTGATTGATTTCAGCCCTGAGTTTGATGATTTCCTGCCTTCTACTCCTCCTGGATGAAATAGCGTTTTTTGTTTTTTTTTCCCCAGGACTTACAGGTGTGTCATTAAGCTGTTAGTGTATGCTCTCTCCATTTTCTTTTTGAAGGCACTCAGGGCTATGAGTTTTCCTCTTAGCACTGCTTTCATTGTGTCCCATAGATTTGGGTATGTTGTGTCTTCATTTTCATTAAGTTCTAAAAAGTCTTTATAATAACTTTCTTTATTTCTTCCTTGACCAAGGTATCATTGAGTAGAATATTGTTCAGTTTCTACGTGTATGTGGGTTTTCTGTTCTTTTTGTTGCTATTGAAGACCTCTTTTACTCCATAGTAATCTGATAGGAGGCATGGAATTAGTTCGATCTTCTTATATTTTTTGAGGTCTGTCTTGTGACCATTATTTGGTCGATTTTGGAGAAGGTACCATGAGGTGCTGAGAAAAAGGTATATTCTTTTGCTTTAGGATAGAATGTTCTATATATATCTGTTAAATCTAATTCGTCCAAAGCTTCAATTAGTTTCATTGTGTCCCTGTTCAGTTTCTGTTTTCCTAATCGGTTCATTGAGGAAAGTGCAGTGTTGAAGTCACCCACAATTATTGTGTTAGGTGCAATGTGTGCTTTAAGCTTTAGTAAAGTTTCTTTTATGGATGAGGGTGCCCTTGCATTTGGAGCATAGATGTTCAGGATTGAGAGTTCTTCTTGTTGTATTTTTCCTTTGACCAGCAAGAAGTGTCCCTCAGAGTCTCTTTTGATGACTTTGGGTTGAAAGGCAATTGTATCTGATATTAAAATGGCTACTCCAGCTTGTTTCCTGAGACCATTTGCTTGTAAAATTGTCTTCCAGCCTTTTACTCTAAGGTAGTGTTTGTCTTTGACCCTTAGGTGTGTTTCCTGTATGCAGCAAAATGTAGGGTCCTGTTTAAGTATCCAGTCGGTTAGTCTATGTCTTTTTATTGGGGCATTGAGTCCATTGATGTTAAGAGATATTAAGGAATAGTGATTGTTACTTCTTGTCATTTTTGATGTTATTTTTTAAATTTGATTGGTTAACTTCTTTTGGGTTTGATGAGAGAAGGTTACTATCTTGCTTTTTCCAGGGTGAAGTTTCCCTCCTTGTATTTGTGTTTTCCTCCTATTATTCTTTGTAGGGCTGGGTTTGTGGATAGATATTGAGTAAACTTGGTTTTGTCATGGAATATCTTAGTTTCTCCATCTATGGTGATTGAGAGTTTTGCTGGGTATAGTAGTTTTGGCTGGCATTTGTGTTCTCTTAGAGTCTGCATGAGATCTGCCCAGGATCTTCTAGCTTTCATAGTCTCAGGTGAGACGTCTGCTGTGATTCTGATAGGTCTTCTTTTATATGTTACTTGGCCTTTTTCTCTTACTGCCTTTAATATTCTTTCTTTGTTTAGTACATTTGGTGTTTTGATTATTATGTGACAGGAGGTATTTCTGTTCTGGTCCAGTCTGTTTGGAGTTCTGTAGGCTTCTTGTATATTCATGGACATCTCTCTCTTTAGGTTAGGGAAATTTTCTTCCATAATTTTATTGAAGATATTTGCTGGCCCTTTAAGTTGTAAATCTTCACTCTCATCTATGCCTATAATCCTTAGGTTTGGTCTTCTCATTGTGTCCTGGATTTCCTGGATATTTTGGGTTACAAGCTTTTTGCATTTTGCATTTTCTTTAACTGTTGAGTCCATGGTTTCTATGGTATCTTCAGCATCTGAGATTCTTTCTTCTATCTCTTGTATTCTGTTGTTGATATTTGCATCTATGTCCCCTGATTTCTTCCCAAGGTTTTCTATCTCCAAAGTTGTCTCCCTTTGAGTTTTCTTAGTTGTTTCTTCTTCTGATTTTAGATCCTGGATGGTTTTGCTTAGCTCCTTCACTTGCTTGTTTGTGCTTTCCTGTAATTCTTTAAGAGATTTTTGTGTTTCCTCTTTCATGACCTCAGCCTGTTGACCAAAGTTCTCCTGTATTTCTTTAAGTGATCTTTCCAATTCCTCCTTATTGGCTGTTGTATTCTCCTGGATTTCTTTCAATGTTTTTTGTGTTTCCCTTCTAAGAGCTTCTAACTTTTGATCCAGAAATTCTCCTGAATTTCTTTAAGTATGTCCTTCATGTGTTCCTGTACCAGCAATCATGACCAGTGATTTTAAATCCAAATCTTATTTTACTGGTGTGATGGGGGTATCCAGGACATGCTGATAAAGGAGAATTGGGTTCAGATGCTGCCATATTGCCTTGATTTCTGTTACTGAAATTCCTGTGTTTGCCTTTTGCCATCTAGTTCTCACTGGTGTTAGTTGGTCTTGTCAGTGCTGGACTCACCAGTGCAAGCTGCTTCTTCCCAGGTGGCCTCTGGTGCACAGCTGACCTCCTGCGCTGCCTGGAGACAGGGTGCTGTTGCCCAGGCTGTTCAGATCCTGAAGCAGACACCTGAAGGCTCCCGTCAGGCCTGCTGGACTCAGCAGAGCACACTGACTCCTCCCAGCCGGCCTCCCAGATGCCCCTCTTGCATCTTGCAGGACCTGGAGATGTGGCGATGCAGCCCAGGCTGTTCTGGATCCCAAAGCAGAGATCTGAAGGCTCCTGCCAGAGGCCTCAGAACTGGAACCTAAGCTCCATGCTGCTGGAGCAAGCTGTGCGCTCCCAGTCTGCTTCCAGGTGCACACCATGTCTCTTGCACTTCCTGGAGACCGAGTGCTGTGGCCCAGGCTGTTCAGATCCTGAAGCAGACACTTGAAGGCTCCCGCCAGGGCCTGCTGGACTCACCAGTGCACACTGACTCCTCAAAGCTGGCCTTCTGGATGTCCCTCTTGTCAATCTTGTCATGAATTAAGGTAAGAAATGGAGGTAGACAGTTGCCATCAGTCATTGACCAGCAGCAAACTCACAACCAAGTATGCACATAGTTGCCCTGTCACACATATATTTGCAACGTATGCACATGTTAGGATTAAAAGCAAGTTAGAATCAAACTCAAAACACCTATCATTCTTATTAAACAAAGACTGTAGGAAAATGATGGCAAGAAAAAACAACATATCTTCTGAAAACATGATTGTAATAAATGAAATATCTCCTTATTCAATCTTTGAAAAAATTAAAAAACTTAAAAACCACCATTTCTCTTATGAATAGTACAAGAAAATGCTATCAGACAATAATGCCCTCAAATCACTTTAAAATTCTGGAAAAAATAAAGCAGTGTTGCCTATGAGTATTAGGTTTATGATACCATGCAATAGAAACTTCTCTTTGAATGTAAAAGCTGAATCGATGAAAATAAATTGGGGGCAGTGTCTCTATAAAAATTTAACAAAATAATTTGTACTTAACAGTGAAAGTATTGCACACAGCAGATGAAAGGAGACATATTTAGAGACATTCATGAACTAAACTAAAGGGAGTGTCTGGAGTTAGAAACAACTGTAGTAGATTCTCTAAAGAATAAATACTTAAGTAAATACTCAGGAGTACTGGATTGAGTTGTGTGTCAGCACACTAGCAATTGCTGCTTAGCTGTGACAGTCAATTAATCTATTATGTTGCATGAGATGACTTTTTCCACGTTTTCCTCTCTCATATGAAACCTAAAATGTCACCTAAACATGTAGAAGTAACCCACTTCAATGAGAATGGCTTACTTGAATTTCAGGCAGCAAGTACACAACACAGGAATAATCACACTGAGGCACTTCTCAATTCCTATTGTCTTAAAAGTCCAATAGTAGACTTTCATCTTAAAGAATAACCTCATTTTCCTCACACAGTGTAGATGAGCCATGGGTATTTGTATATGCATGCCAGTTATATTTGGGACACATTTAACAAACAACTCAATTAGATATAACCCTTTCCCAGTAAAGTGAGTTTTATTTGGTGACAAAAGATTTGGTCTCTGTCTCTCCCATTATTTGGTGATTTTACAGAGGTCTCCTTCATATGTCTGTCTATTTTAATATCATCTATTATATTATATTTCCATACTAGCCTTCAAATACCCCTTGATTTTATCTTTCGTTCATCCTAAGCAAGGTAACGCAATCACAAAAGAATACACATGGAATGCAAACATTGATAAGTGGACATTAATTAGCCCTGAAGCTCTGAATACTGAAGAAACAGTTAGCATATCAAATGATTCCCATGAAGAAGGAAGAAGAGGGCCCTAATCCTGGAAAGGCTTGATCCAGCATTTTAGGGGAGTGCCAGGACAGAGAAAAGGGAGGGGGAAAGATAGGAGAATGGATGAAGAGAAGAGGACTTATGGGACATATGGGGAGGGGGGAACTGGGAAAGGGATGGAACTGGAAAATATCATCCTAAGCAAGGTAATGCAATCACAAAAGAATACACATGGAATGCAATCATTGATAAGTGGACATTAATTAGCCCTGAAGCTCTGAATACTGAAGAAACAGTTAGCATATCAAATGATTCCCATGAAGAAGGAAGAAGAGGGCCCTAATCCTGGAAAGGCTTGATCCAGCATTTTAGGGGAGTGCCAGGACAGAGAAAAGGGAGGGGGAAAGATAGGAGAATGGATGGAGAGAAGAGGACTTATGGGACATATGGAGAGGGGGGAACTGGGAAAGGGGAAAGCTTTTGGATTGTAAACAAAGAATATAGAAAATATATATATAAAGAAACTCTGACTATGATAATGGTTAACATTCCCTGTGTAAGTGTACCACATTTTCTTCATTCATGTGTAGATGCGTATCTAAGTTATATAAAATTTCTGGCTATTATCAATAGGGCCACCATAAAATTATGAGCAATGTCTCTTTGGTAGGATGAACCATGCTTTAAGTATATGCTTTCAATGATAAAACTGTTGTCTGGAGGTAGATTCTTCTTCCTGGTGATCTTTCACACTGATTTAGAAAATGATTGTAAAAGTTACAGTCTCACCAGGAATATATACATATTCCCTTTACTCCACGTCCTTGATAGCATGAGCTATCATTGTCTTTATTAAGCTTAGCCATTCTGAAAAAATGTGAGAAAAAAAATCTCAAAGTAGTTTTAATTTGTGTTTCCATGTTGACTAATGATGTTAACATATCTTTAAGTGTTTTTCAACAATTTGAGGTTGCTCTCTTAAGAAGTCTAATTGGTCACAATCTCAATTTTTAATTGTGATTTTTATTTTGTTTTGTTTTATTTTTAAATATTGCAGTTTGTTGAGTTCTTTAAATGTTTTGAATATTAGTCCTCTATTGTGAGCTTTATATTTGAAAAACATAGATTCCTATTCTGTAGGCTTCTGTTTTGTCTGAAATGATGGCATTCTTTGCCAAAAAGAAAATTTTAGTTTCATGAAGTCACATTTGTTTTTGTTTTTGTTTTGTTTTTTGTTTTGTTTTTCCTGACTCTTTTTTTATTGAATATCATCTTCATTTAAATTGCCAATGTTAAAACCTTTCCCAAAGAGGTCACATTTGTTAATTATTGAAATTAGTATCTGTGCTAATGATATTCTGTTCAGAAAATCCTTTACTGTGCCAATACATTCAATACCATTCCCCAATTTCTCTTATATCAGATTCAATATATTTGTTCTTATGTTGAGGTGTTTGATCAATTTCTTGTTTTGTATTATGAAAAAATAGATTTCATATGTGAAAAGTAATTCTATTAAATTTTAATAAGCATGTCTTTTTGTGCCTGAATTAGCCTCTCTCAGGATGAAATTTTCTAGTTATATCCATTTGCCTGCAAAACTCAGGATGTCCTAGATCTTAATAGATTAGTAGTATTACACTGTATAAATGAACCACATTTCCTATATCCATTCTTCTGTGGTGGGACATCTGGGTTGTTTCCAGCTTTTGGCTATCACAAATAAGGCTGCTATGAACATAGTGGAACACATGCCACTGTGGCATGGTGAGGCATCTTTTGGGTATATTCCAAAGAATGGTATTGCTGGGTCTTCAGGTAGATCTATTTCCAGTTTTCTGAGGAAACTCCAGACTGAGTTCCAGAGGGGCTGTACCAGTTTGCAATCCCACCAGCAATGGAGGAGTATTCTACTTTCTCCACATCCTCTCTAACATGTGTTGTTACCTGATGGTTTGATCTTAGCCATTCTGATTGGTGTGAGGTAGAATCTGTTATAACACAGAACTCCTATTTATAGAAAAACAACAAAACAAAAACAAAAAGCAAAAAATAATACCAACAGCAAAAGAAGCACAGAGACATAAAGCAAATACGTTAAATTTCATGTTTTCAGAACAGAAAAATATGGAGTAAATGTTCCTATTCTCAAATGAAATAACTGAGAACATAGTAACACCAAAACCGATTCAAAGTCCAGCAGCACAAGAGGAAATTCCCATAGTTCCATGTCCAATATATGACCTATAATGTAACTAACTGGAATCATAAAAGCTTAATTTACTTTACATTCCCACTCTACTTTCTGTACTACAAGTAATTTCTATCATAGTTTAGATCAATCACAATAGATAAAAGCCATGCCCCATGATCCTGTTATCTTCAATATCCTGTGCTCTCTACTCTTCTTGTGGCTTCATCTTCCGAGCCTCATACATTGGTCTCTCAGAGCATCTCTGAAGGGACGTTAACATTGCATATATATGTATATGCATAAAGTGGCTGATACTGTTCCTAAATTTAAGGCCTAGAATGCTCTAAATCTTACATCAGTGCAAGAAACACTGCATAGGTCACCATATATTTTAAAATGTATTCTGCTCTCTTTGGAAAATGGTTGATTTATCTTCTGTGTGCTGACCCAAGGAAAACTCTTTTCTAGGTATAGGGTTTAAAAATCAGGAATTCCCATCCAACAAGGTCTTCTGGCTTTAATTAACAGTGGATTTCTTCTCTGAAGGCAGAATCCCTGTGAACTGATATAGAACAAGAAGCTTCCTTCTAGAAGAGCTTATCTCTTTAGTATCAGTCCAAGAGCTTTGCTGTCTTAAATATTTTTCTTCTTTAACAAAGTATTTCATCATCTATCACATATCTCCACATATCAATTGTCACAAAAACTAAATATACCAACAGCAAAAAATCAAAAACAAAACAAAAAACCCACTAAAACCTAAAACATTAAATTACATATTTCCAAAGCAGAGTAACATGGAGCAACACTGAAACATATCTAAAGTCCAGCAGCACAAGTTTTTTGTGCTTCAGATAGCACCATGTTTTCAGGACATGAACAGAACAAAGTCTGACTCTTGTGAAAATGTCACATGAATGCCATCCAGGCCATTTCCTGGTTCTCCTCTGAAACATCACTAACTAAAAGCTCTGCTATACCACACATTTCCCTCATCATTATTGTCTTTCCAGCACCACCAGAATATTCTATAAAACTCTATTTATACTATTAAGCTGTTTTTTAGAACACAGTTCCAAACACTTCCACAAAGCATTTTTCCCAAGAGCTTAAGAGTTGCAGAGGTTTTCATACCCATAGGCCACCTCTTCATAACAAGTTGTAATTAAGTTTTATTTTCCCATTGAGATAATAAAATACCCTGACAAAGACAACTTAAGGGATGAAGTCTTTACTTTGACTCACCATTCACAGTGCAGTATTAGTATGACAGAAAAGTCAAGGACCTTGACACAAGTAGACATAACACATCCACAAAGAGAAGGCGGGGGAGTAATCAATGGATGCAAGCCAATAGCTAGTACTCAACTAGCTCGTCTCAATTTATACAGTGCAAGAACTTCTGCTGGGGAACAATACAGCCCACAATGAAGATAGATTTTTTTTCGCACATCATTTAACAAGGTAATCCCTCAAAGGCATCCTCAGAAGTGCCCTCTCCCCACCAGGTGATTATAAATGTTTATCAAGTCGGCCATGGACTCTAAGAGTCATAAGCTCCATTGCTAATTTCTGGTGAATAACATTGTTCTATCAGAAAATATGAATCTACTGAAGAGCCTCAAAATCCCATTTTATTTCACTTGCTAACCTCACTATTACATTTAAAAAGTACTTTATGATATGAGAGCTGTGGTCATTGGACTTCATCATTTAGGATCACCTAAATCTCAATATATATTTTATTAGGATGGTGATCTTTTATTTTATACCACCAACACCACTTGTATCCCATATTTAGGCAAAATGTGAAAATGTTCTAAGTTTGTTTATTGAGTTGGGTAAGAATAGGAAACAAACTAAAACCATAAATTTTGATCATGAGCAGTATTTTTGCAGAAATTTATATTCATGAAGATAAAATTTCTGTAGAATTTATGGGCAGGAATAGTATTTTTCTCACAGCCCCAATTGTGTTTTCTGTTAGATTGCCACATGGGTTCTGGAGTAGTATGTTTTTTTATTAGAGTTAGTAAATGTACCTTATATATAATGATTCCACCTAAAGAAAATGTCATCACAATTCTCTGTGTTCCTGGATTCTATGTACATTATGAAATATAGATTGCACTGCTATATTTTCATCAAGAGAGATGATGAAAATTTTATCTTTAATGATAAAAAATTTTTATCAAAGATTTTAACAAAGCAAATCAAGAAGATTTACTTAACATGGTAATCTATGGGGACGTTTGGGAGTAGCAAGAATAACAATATTTACTTGATATTTAATAACTGATAGACTGTATTGGATAGACTAAATCTTTACTCTATTTTAAACATAGTTTTCTATAGACTCAAGTGAATAACGTTAGTTTGGAGTTCTATTCACAACCAGATTTATCCCTTTATTCTTATTCATCCTAATAGAATAGTGTAGCACAGGAACCGATTGCTACAAAGGGCAATGACTAAGATTTACAGCATAGAAGAATAAATATGGAAAAGTTGCCAGGATATACGATCTGAAAGTTCACTGAAGGGCATTCAAGAAAGATTTTGAAAGTACACTAACCTTTGTTTTTAATGATTGGGGGGCTGGGGGGGAAAGGCAGCTCTCCTGTTTAAATTCCTTGAGGGAACAGTGCCTTAATGAGATTCAGTATCACACTTGGTTGTCCCATGGTAGCTGTAAGAAAATCCAAGGACCAGAAATGACCTGGAGCTTGGCTATTCTCAGAGTTGATTATCAGTAGTGTCCAAAAAGAAGATTTGTGAAATGTAGTCTTCAGATCTCAGCAATTCAGTCAGCTGTATGTCGTTTGTATTACATAGGTAAGAGACATCTATTAATAAAAATATGGATAATTGATATGTATTATATGTAATTTGTGTTGTGCTTATCTGATATGCACACACCACTGTATTTAAATGCTTATACAATCAAATTAATAATAATAAAACTGACTCAGGAGTTCAATTTTTGCTTTAGAGTACATTTCAGGTGAGAATGCAAATTTCTCTGGTTTCTAATTCATTTCCATGAATCTATGAAAGGAAGCACCCCTATATATTACATATTGTTGATATAAAATATAATCGTTCATTTGTAAAGTTGCCCTATACAAGTCTCCCATCACATTCTTCTACCCTCATTGTTACTTTAATCAGATTTATAGACATGAAGAATGACTAGACATATATGTTACAAACAGGTTGACTTTTGATCATAAAGGGTGATCTAACATCCTGTGCTCTATGTGCTAAAGTATCTTACAGCAAATTGAATTTTTGCCAACTCAAAATCACCTCACAGGCAATGTTGTGCTCCTGAACTCTTATCGGCAAAGGACATATAATGATTGCATATTCATTTAAATATATCCCTATCAATTCATCATGGAGGTACCCTGAAGTCTCAATAAAAGTTTCTAATATAACTAAGGACATATCTCATGAATAGTTCAAATAGATGACCCTCTAAAAAGAATCTATTACCAACAGTTTTGCAAAAAGGCCAGAAAGGTAATTGACCTTTCTAGAGGAACATGGCTTACCATCAAATTCTGGTCCATTCATTCTGAGAAGGTTATAAAAGATAATTCAAGTTCTCCAACTTGTTCATGTTTCATATTTTCATTTAATAAATATATCTATGAATATATTCCAATATTTCTTCATTTTTTTTAAATCTCCAAAAATTTATAGAAATTCTGACTCATCAAAGATGGTATTTTTTTAGGGCATGCACTAGATAAAACTACCTAGACATGTGTTCAAGCCACTAGAAACTGCCATCTGACTGGTAACTAAACTGGGTTTTCTGGATTGAGTATAGTCACTAATCTTTCTAAGAGTGTGATTTTAGGCACAAACCCCACATCCTGAGTTTCATCTCAGTTATCCAGAGCAGTTGGAAAGAAGTGGAACTATAGAAGCCAAGAAAAAATAAGAGTTCATGTAGGAACTTTCCTAGAACTAGAGATGTTGATGGATTATGTCATTGTATTCTTGTTAGCAGGTACTACTTACATGCTGGATTCTAAATCTTGAATGGTACTTCTATTCTGGCATCGATTATGCTAAGACCTAGGGTCTACTAAAGTTTGTAGGCCTGTTTCAGTATTAATAAGCACTTAGCAGAATCTTAGAATATTTTCATAGAATATTAATTAGCAATGATATATTTTTTTTGCTTTTTTTTGTTTTTTTTGTTTTTTTTTGTTTTATTATTCGATATAATTTATTTTTGATATTCATATTGAAGTTATTTAAACTAAATATAAGGTTTGAACATACTGTCTATTACTATTATTATAAACTGATATTTTCTATTACAATAGCCAATTTCAGCTTTCTGATAGCACTTGAAGTATTAGAATAAGTCAGAGGACACAGTTTTACCATTATGTGTCATTGGAGTAAAAGATATTTTGATCACATATGAGCAAGAAGCATCTTTGTATTTATTTTTATTACCAAAAGATATAATCACTGACATAATTTCAAAGTATGCTTTGATGTATGTTGAGAGTTTTATATGCCTATATATGTAAAGATGTTTGGACTTCTCTTTCACCTTACATACCTAAAAATAGACTTTCCTTATGAAATTTCCTTTGGGTTGTTCAGCCATTTTTTTTTAATCAAAATAGATTTTTTTCAGTTCTTTCAGACAGTAATAATTCTGGGTCAGAGTTTTTGACTATTGGGTGACGACCTCATGCCTCCACTTGATGCTCTGTATTTCTACTAGAGAGAGGCACTACAAGTTCTGTCTCCTCACTGTAGAGCATTTTATCTAAGGTACCTCCCTTTGAGTCCTGAGGGTCTCTCACCTCCCAAGTCTCTGGTATATTCCCTACTCCTGCCTCCCGAGGTTGCAGGGCCAAAATTGGAAAGGAACCTGAGGAAAAGAAGATACAGTGATAGGCCCAAAGTGGGATTTAGCTCAAGGGGAGGCCCCCAGGCCTGATATTATTACTGATTCTGTGGTGTGCTCACAAAATGGCTCCTATCATGACTACCCTCCGCAAAAGACACAATAAGCAGCTGAAAGAGTCAGATGCAAATATTTACACCCAACCAAAGGACAGAAACTGGTGACCCCTGTGGTTGAATTAGGAGAAAAGTGAAAAAAAACTGAGGAGGAGGACTGGCTGACTCATCTAACCTGGATTCCCGAGACCTCTCAGACACTGAACCACCAATCAGGCAGCATACACCAGCAGATAAATTCAACAGAGGACTGCCAGGTCTAGAATTAGTAAAAGAAGATGCTCCTTACCCTCAAGAGACTTGCGGCCCCAGGCAGTGAGGAGGTCTGCTGGGATAGGGGTGGAGTTGGGAAGGGGAGAAGGTATGGGATTTGGAACAGTCAGAGGGTGATTAAGTCTAAACTGTAAAGTAAAAAATTGGGGGCTGGAAAGACAGCTCAGCAGTTAAGAGCACTGACTGTTCTTCCAGAAGTCCTAAGCTCAATTCCCAGCAACCACATGGTGGCTCACAACCATCTGTAATGAGGTCTGGTGGCCTCTTTTGGTGTGTCTGAAGAGAGCAATGGTGGTGTACTTATATGTATAAAATAAATAAATGAATCTTTAAAAAAATAAAAAGAAAATGATTAAAAATTAAAAAATATGAAAAATAAAACAAGTGAAAGAAAAAAGTTTAAAAAGTAGATTATTTTCTATAGATTGTATAACAATGTATCCTAATTATGGTTTCCCTTTCATCTACTTTTCCAAGTTTCTTACCATTTCCTCTCCTGTCTGGGTTCATTCCATGTCTATCTCTAATGAGAAAAGAACAGGCTTCTAGGAGATAATAACCAAATTTGACAAATTAAACTACAATAAGATGAAGCAAAACAACTATCAAATCAAACTAGGACACAGAAACCCAACAGAAAAAGAAGGGTTTTAAGACCATGCACAAGAGACTGAAACCTACAATTCTCACAATCAGGAGTGCCACACAAAAATTAAGCTAATAACATTTTATATGCACAGAGAACTTGAATAAATCCATATAAGTCCTATGCTTGCTGCTTCAGGGTAAATGATTAGTAAAAGATATTTCAATCAAGAGGACATAAGAAGCAAGTTGGTGTAGTCATTCTATTATTTAACAAAATAAACTTCAAATAAAATCTAATCCAAGGAGAATGGGAATACCACCCTATATTCATCAAAGAAAGTACCACGAACATAGCATTTTAATTTTTAACATCTGTGCTCCAAACCAAAGGGCATCCAATTTGACAAAAGGAACATTATTATAGCTTAAATTACATATAACTCCCACAAACAGATATTGGGGAGCTTCTCTACCCCACTGTCACCAATGGACAGACAGTTTCTCCAGACAAAAATTAAACACAGAAATGCTGGAGTGAGCAGATGTTATACAACAAAAAATATCCTAATATATAATCAGAATATTTCACCCAAACACAAAAGAATATATTGTCTTCTCCAATATACAGTTACAAAACCCAGACACTATTATGGATGCCCACAAGTGCTTGCTGACCAGAGCTGTATATAGCTGTCACCTGGGAGTCTCTGCTAGTGCATGATAAATACAGAGGAGGACATCCACAGCCAGCCACTGAACTGAGCACAGGGCCCCAAATGGAAGAGGTAGAAAAAGAACCCAAGGAGCTGAAGGGGTTTTCAGCTCCACAGGAGGAACAATGAGTTACCCAGTACTTCCAGAGCTCCCAGGGACAAAACCATCAACCAAAGAGTGTACAGGGAGTTACCCATGGCTCCAGACACATCGGCAGCAGAGGATGGTCTTGTTAGACACCAAAGGGAGGAGAGGCCTTTGGTCCTGGAAAGGCTCAATGCTGCAGTGTAGAGGAATACCAGGACAGGGAAGCAGGAGAGAGTTGATTGGGAAACAGGGGGAGAGGTGATGGTTTATGGAATTTTCGGAGAGAGGAACCAAGAAAGGGGACAACATTTGAAATGTAAATAAATAATATATCTAATAAAAAACACACCAACACAAGTTTTACCAGATACAAGAAGGGTGAAATAATGTCCGGCATGTTGGATATCAACAACAGAAACAGCAGGAAGCATGTTGGATATCAACAACAGAAACAACAGGAAGCATGTTGGATATCAACAATAGAAACAACGGGAAGCTGACAAACTCATGGAAGGTGAACAACAAATTACTGAATGAAAAATTGGTCAGAACAGAAATATAATGAAATTTAGGACTTTTTTGAATTCAATGAAAATAAATGCACAATGTACCAAGACTTATGGGATGCAATGAAATCAGTACTAAAACAAAATTTCCAAGCACTGCCTTCATAAAGAAATGGGAGGCAACTCATGCTAGAAACTTAACAGCACATCTGAAACCATTAGAATAAAAAGAAGTGATCAAATCAAAGAGGAATAGATGGCAAGAAATTATCAACTTGAGGGCTAAAATCAATAAAAGAGAAACAAGGAATCAATAAAATAGTTCTATAAGAAAATCAACAGGGTAGAAAATCCTTTTTCTAAACTAATTAAAAGGGCAGATAAAAATAACAAAATTGACAAAATCAGAAAGAAAAAGATGCACTTAGCAACAGTCACAGAAAATCCACAGCATCATAAGGGCATAATGTAAAAACATGTACTTCACCAAACTGGATCTTCTCAAAAGGTACCACTGACAAAGAAAAATCAAGATCAGATAAGCTTCTTAAATAAACCTATAAGTTCCAGTAAAATAGAAGCACTCATTAAAAGTTTCTCAATCAAAAACAGCTCAGGTCCTGATAGATTTAGTGTAGAATTTTGCCAGACTCACAAAGAAGAGTCAAGATTTTACAACAGGGAGACATGTGTCTCTAAATCCTTCTGGGACAGCCCTCCAGGAGAGAGTGCTCTTATAGCAGTGCTTTCACTTCTTAGCATAGAGGTGAGATCTGGACTTTCACTCCAGAATCCCTTTGGAGGGGAAAAGCTAGCAGCACAAAGGGCATACATTCAGTGGAGCAGGTGGGACATGATCTTTCTAATTACCATTTGCACTGGGGAGCTAGGCAGCTTCAAGCCTTCTGTGCACAGACCCTGATAGAAGAGAGTAGGGACACAGGCTTCTAGACCCACAGGAAGGACAAGCTCCAGCCAGAGACAGCAAGACCAACTCACTCCAAAAGAACCAGATGGCGAAAGGCAAACACAAGAACCCTACCAACAGAAACCAAGGCTAGTTGGCAATATCAGAACCTAGTTCTCCCACCACAGCAAGTCATGAATGCCCCAACACACCAGAAAAGCAAGAGTTGGATTTAAAATCGCATCTCACGATGATGATAGAGGACTTTAAGAAGAACATAAATAACTCCCTTAAAGAAATACAGGAGAACGCAGGTAAACAGGCAGACTCCCTTAAAGAATGACAGGAAAACATTACCAAACAGGTGAAGGAACTGAACAAAACCACCAAGGATCTAAAAATGAAAGTTGAAACAATAAAGAAATCAAAGAAGAGTCAATAGCCATATGCCTCAAATTATTCCACAATATATAAACAGAAGGGACAGTAAACAATTCAGTGTTAGGGGTCACTGTTATTCTGATAATAAAACCACATAAAAACTCAACAAAGAGAATTACAGACCAAACTTCCTTATAAACATAGATGCAATAATAATTTAATAAAATGCTTGCAAATAAGTTCAAGGAAATACAGAAGATCATCCACCATGAACAAGTAGGAGTCATCATGGACATGCAAACTTGGATCAATATACACAGAAACAGTAGATGTAGTCTACTCTTTTATGAAATTGAAAGAAAAAGAAAGAAAACACATAATTACAATAATCTGATTAGATTCAGAAGGGCTTTTGATAAAATCTAGCACTTCATCATAAAAAAACCTAAAGAGATTACAGATACACAGGATCTAAATAAACATTATAATGTAAATCTAGGTCAAGCCTATAGCCAACTTCAAAATAAATTGGGATAAAATTAAAGCAAATACAGCAAAATAAGGAACAAGACAAGGTTGCTCAGTCCTTCCATATCTATGAAACATAGTACTTGAAGATTTAGCTAAAGCAATAAGACAACTAAAGGAGATCAATGTGATACAAATTGAAAAGGAGGAAGCCAAATCATTGCTATTTCTTGATGATCTGAGAGTATACCTAAACAACCCAAACTAAAACAGGGACCTTCTACAGCTGGTAAATACTTTCAGAGCAGTAGCTGAACACAAGATTATCTAAAAAAATCATTATCAATACTATATAAAAATTGAAAATTCAACTGAAAAAGAAATAAGGGAAAGAACACCTTCCTAATATCCTCGAAAAATATAAAACATCTATGGGTAACTATAAGCAACAGGTGAAAAACCTGTATGATAAAAACTTCAAGTCTTTGACAAAAAAAATTAAAGAAGATATCAGAAGATAAAGATTCTCCATTCTACCAAGATCAATCTGTCTACAGTTTCAATGCAGTCTCCAAGGAAACAACATTTGAAATATAAAGAAAGAATATATCATATAATAATAATAATAATAATAATAATAGAAATGAAGCCATTATGTGCAATAAACAGAAAGCCTAAATGTCTGTAAGTTGTGAACATAAAGAATAGTTGTGAGTTTTTCATGTAAATACAGAATATATATATATATATATATATATATATATATATATATATGTGTGTGTGTGTGTGTGTGTGTGTGTGTGTGTGTGTGTGTGTGTGTGTGTGAGTGTGAGATAAAATAAGCTTAATAAAATGTGGAGTCTTAATAAAAAAAATCATAACCAAAAACCAAAAAGACCTACACAATTCTTTACAGATTTTGAAAGGACAATTCTCAACTTCTTTGATGGGCAAATAAAACAAAACAAAAGAGCATAGTTAAAATATTACTAAACAATAAAAAAAGAAAAAAAGAATGACACAAAAAAAAGAAAAGAAAAAATCAAACAAAACAAAGAAACAAAAACTACTAGTGGCATTGTCACCACTAATTTCAAGTTCTTCTATAGAGCTATATTAAAAAAAAAGATATTTACAAAAAAATTGATACACTGACCAATGAAACCAAATCAAATGACATGACATAAGTCCATATACCTATGGACGTCTGAATTTTGATAAAGAAGCCAAAATGCATATTGAAAATAAGCATATTCAACAATTGTGTGCATGCAGCTCTTTATCACCATGGATGGGGAAAAAGTTCAAGTGGATCAAAAATCTCAACAACAACAAATCAGATATATTAAGCCTGATAGAAGAGAAATTGAGGAATAACTTCAAACACATTTGCATAGCACACTGCTTTCTAAATAGTGAAGGACAGACATTAATATCCACAATTAATAAATAGGACCTCCTGAAATGGGAAACTTTACATAATCAACACTGTCAATCAGACACAGTTGAAACTCATTGAATGCAATCATTTTTTTTTACCTACTCCTCATGTGATATTAAAATAACATCAAAAATATATAAAGAACTCAAGAAACTGGACATTGAAAAAACTAAATAGTGCAAAAAAATAGTATACAGCTCTAAACAGAGAATTCTCAACAGTAGAATCTCAAATGGCTGAGAAACTTGTAAGGAAATGTTCAACATCCTTAACAATTAGAGAAATGCAAATCAAACTCTATTGAGATTCTATTTTCTACTTGCCCAATGGCTAAAATCAAAACACACATGACAGTTCATGCTAGCCAGGATGTGGAGCAAAGGGAAAAATTCTCCATTGCTGTTATGAGTAAAACCTTATACAGCCACTATGGAAGTTAGTAGGCATACATTTTTGGCAACCTACTTTTAATAAATCATCATCTTTAATAAATGCCCACCACCCACCAGAGGTAGTGGAAGAGTAGAGTTATTAGGATTTGTGGGAAGTGGATATGTTTAACAATAGTTTGGGGACAGGCTTATCTTCTACATCAGCAGTTCAGTCCCATAGCAAATACCAAATATGAATCACAGCTACAGTCTAGTCCTCTAGGCAAGTAGGCAGAATGTGGTTCAATCCTGAAGAAACTACAAGGCTCGCCAACAGGCCCAAGGTGAGTCTGCAGAAGTGGCAAGAAACAGCAAGAGCCTCATAGGGAGTTCTTGGGCAAGTTCTCTCCATGGAGGCATTACCACAAGGGCAATTCAACAATGTAAGGAGAACCAATACATGTGTGTTCTTAGCAAAGAACAGTGAGGCATAGCAAACCAAACCAATGTTCCCACTCCCATGGACTGTGGGGTCATATTTACACTCCTTTATCTTGCATCCTTTCATATGTTCACTATAGCAAAATATCCTTTTACCTGTGCCTGCTTCAGAAAAAAATATTCATGTGTTGCCTTTAGGAAGACATCCTTTAACCTGTGTATTCCAGTAAAACATCATTTGGCATAACTATCTTTCCAAACAAAGCAGAAATTTCCACTTCAGTGCACTTTCTCGGAATCTTGGGAATCTATCTACCTCCATATCCAACTCTTGGGCACATTCTAATCTTGGGCATATAATCCAAGGAAGCACCACCCTAATCAAGCACATTTGCTTAACAATGTTCACTGTGGCTTTATTCATATTAGCCAGAAACTTGAAATAACTGATGTCAACAGAAGAATCTATAAAGAAATTATGACACATTATTACACAATGGAGTAGCACTCAGCTATTTAGAAAAATGACATCTTGTAATTCCCAGGCAAATGGGGATAACTAGAATAAAACTCATCCTAGGAAAGGTAACCTAGACCCAGAGAGACAAATATGGCATTACTCAAATATAAGGTAATACTGCTTGGTTCATGATAACCAAGCTATAATATGTAAACCAAGAGGGTTTAGGTGAAGAGGAATATAGGAATTATGCAGAGATCTCCCCAAGAGGGGAGCTAGAATAGAATTTACAGGTAGAATGTAGCTAGGTATTGAAGGAAGGCAGGAGAATCATGTTGTGGAGGAGATGGAGTGAAAGAAGAGATACTTTTGGATAAAAGGTATGAATTGGTTGTAATTTATCAGGTGATAAGGAAACCTAATGCAGTGGAAACGTCCTGAAATATATGAAAGTGAACCTAATGAGGACATTTAGTATTGGGAATAAGAAGTTTGAACAAGACATTCCTTAAAACCAGTTAATACCTCCAGTGGCTGTACTGGGTTGTAATTGAGTTGTCCAAGGGGCCCCCATGGAAATCCCCAAGCAACCAAGGCTGATGCTAAAACAAAGGGTTACTCTCTGCAAACTGAAAGTTATACCCTATTTCATGCAGAAGTCAAGGCAATGCCTACCTGGGGCTCTCGCAGGTATGTTTGAATCTGTTGTGAGAAGAAACTGTGAAGGGTAAAATAAGAGAAATGTGAACTCCAACCCAGCCACAAAACCTGCAAACTGTTCTGCCTGGAAGATATGCTAGGGCATGATGGTACAGAAGTTACTCAACCTTATATCTAAGGTTAATTGGATTTCAATATACTATAAACTGTACTTAGTAACATATATAGAAAATTATCTGTATGCTTGTTCTAAATACCTAGCATGTTCACAAGTTTGTTTTTCACTATCTATTAAATTGTTTTTAGTGTAATCACAGTAAATGGTTTTTGATACCTTCCAAGTAAAACTGAATAAACAGAAGAAAAGATGATAGAAAGAAAAGAAAGGAGACAAATAGGAAAGAAAAGGAGAGGGTAGGACAGGGGAGGGGAGGGGAGCAGTCTCAAGTTGCTTCATATTTCACAGGTCTAGGAAAAGACAAGATGTTATTTTATATTTTCTAGATTGCTAGACTTTTTTCCTAGACAAAATTTGCATCTTTATTATATTTTAATTTTTATTTTATTTTTAGATATGTTTCTGGTTTTTAATGATAGAAAATGTGTGGATCTGGATGGGAGGGGAGGTGTGGAGGAATTGGGAAGAGACAAAAAAGTAAATGTAAATAGAATATACATAAGAAATAAAATGCATTCAATAAAGAGAAGATAAGTGTCACACAAAAATGTTATAATTTAGAACATTTAATATTTTTCCTTTAGTCTATATACACACACATATATATGTGTGTGTGTGTACACACATATATACATATACATATGTATTTGCACACACATATATACATACACATATACATATGTATATATATATATGTGTATATGTATATATATATGTATATATACATACATATGACTTAGAGATATTAGGATAGTTCAGAGGTTTAAAGAAGTCCTAGGTTTATTTCCCAGCACCCACTGGAAACAGACAATTCTGTGTAACTTCAGTTCTGGAGATCCAAAGAACTAAATATTCTGGTCTTGGCAGCACTATAAGCATGTATTGTACATGTAGACAAACAGTCATAACATACAATAAAATAAATATATTTTAAAAATTTGTGCAATCTCTGAAATGTACCACCAAATCTGATATATTCTGTGCTGACTAGTCTTATGTCAACTTGAGACACAAAGTAGAGTCATAAAGAGGAAGGAACTTCAATTGAGAACAGGCCTCCTTAAGATCCAGCTGTAAGGCACTTTCTTAGTAAGTGGTTGATGGGGAGGGACCAGTCCATTGTTGGTAGTTCCAAATCCCTGGGCTTATTGTCCTGGATTTTGCAAACTAGCAGACTGAGCAAGTCACTGGGAGGAAGCCAGTCAGCAGCGTCCCTCCATGGCCTCTGCATCAGCTGCTGCCTCCAGGTTCCTGTTCCACGTTTAAATATCCGTCCTGACCTCCTTCAGTGATGAACAACAGTATCGAAGTGTAAACTGAAGAAACCCTTTCATGCCCAATTTGTATTTTGGTCATGGTGTTTTGTCATGACAATCGAAAAACCTAGCTAAAACTAGTTAGGTACTACTAGTACCTAACTAATATCAGGTACTTTTATGAAATAAGTTTCCATTACACTTTGAGAATAATCAGGTCCAAAGTAGAATAGGGAAGTATTTGCTAAAAAAATAATGTCTAATACATGCTTTATTTCAAGAGCCAGAGAAGCAGTGGCATTTTAAACAATATATCCTGCAGCAAGAAAATTTCAGGTACAAAATAAATATTTTTCTAGATACATGTGTGCACACATGCACCCAGAGATATGAAGATACACAAATGTGAAAATAAGTGTTTATTTGCCTGTTATATGAATTCATCTGATTCTCTTTGTCAATAAATCAAGAAATATAATAAAAAAGGAAAGGATGAACCTTGGGGTTTACCATGTTTCTAAATCAAAACAGAAGGGATAAGCTAAATTTTTTGTAAAGTCAACTTGGTGCTTAAGAGAAATAGTACAAGCTACGGCTGTCTGTTCCACTTCACAGGCTTTTAGGGAGCTGGTGATTTAAGATGTGTAGTAGCAGATGGCCCTGAGGTGCTCAGCGAGAATAATCCTGATGTGATGGCAGGACCCACAGAGTCAGCCTTGCCTTCTGGAATGTGCATAGGTGGGACTGCTCAGCCTAATTAAAACTGTTTCAGGGCATTTTACCTTAAATGATTATAACATAAATATGAGATACAGTATAACAGCTTGCTTACATATATTTAATCATTCTGAAATGAGCAAAAGTATGCTAAGAATCATTCCTCTTTCCTCACATAAGATTTCTTAGGATTATGATATTAAAACCACAGGTTTTTTTTTTAGAAATCTTTACGTATCAAATTCAAAATTTATAATCCTTTTGCTATATCCGTTTGCTATTAGTCCAGATTCTACTTTGACTGGGCCTCATCTGACATTTGACGTGGGAATTTGGCTTAACCCTATGAACACACTGAAATCCTTATCTCTAACTTTCAAGCCACAATGTATTCTCTATTACACAACCAAAATTCCAGAGTGTGCTATATATTATATTTCACTTTTAGGTCCCAAGCCATTGAAAAGAGATTGGAAATAAATCCATTTGCTCAATCATAAATCATATATTTATGTTTTTTCCTATATCAGAGTAACGCCAAGAATATGAAAGTGTAATTTGAATTTCTCAGTCTCGCTTTCTGAATTGACCTACCACAAGAGTTCTTTTGTTCTATTAGACTTTACTCTGAAGATATGATTATGCAGATGTCCACAGAGTCATATCTGTGGACAGACACAATAAAAATAGGATATATACCTCCAGGCTGCTTCCTCCAGGCTATATATCTATATATCTATATCTATATCTATATCTATATCTATATCTATATCTATATCTATATCTATATCTATATCTATTTATATCTATATCTATATCTATATCTATATATACCTACATATATAAGTAGGTGTTATATAATTTATTTTTGGCATATATCATAATTTTAATAAAAAGAAACCAAAATTTAAAATTTCAGGATGACAAACCTTGATAAAACAACAATAAAGATTTGGGGTATTTTTGTTTGTTTTTTAATTTTAATGATGAAATGCAGCCATTGCCTTATGCTTTGTGACTATCCTTTGTCCCTGCATTGTAATGAAGCTGCATTATTTGGCTCTTCATCTGATACACAATGTTTTAATGAGGAAAATGTAAGGACATATAGGCTAACAGAATTCAGCTTTCCTCAGGAATAGAGTCATGCTCTGCTGGAATAAAAAAAAAAATCTCAGAATGACTCTCATTAAATAGCCTATGTGAGTGTGACTACGTAAGACTTGTCTGTAATTGACTTGTTCAGAGATTGTGGTTTGTAGATCTGTCTGTATAGTAAGAAAACCTACAACAGGGACAGAAATACATGAGCTCCTCTTGGAGCTAATATTTACATTTTCATTTAGTGGATTGAAAAAATGTTATGCAAAAAAGCTATGCATGTATTCATAAGCCAGTATAGGATTTTATTTCACCAAATAGTTGTTTAGATGCATTGAATCCCATAAGTTTTTTAACTCAATCAAGATACATTTCTAGTTATAATGTGCCATTCACCAAGAAACTGACAACAGAAGGAAATGGGATAAATCCTTTCCAACAAAAGAGTTAGCATTTTTATACAATAAAATACTATTCAAAATACATTGTATTTATGTAATAATAGAAGTATGAAGCATTAGGAAGGAAAAGCAGAAAACTTCTCTCACCTTTAAGGCCAAAAAGAGATCAAAATAGTGATTTCTTGGGGGATACAATGAGTGCTTCTATTAGATATAAAGAGTATTACATTGTAACAAGCTTGATCTTGTGAAACAGACATTAGTTCTCCTAAATATTAGTTATTTCAATAGAAATAGCAAAAAATATATATTGGTAAAAGAGACAGACATGTAGGAATGTCAATGTTATCTCAAAAATATTTTTTGTAAATTTTGAGTTTGCATATTGGCCTATCAAATCCAAAATACAGCCATAATCATTGTGTTGAAATAACCACTATTTTGATGCATCTATTAAATAACTTCATGCTTGTTGAGAAAAAGTAATTCAGAAAATTTGCAAATTGCTGATTGTGATTTTAAGCTGTATTTAGTTTGAATTTTTCCAAACATAATTTAATGCTTCTATTAATTATGTATGCGTGTGTGTACTTATATAAGTGTATACACATGTGTGCTTGCAGATGTGTTTGTGCTTGTTAGCAAACATAAACTGAAAGGAGTATTTGATTCCCTCAGACCTGGAGCGATATCTCAAGTTACAAACATTTTTTTAATATCTAGCTTGTGTGGGTGCTGAGGTGCATGCTCATGTCCTGGTGATTGCTCCCAGTGTACTCTTAGTAACTGATCTAGCTGCTTTACAACCACCTGTGATATACAATAGTGCAAAAGTTTACATGATTCTCAGACCATAATGCATTTATAAGCACTCCTGAAAGGGGAATTTTATTCTCTACTATTCACAAAGAAGAAAACTGACTTGGGCAAGTTGTCCTCTGACCTCCATGTGTACATTGTAGCATGTAAGAACACTCAGGCATACTACACATGCATGTACACACACACACACACACACACACACACACACACACACACACACACATACACATACACACACTAACAATCATGTGCACAAACAGCTACCCACATTTTAAAGAAAGACATGGATGTTACTAATTGATACTTCTATTAGAAGTAGACATATTAAGGAATGCTGAATTTGTAAGCATTATTTAAGTCTCTTGCATCATGAACTTCATCCAGGAAGATTTGGTGTGTGCTAAATAGCAGTTCCTTAATTTATACTGATTTTTAGCAAAACACTCTCATTTTAATAATAGATATGTAATTTAATAGATATCTGTAACTGATGATTAAAATTAAAGACTTTTTTAAAATATAGTTTTCTTACAAATATGTTCCTTTTCAAACTTCTGCTTAATATTGAGAGACCAGATGTTTTGGGCTCAGACTCCATCTTAGAGAACCTGACCTAAGGTTAAACTTAAGTTAATTAACAGGTCAGTACCTAGTAACAATTTCCAGATTAACCACTCCCCCTCCCAACAAAACCTGAATCTAGCACCAGTTTCCCAGTTATTCCTCAACTAATCTGCACCTTCAGATTACGAGCCTGCCCCTGACAATTCACTTCTTAAAACCTTCCAATCAGGAGAACAGCTATGTTTATGTTTTGGCTCCCAGCTCCAGCCAATTATGTTAAAGGGCATAATGTACCCCCTCTCCATCAGATGTGTACCAGGCTAGATACCTGATTCTTGCCTTTATAAATCCTTGCCTAAAACTAGGCTCAGGGCTCCACCTTCCTGCTGTGTCAGGGTTTGTGGGAACCCAAACTCAACCTCTAATAGAGAGACCCTAATGCAATTGCATTGGAATCAGTGCTTTGGTGGTCTTTTGGGGGTTCACTAACATTTTCTGGCACAACAAATATCATAATAGAATTCCATATTCAATTCCTTGAATGTATGGATATTATCCTAGATCTAAGACCATCGGGACAAGTTATGCGGTACAAATGTTCCTGTTCTGATCAGAGATTTATGTACATCTTGTGCCTAACAAGCAAATTATTTGTTTTTTAATTTTAAAAAGCCCAACAAAGTTTAAGATTGACACTTTGCACAAACATTGCCTGCACGCTGAGAACAAAACTTTCTCATTATATTATTTCAATAGGTACACAAAATATAAGTTGAAATGTTTGTAACTGATGCTTCTTTTGAGAGAATTATTGGGGGGATTCTACAATCTTCTCTTTATTTTAAGAATAAGATTAAGCCGGGCAGTGGTGGCGCACGCCTTTAATCCCAAAACTTGGGAGGCAGAGGCAGGCGGATTTCTGAGTTCAAGGCCAGCCTGGTCTACAGAGTGAGTTCCAGGACAGCCAGGGCTACACAGAGAAACCCTGTCTCGAAACACACACACACACACACACACACACACACACACACACACACACACACACAGAATAAGATTGAGAATAAAAATATTTGCCATCAGCAGGTCATAATCATCTTGCTCTGCATGTTTTCTAGTTCTGTATAGACAAATAAACACTTAACAAAAACCAACAAAAAGATTAAAATTAAAGTCAAATGTCTTCCACAAACAGCAATACCTGAAAATGTAATGTTTTATAGTGTTTTGCTCTTGCCATGGTCTTTAATATTGCCATAAAGCCAACTTAGACTCATAAGCACCTGGAAAAAGAGTAGACACTCTTCTCAAAGTTTTAGGACCACATCTCCAGATAACATGGCAAATATTAACTGCTTAATCTCCAACAAGCTTGGAGTCAATGAATATGTATAATATGTTAGAATAATTTTGAAAAAATTATATATAAAATAATTTCTTTGCTTTACAATTTACTAATTAAGACTCTCTAGTATCACAAGTCTCATTGTAAATTATTATTTTGATATAATTGAATATAGGCTTGAATGTGTTTTATTTTAACATTTCTATTATTTCATAGAGAAAAATTAATATATGTGGAATAAAAAATACAATCTTGAATTTCATTTAACTGCATTTCTTCCCAAATTAATCTTTATAAGTTTTATGCAATTTTATGCAGATGCCCCTCTAATGCATATCCTGAAATTTACTCTGCTGTTTTCTTTCCTGTGTAGTTTTCCCTGAGTGAAACACATTACAAGAGAAAATTATTTAGAATTTAACAGCAATTGTGTAACATTGGAAGAAGCCACTTGATTTCTTTCATATTTCTTTTATAAGTTGCAATAAAATTGTTACTTCTATAAGCAAAATTTGCCATCTATTTGCTGGGATTCTGGAGCATGGGATAAATGACAACTTTGTCTTGCAATATCAAATTTTGCCCATGCCTTGTTAGTAAACAGTTTTCCTTTTATTACAGAGGCCGTAACCCTGGACCCTGCACATAGCAAGCAAGTACAGGAACATACTGTACTGCAGAGCTAATCCTCAGCTTTGTGCTTACCTTTAGTATGAATAGAAATATTACTTCTTGGATTAATGGCTGATAGAAGAGTCTAGAAATCTCCTTTGATTCTGAGTTTCAGGGAAGCAGGACTAAAAGCATTTAGACAGGTTTTGTTCCTCATTACACATTTATCTTGTAGCAAACTCTTGATAATGTGTAGTTTTAAAAATGAATGAGTAGTAAAATATGTCACTCTGATGCCTTTTTGAAACAAATATTCATTGTGAAATTAAGTTCTTCAAAGTATACAACAGACAAATATGATACTTGTTCAAACTCTATAACCTCAAGTAAAAGAGCAAACTATAAATATGTAACACAGAAAAGTAATTTTCTATGATATATTGAAATTCTATTATTCAATAATATTTTGAAATTCTATTATTCTAATATTATAGAAAATATTGGTAACTGAAGCTACTCTAAGACATTCCATTATCAGTAATATTTTAAAAATTGCTAAAGCATGTGTTTCTCAAGTCTTTGTTCCTGCTAAATCCCACCATTTGCTTTTAAAATGAAAATTATATATAAATAAAGCAAAACTGCACAATGAGCCAGTGTCTAATATTAAATACTGCAGAGATGACAGCCTGAGTTTTCAACCGTGCAGCAAAATTAGGCTTGATCCCATTTATTTTAGTGTTTGCTTACATATTATAGTATGGAGACGCTTCAGATTCCCCCACGTCTCCTCAACACTTTTTGTTCCAGGAAGCGACCATTATCACAGATGTCTGTGTCTCTAGGGATAATGATAACAAATGATTTGTTTGGCAGAAGCTAGTCTAGATTTTTAGGTGAGGTATTTGGAGTGTTCATAGAAGTGAGCTACAGTTGCAGTTTTAGGACATTGAAGATTCTGGAATACATTGGGAATGAACAAGGTTTGATTCAGGAAGAAGTGTCAGAACAATATGAGTGATCCATTGGGATGTTCATAGGTAAGGGCTAGTCACTCACATTGTACATTGCAAACAAACAAACAAACAAACCAAACAGAATGTCATGTCTTAGGATCTTTACAAACATTAAATACTTAGATTAATGATAATAGAGAGAAATGCATCAAGTTATGAACAATAAACAAATGAAAGCTAAAAGCAAATAGCAACATTAGCTACTACTGTCTCCCTCTGATTTATTTTTTCTTTGCAAAACTTAATTATCTGTTCATAAAAGCAGAATGTCTGAAAGATCTCACATACGTCTTTTTACTGTATTTACTTCAGTGACCTCCTATTGTACTCAATGTCATTTGAATATCTTCCCTTCCATCTTAACAAACCATATTATAACAATAAAGGAATAAGTGTGCTATTATTCCCCATCTTCTGAGCATACTAGTTTTCTTCCTAGGGATTGCTGAAAAAGAAAACATCTCTGGATCACAATACTTTGTGCTTCTAATCATTTATTATATTTCATACTGAATGATGTGCTAGCAAATACACAGGAAATCTGATTTTACTGGTAAATTGTTACTTTTTCTTTGTCTTTATTACACCATGCAGTTTAGCTATTAACAAAATGAAGAAAATCAATAATCACATTTGTCAATTCTCTATTCCTTATAACATTTATTTTATTTGAAATTATAATGTTGATAAGAATGGAAGGGAGTGAAGAGGGGGACAGAAGGGAACACAAGGGGTAAGGATGGAGAGAGGGAGGGAGAGAGAGATGGGGCAGGGCTGAAACTGTTGGTGGATCATATCTCTAGGATGAGCTAGAAACACAGGACAATGGAAACTCCCAGGAATCTATGAGGGTGACCTAAGCAATTGTAGGGGGATATGGAACCTGAAACACCCATCATCTGTAACTGTAGAAGTCTACAGTGGAAGAGATACCTGACTGGCCACAAAGCATTTGACTCACAATTTGACCTGACTATAAGATGTGCACAAGTAAAGATGGAACAGAAATTGAAGGGATAGCCAACCAAGCTCAAGACTAGTTCAGCTAGAGTACCATGATATGAAAGAGTGTCACCTCCTGACACTATTAATGACAATTTCTATATGTGCAGAAAGAAGCATAGCATAACTGCCACCTGAGAGACTTCAGCAAGAAACTGATAGAAACAGATGCAGAGACCTATAGCAACACATTATGCAGAACTTGGGGAACCCTCTGGAAGAGGGGGGAAGAATTAAAAGAGCCACAGAGGTCAAGGACACCACAAAAATCTTCCATAATGAGTGAACATGGGCCCATCAGTGGACCACAGATACTGAACTGCCAAGCAGAAAGCATGGATGTGACAGACCTATCCCCTCTGCATCTATGTAATAATTATGCAGCTTGTTCTTCATGTGGGATCCCTATGAGAAGGAGCAAGGCCTGACTATGGCTCTATTGCCTCTGGTTAGATTCGTCTCCCCTTACTGGGCTGCCTTGTCTAGCCTCAATAGAAGAATAAATGCCTGGACTTACTGCAGCTTGGTATGACAAGGCAATATCAATGGGAGGCCCCCTCCTTTTCTGAGGAAAAAACAGAAGGGAGAGAAGGAGAGAGAAGGTGAGTTGTAGGTATTGGCATGAAGGATAGGATAGGAAGCTGCAATGGAAGTGAAAAGCAAATAAATATAAATTAATTAATTAAAATAAAGCAACAGAATATATATATATATATATGGAATTTGATGCTCAACAAATGATTTAATATTATTCTCCAGAAAAGTGATTTGCTTAAAAAAATCACATACAAGTACTATATATGTGTTTAAAACAACTCCAAATGTAAATATTCAAGTTTGAGAAATGAGATTTAATGTCTGTTTTGTATGCCAGAAGCTCATATTCTTCATCCCCTAAAATATACTTCCCTCTTTGGCAGATTTTTGTTAGGCCTTCCCAAGTATGTGTGCTAGTCTGGTGATGAAATGGAATGAAATCACAAAGTAGGAATTCCTCTGCTTCATTTGAGTAGTTAAATTTGATTGATGCCGACATATACTTCTTCCAAATTGTAAAACCTAAAAGATAATTTACTCATTACATATACTCATAAGCATGCATTAAAGGGGATACAAGTGGGATAATTAATCAGAAAGAGTGTGATGCAGTTTTTTTTAAAAAAATCAAGTTTTGTTTTAAATTTTCACAGATTGATGCTACTTTCTGGTGTCACGGTGCCTCATACATTTGGAACATTTGTATTTATAAGACTTCTAATTGACTATAATATATACTTCAGAAGTGAAGAGAATGTTTGGAACCTGATAGAGACAGATGTTTTAAACATTATAAATAAGGTTCCTGGATTCAGACTTCAGAATGGATGATGTTGTTCTGACAGTTGTATTCCTTTCCCTTAGCTATGTGAACAAAACATTTCTACATCCCAAATAGTGCACAAATAGAATATCAAAGATGTGGTTCCATCAAGCCTAACTTATTGGGGTTTCTTACTCGGGTATAGACCGAAGTTAAAGGAACTTGGATGCCTAAAAGGCATCTCCATCTCCAGCATGATTGTATGATGACCTCCCCACAGACACACTCCCGGAGCTGCCAGAACAACATGTAAGGCAACGATGCAGATCAACAGTGAGAGCACTCCTCTCAGAAACTGTTACTGACTGAATAATTATAAGGAAAGTTCTTGTAAATCTTGTGAGTTTGGGAGCCACTGGAGACCACATTTCTTTTAGAAATCTTATATATTGTGTATACTTCCTCAGTCTTTTAGTCTCCTCCTCCCTCAACATGGGACTACGTTATTTGGAAGAAATAATTATATAACACCTGAGCTCCACTTTAATAAAATTAAAATACTATTGTCTAACATTTTCAAATGTATCTTTTCCTTTTCACACCTCAAATCCTTACCCTACTCAGTTTTAAGTAAATGATACCATATGTATACTGACATGTTCTTACCAGTTTTTTACAATCACCATTCAATCATTTCACCAAAGACTTACATATCTGCTTTCTACCTCCCAAAGTGGCAATTATGAAGCACAGAAAATGACTCTGATCACTTTGGGTTTTTTTTTTTTTTGTACCATGTTTTTTGTTTTATTTTATTTTATTTTTTGTTTCATTCTATATATTTTTTATTTACATTTCAAATGATTTCCCCTTTTCTGGCCCCCCCACTCCCTGAAAGTCACATAAGCCCCCTTCCCCCCCCCTGTTCTCCCACCCATCCCTTCCCACTTCCCCATTCTGGTTTTGCCCTATACTGCTACACTGAGTCTTTCCAGAACCAGGGACCACTCCTCCTTTCTTCTTATACCTCATTTGATGTGTGGAATATGTTCTGGGTATTTCAGTTTTCTAGGTTAATATCCACTTATTAGTGAATGCATACCATGAAGCATCTTTTGAGTCTGGGTTACGTCACTTAGTATGATGTTCTCCAGCTCCATCCATTTGCCTAAGAATTTCATGAATTCATTGTTTCTAATGGCTGAATAGTACTCCATTGTGTATATATACCACATTTTTTGCATCCATTCTTCTGTTCTTCGGCACTTACTGTAGGAGCAAACGGGCACCACCTGGTTCACACAGACAACCTGGGGCAAGGCACACTAGTGCTGCAAGGACACCCAAGTGGAGGGCAGCACATTAGCAATTTGTAACAGGGGGAACCCAGCCACCCAGTGTTGCAGAAATAGCCCTATAGCTTCACAGGAGGCACAAATACCAGCCAGAGACAAGACCAACTAATGTCAGAAATAATAAGATGGCAAAGGGCAAACGCAGGAACGCTACTAACAGAAATCTAGGCAATATGGTAGTTTCTGAACCAAACTCTCCAACATCAGCAAGTCCTGATTACACAAACACACCAGAAAAACAAGATTTGGATTTAAAAATCACTGTTCATGATGCTGCTAGAAGAACACAAAAAGGACATAAATAAATCTCTTAAAGAAATACAGGGGAGCATGAATAAGCTAGAAACCTGTATAATGGAAACACAAAAATTCACTTAAATTAAGGAGAATAAGGCTGAAGAGATAGAACCCAATAAAGAAGAAACACACACACAAAAAAAAAAACCTTAAAGAAATGCAGGAGAAAGTGAGTCAAACAGCAGAAGTCATGAAAGAGGAAACACGAAAATCTCCTAAAGAATTATAGGAAAACACAAACAAGCAAGTGAAGGAGCTAAGCAAAACCATCCAGGATCTAAAATCAGAAGTAGAAACAACTAAGAAAACACAAAGGGAGACAACTTTGGAGATACAAAACCTTGAGAAGAAATCGGGGGCCATAGATGCAAATATCAACAACAGAATACAAGAGATGGAAGAAAGAATCTCAGATGCCGAAGATAGCATAGAAACCATTGACTCAACAGTCAAAGAAAACGCAAAATGCAAAAAGCTTGTATCCCAGAACATCCAGGAAATCCGGGACACAATGAGAAGACCAAACCTAAGGATTATAGGTATTGATGAGAGTGACGATTTACAGCTGAAAGGGCCAGCAGCTATCTTCAACAAAATTATGGAAGAAAACTTTCCCAACTTAAAGACATAGATGCCCATGAATATACAAGAAGCCTACAGAACCCCAAACAGACTGGACCTGAACAGAAATACCTCTTGTCACATAAAAATCAAAACCCCAAATGTACTAAACAAAGAAAGAATATTAAAGGCAGCAAGAGAAAAAGGCCAAGTAACATATAAAGGAAGACCTATCAGAATCACAGCAGACGTCTCACCAGAGACCATGAAAGCTAGAAGATCCTGGGCAGATCTCATGCAGACTCTAAGAGAACACAAATGCCAGCCAAGACTACTACACCCAGCAAAACTCTCACTCACAATAGATGGAGAAACCAAGATATTCCATGACAAAACCAAATTTACACAATATCTTTCTACAAACCCAGCTCTACAAAGAATAATAGGAGGAAAACTCCAATACGAGGAAGGGAACGACACCCTGGAAAAAGCAAGATAGTTACCTTCCTTCATCAAACCCACAAGAAGATAACCACTCAAATATAAAAATAACATCGAAAATGACAGGAAGTAATAATCACTATTCCTTAATATCTCTTAACATCAATGTACCCTGATCACTTTGAGTGAATCCAAACTGGGAACTCTCATTTTAACTATCTTTAGAAATGTAGCAAAAGAAAGAATGAAAAAAAAAATGTATGTAATTACATGGATTTATGATCAACCATGAAGACTAGTCTATCTACTGAGAAAGGCAGTTGCCTGTGGGGCAGCTGATCAGTGTGGCCTTAGGGCCGTAGTTTAAAGAAACAATGAGGTATATGCAGAAATGTGTGCTTGTATAGATTAATTGTTATAAATCTGTTATAATAATATGACATTCTGGGATGAAAATACTACCAGAAGACTAGGGCACATTACTTATAAGGCCTAGATTCCACCTTATCCTTAGTACTCTGTTAAGAAGGAAATAGAATGGTGACATGATTGTTCTTTAATGTTTTAATCCAACTTAAAACAAACCCACGGGTCTGCCATGCAGTGAAGGAAAACTTTCATCCTCTGCATGATGACATGGTTAAAGAAGGTGAATGACACATTTCACCAGACCCTGTTTTATGTGATGCTGCAGATCGAATCATGAACGCAAGATGACCTCTGTGCAAACTGTAAAAGAGCTAAACCTAGTAAGCACATTCAAAGAAGAGCTTCGCCTTTCACCTTACTGTGTGGTGGTGTGAGTACTTTTGTACAAATATAAACCTGTAGTAAAATCTGATCAAATAATTTTTAAATAGCTAACTTTAGTCATGTCAATGGCAGCCTGCTTAACATCAAAGTCATCTCATAAATTTTCAAAAAGGTTGATCCAGGCAGCGAGGTCGCCCTCTAGATACTAGTTCTGTATGAATATGAGAATAGTTGCAGCATATGTCAAAATCATCCAGCCCTGCCCTGGAGTGAAGCCGTCTCAATTACTGCACTCAGTTCAGCCTCTGGAGATCCCAAAGCTGCTAAGCAGCACAAAACAGGAGGCATCTGTTCCTGTAAGTCTTACCTAATTTGGGATTTAAATCTCCTTTAGCTGGAAAATTCAATTTATAGATTACTGGTGTGTGGCCCTTGAAGTTTTCAGCTCATTGCCTGATGTCTACACCAAGTGGAAATCGTTGAGTGATTTTCAGTCAATGGCATGCTTACTTTATATCATGATTGTTTCTAATTTCTCTTATGTTTTTAAATATTAGTAAATATATAGTTCAGTGATAGACTATTTATCTAGCATGACCTGGCTTCTGGTTCAATGTCTAGTATCACAGAAATAGAACAAAAGCAAATATAAAGGAACAAATATTCACTTGTAATGGATATTTCCAGCTGTCAGGTTGACCATATCTGGAATGAACTACAATCCAGAATTGGAAGTCTTATCTGTGATCCATATCTCAAGGTTGGAAGACAAAAAGAAGTCTGGGTCATGGCATGGAGAGCTTGAGACATAATGGGGATGAAAAGCAACTACATGCCTTTAGTACCAGGAGTCTCAGGCAAGGAGATGTCTAAATTCAAGGTCAGCCTGGGACAAAACAAGTCCCAGATCTAGGTGTGGTGGTGCACACCTTAAATCTGGGGCACACCTTCTGCTGGAGACCTACATAATGACATTGGAAGAAGGAAGACTTATTCTTCTTCCATACTTGCATTTATTTCCCAGCACATCTTGTATAGAAGACCAGCTTAAACAAGCAGCCTTGTGAGACTGACTGAGCAACCACTAGATTCTTGGACTTCCCATTCAAAGCTGACCATTGCTAGAAGGTTGGACTAGAGACTATATGCCATCATAATAAATTTCCTCAATATAAAAAGACTTTCCATACAGTCTGTGACTCTAGAAAACCCTGACTAATACATTCTTATTTATTCAAATGTCAGTTAATCAGGCTCTGTCCATAAGTGTTTCTGTATTAGTAGGGGAGCGTGTGCCAAAAATTAGAACCAGTCACCTGTCTGCACTTCACAGAACTATCATAAAATGAAAACCAAACATAAAAGAATTAAGTGGTTTGGCAACCTTTTACATTTCAGTTACATTATTATTACAATTATTAGGTATGCTGATGCTTGCAGCCATCTACAGAGGACCAGACTATATCAGGTCTTGCCTGTTCTCTTTGTAGTGATTCTTACCACAGTAATTTTATGCCAAAGAGTAAAGCAACAAATCAAGTATTATTTCCTGTAATCTTTGACATTAGAATTAGTGAGGGGCAATATCTATATTTTCTACAAATACACAAGTCACATGCATGTTATTTGATTTCATGGGATAAGATTTCTCTTTTATTATAAAATATTTCAGTTGCTTTGAAAAACTGCCCAAAAAATAATAAGTGATTTTTGCTGCAGAGAACATTCTAAAATACAGTAGCTTACACTGGCATTCATTAGAACTCCTTTGAAGGGTGACGGTAAATTTTCACTTTGTATAACCAAGAAAAATTGCTCTGAAATTTGCCAAATAAAGACTTTCATCTACATAATTATAGAAGTATGTGTTTTAACCAGAGGTAGTAAAAAGAAAATCACTTAAATTTTGGGCACAAGCCCCTTAGCTTTTGGTACATACACATATCACTTTTTATAAATGAATGTCATAAATCTGTACTAAGTATCAATAAACTTCAAATAAATTAAAGAATTCTGACAGAAAAATAAATCTGTGAAGCAAACATTTATATAAAATTCTAGTCCTGTATTAAATACTCAAAAATACTGTATTTAGGATCCATTTGAGTCTCACTTCACCTTTCCTCACTTGGGTGGAAGGAAATTCAACTGAGATAGTTTATTTTCTATTTCTTCCCCTAACCAAAGAAAACAAACAAAACTAAGAAGAAAATCATTTATTGGAGGGAAAAGAAAGTGACCAACCATTAAAACAAAAACCCACATAGAAATAGAAAAAAATCTATGTAAAAATTTAAGCTTCCATATAGTTATATACAATACATATAATTAAATGGGTGTATATATTGATATACATCAATAATTTTTCTCATGTTTTTATAGAAAAATATGGCCACATATAGATACAGTTTATAGAGTTGTCAAAAGATATAGCACCGCACATCTAGGACAGAGTATGGGAATGAATCAATTGGAATCACACCTGAAACCCTCTTTTTTTCCAGAAAATTCTACATAAGCTGCCAATAAAGAAAAGCAATTAAACAGTCCTGCTCAACTGCTATCCTATGAACCATGACAATTTGCAGAAAGGTAGATATGTAAAAATGTGTAAGCATTGATATTCACATGTCACTGGCAAGTAAGAGATGTTTAGTTGGACTCAAAGCCTGCCCATCTGAAGAGAAATCATCACTGATATTGGAAAACTATCTACCTTCTCAGGGCTAGTGAAGACGTAGTCCTTAGAAAAGGTTCTACTATGGCTACTCTGCTAGGCTCCATATTCATTATTAGATTTCACTATTGTCTGACCCACTTATGCCCATTCTCAATGGATTTTTGCTGCCTTAGTTCAGATGAGAGAGACTATATAAAGGCAGAGACCTGAAAACTGTCATTGGATTCTTTGAGAACTTTATGAAGGCATGAATCAAGACCTCCTTATAGCACTCTGGGGAGTGTTCCTTTGTAATATTACTTTATGGAAATATGATGTGTCTGTTAAAATATATACTTGTTTAGTGCATGCAATTATATAATATGGGAAAAATCCCTGTCACTAACATAACCAGCTATATGCTTCTTCTTTTTCTCTTAAACTATGATGGTCTCTGACAATTTTAAGGTTATGACAGTCTAATTTTAGCAGTAGACACTTTATTGTATAGTGAGTGGGTAACTGTGTCTTACCTCATTGAACCTTACCATCTATTTGTAATTGTCTTTCCTCCATTCTCTCTTTCCCTAAGTATGGGCAACTTACCATTTTGCCCAATTCTTGTATGCATCCATGAGTTTTAGCATCCACATTGAATTAACATGACAGAGTACTTTCAGTGTCCATCTTATCACTCTGAGCATAAAATATCTGAGCTCATCCATGCTGCTATACATAGGTGTTTTAAAATTCTTAGAGCATGCATAATAATCCACCAAGGTATGCATCACACTGTTTTGTCTATTCATTGCATAATGAGAATTTAAATCTCACCATAACTTAACTGGTGTTTCCTGCAGTAAAAGGAGACTCTCTCGCTCTCTCTCTCTCAAAGCTGGAATTTGAACACCCAAACATACAAAGAGTAAGAAGCAGGGCTTCCTCACTGTGGAAACAAAATGGAAAGGAAAATATGGGGATTCAAGAAAAGATTTGTGAATCACTTATTTGATAACAGTTAATACCCAAACATGTAAGTGACTGTCATATTCCACATCAAACAACAATTTCAAGAAATAACCAGGTTAATATTGATCACAAAACTTATTTTTATATTCTAAGTTTTGCTGACTTGACTCTTTTTTTATATCTTCAAAATAAAAATATAGACTGAAAGTTTTTTTTTCTCATTTCTGTAAAGACCCCTGTCATGGTGTCTCCTGATAAATGTAGATAGATATTAATAAAATAGAGTCAAGCGTGATTTCATTTAGCAACTCCCCCATAGGTCCAGACTCTAGTGATACTAAACTTTTTCTTCTCTGTCACCTCTTTTTTTGTCAGGGTGAGGTTTGACAGAACAGTTTTTAATTGCTTCTTCTATCTACCCATTTAAAATTAAAAATTAAAATATTTCCAAGTGAGTCATTTAATATTTCATCATTCATTTTAGTTTAAGTGCATGTTTATCAGCTATAAGTCATGGCCTATATGTTTCTTTTTTGTTTGGTTGGTTGTTTTATTTATTTATTTATTTATTTATTTATTTATTTATTTATTTTTGAGACACGGTTTCTCTATATAGCCCTGGCTATCCCGGAACTCACTCTGCAGACCAGGCTGGCCTCAAACTCAGAAATCCATCTGCCTCTGCCTCCCAAGTGCTGGGATTAAAGGCGTGTAGCACCGTCGCCCAGCCTATATGTTTCTAGATTCAAATTATTGAATTAAAAGTCACATTTTATGTTGTTATTTCTAAAGAAGCAACATATTTTCATTTATAACAAAAAAGACCACAAAATAAATACTTGTAAGATAATACAATATGCTATATATTTCCCTGGAAAAGATCGGGTCCTATGATTTTAAAGACTGTTCTTGTATAGAATTTTCCAGAATTTCCTCTATCTGTAGCATTTTTTTCTTTCTTCTCTGCTGACAATAATTCATTCACATACTCTGATATTGTTTGGAGATATACGTCATCCTGAGCTCTGAGAAGTCAACTGGAGCAATATACATCCTATTAATGAGATAATATGAAATTACCAAATAGAGGAATTTTATTTTACAAGGGCTCATTTTACAACAGAAATACATAGGAACAATAGGAAAGGGGATGCCTGTTTTATAGGTAAACTCATTACAGGAAAGATGAAATGATAACAAGGTAACAATTATAAGGATGGATCAATAGATACATGTTTAAAGAAAGACTTCATAACCAAAGTTCTTTAACCTTTCTAAGAAAAGTAATTTTAATTAATCGTATTGCTGTTAACTCATAAAGGTAGGGAATAAGCATTAAAAGGGTGAAGATAATTTTATGAATTTAGCACATCTTTTTTTCTGGTAACTTCAGAGAATATTAATTTAAATTCATGAAAATATGATAAGTTGTCTTTAGTTTCTTCAGTTTTCAAAAGGACTAAATTATATTTTTATGTTATCTGCATGGTTGCTGTTTACATTTCATTAAAGCATTGTGCTTTAAAAACAGGAAATATTCATACACATTCAACAAATATAGAAATAGATTTTAATACCTGTTAGGCTATCTCAACATTTTTAGGTGTTGGGTGACATGCCTTCAGAAGCGATCACTGTGAATTTCTATTAAAGAGTATAATGAGCTATCAGAGGAAATCAAGAAAGAACTGCAAAAGGCTTGAGGGGGTTCAGAAGCTAACTTCTGAGTTTATAGGGAACTATGAATCACAAATTAAATTCATTTGTTAGAGATGGTAAGAATAAACCTAGTTTTCAATCACAACTGCAGAATAAAAATGGCATAGTTTTAATTAAAACGAGGTATAGTGATTCTTTTATTTTATTGGATATTTTCTTTATTTACAATTTAAATGTTATCTCCCTTCCCTCCACCAGAAACCTCCCATCCCATCCCCCTGCTTCTATGAAGCTATTCTCGCACCCACTCACTCCCCCCTACCCTCACATTCCCCTGAATTAGGTCATTGAGCCTTTATAGGACCAAAAACCTCTTCTATTGATGTCTGACAAGGCCATCCTCTGCTACACATGCGACTGGAGCTATGGGTCTCTCCATGTATACTCTTTGGTTGGAGGTTTAGTCCCTGAGAGCTCCGGGGGTGGGGTCTGGTTGGTTCATATTGTTGTTCTCCCTATGGGGTTGCAAACCCCTACAACTCCTTCTGTGCTTTCTCTAACTCTTCCATTGGGAACCCCACGCTCAGTACAATGGGTTGGCTGCAAGCATCCACCTTTGTATTTGTAAGGCTCTGGCAGAGACTCTCAGGAGACAGCTATAAAAGGCTCCTGTCAGTAGGCACTTCCTTGCATCCTCAGTACAGTCTGGGTTTGGTGTCTGTATATGAGATGGATCTCCAACAGTCTCTGGATGGCCTTTCTCTGCTCCACACTTTGTAAGTACTATACACACTCAAGTAGATGAATCGCTGAGATCACTATGAGTTCCAGGACAACTTATGATACATAAAGAGTTCTAGGCTAGCATTTTGGATTTTTTTTTCCGAGACCGGGTTTCTCTGTGTAGCCCTGGCTGTCCTGGAACTCACTCTGTAGACCAGGCTGGCCTCGAACTCAGAAATCTGCCTGCTTCTGCCTCCCAGAGTGCTGGGATTACAGACATGTGCCACCACCGCCCGGCTTAGGCTAGCATTTATAGATAGTAAAACATTATTTCACATCATGATTTATTCAAAATAGTTGAATGATATAGGCTATTGTTTCAAACTGACCTGGTTACATCCACCTGTACTTTTCTTTGTCTCTTGATTTTAACAGAATGAAAATTTCTTGACTATCAGTATAAGAAAAACATTACTGTAAGGTTGTCTGGCATCTACACGATAATTAAGCAAGACAAATGAAAATTGAAAACACAATGCTTTTCTTTTTTCTATAGTATCACTAGCCAACATTTATAGCAAATTTGAATATTTCAGGTTTTATCCTTCCCTTTTAATACTGTTTCAATAATAAATGAAGGAATTATCATATATTCAAAAATATTACCTGCTACTTAAAAATACAAAACCCAAATTAATATCTTCTGTGATATATAATTAAGAAATTCAATAAGAATATATACATTGTTTAATTTTATTGCTCTTATTAAATTTTTTGTTTACTCTTTATTCCTATTAATAAAGTATTTGGTTCCTTAGTTTAGTATAGATTTGTAATATATTTGCATGCAGGCAATATTATTCCTAAAGTGTCCGAACATAAATGGGTAGGAGAAAAGTTATAAAACTGACATTTTGTACAAATTAATTAATTAATATTTGGCATAATAATTTTATATTTATATACTCTAGGCTTTTATTTAATTACCTAACTACTAGGATTTAGTTTACAGAACTCTTTTTCAGCAGAATGACAGCCATACATTTTAGGACTATATATGAAATTCAAGCAAAAATAGATCACTCATTCCTATAAGAAGATGATACTAAATAAGCCTAAATTAATTTTGATTCTAAGTAATTTTCTTACTAAAATGCTATTATGTACTATCTGTATAGTTAATTGAATTATTGTTAAAAGGATTTACTTTGACATGTATGACCTTATGCTACTGTACAAAGTAAGATCCAAAAATACATATTTCTCTCTATCTCACTCACACTCAAACACTGACACACAGACACAGACACATACACACACACACACACACACACACACACACATATACCTGCCTATTGCTTTTTTTTATATAACTTTACTTTCAATAGTAACATGATGAAATTTTCAAAATGGGTTTGTTTTGGGAATTCTCCTTTCTAATTTCCCAACCCCTTCCTAAGCCTTTGTTCCATTGTATCCTGGCCCCTCATTTTCAAGCATTCATTTCTCATATATCCTTTTGCCCTATATCCACCCTTGCTGTTTTCCTCATAACCTAATTTTAATGTCTAATTATGCTTTGTAGAAATATTTGCCAACCGAATCCAAAACACATCAAAAAGATCATCCACCATGATCAAGTAGGCTTCATCCCAGGGTTGCAGGGATGGTTCAATATAAGGAAATCCGTCAATGCTATCCACTACATAAACAAACTCAAAGAAAAAAAACATATGATCATCTCATTAGATGCATAAAAAGCATTTGACAAAATTCAGCATCCTTTCATGCTAAAAGTTTTAGAAAGAAGAGGAATTCAAGGCCCATAACTAAACATCGTTAAAGCAATATACAGCAAACCGGTAGCCAACATCAAAATAAATGGAGAGAAACTTGAAGCAATACCACTAAAATCAGGGACTAGGCAAGGCTGTCCTCTCTCCCCATATGTTTTCAATATAGTACTTGAAGTTCTAGCTAGAGCAATTAGACAACATAAGGAGGTCAAGGGGATACAAATTGGAAAGGAAGAAGTCAAATTATCACAATTTGCAGATGACATGATACTCTACCTAACTGACCCAAAAACCTCCACCAGAGAACTCCTACAGCCAATAAACAACTTCAGCAAAGTGGCTGATTATAAAATCAACTCAAGCAAATCAGTTGCCATCCTATACTCAAAGGATAAGCAGGCTGAGAAAGAAGTTAGGGAAATGACACCCTTCACAATAGCCACAAACAATATAAAGTATCTTGGGGTGACTCTAACCGAAAAAGTGAAAGATCTATATGACAAGAACTTCAGGTCTCTGAAGAAGGAAATCGAAGAAGACCTCAGAAAATGGAAAAATCTGCCATGCTCCTGGATCAGCAGTATTAATATAGTAAAAATGGCCATCTTGCCAAAAGCGATCTACAGATTAAATGCCATCCCCATCAAAACCCCAACTCAGTTCTTCACAGAGTTAGAAATAGCAATTCTCAAATTCATCTGGAATAACAAAAAAACCCAGGATAGCTAAAACTATTTTCAACAACAAAAGAAATTCTGGGGGAATCAGTATCCCTGACTTCAAGCAATACTACAGAGCAATAGTGTTAAAAACTGCATGGTATTGGAGCAGTGAAAGAAAAGTGGACCAATGGAATAGAATTGAAGATCCAGAAATGAATCCACACACCTATGGTCATTTGATCTTCAACAAAGGAGCCAAAAAACATCCAGTGGAAAAAAAGGTAGCCTTTTCAACAGATGGTGCTGGTTCAATTGGAGGTCAGCATGCAGAAGAATGCAAATTGATCCATTCTTATCTCCATGTACTAAACTTCACTCCAAGTGGATCAAGGACCTCCATGTAAAACCGGACACACTGAAACTAATAGAAAACAAACTGGGTAAGACCCGTGAGGACATGCGCACAGGGGAAAAGTTCCTGAACAGAACACCAATAGCTTATGCTCTAAGATCAAGAATTGACAAATGGAACCTCATAAAATTACAAAGTTTCTGTAAGGCAAAGGACTCTGTTAAAAGGACAAAACAGCAACCATCAAATTGGGAAAGGATATTCATCAACCCTACATCTGATAGAGGGCTAATATCCAATATATACAAAGAACTCAAGAAGTTAGACCCCAGGGAACCAAATATTAAAAATGGGGTACAGATCTAAACAACGAATTTTCACCTGAAGAAATTCGGATGGCCGAGAGGCACCTTAAGCAGTGCTCAACATCATTAGTCATTAGAGAAATGCAAATCAAAACAACCCTGAGATTTCACCTTACACCAGTCAGAATGGCTAAGGTCAAAAACTCAGGAGAAAGCAGGTGTTGGCGAGGATGTGGAGAAAGAGGAACACTCCTCCACTGCTGATGGGGCTGTAAGATGGTACAACCACTTTGGAAATCAGTCTGGCGGTTCCTCAGAAAACTGGACATGACACTTCCAGAGAACCCTGCTATACCTCTCCTGGGCATATACCCAAAGGATTCCCCGGCATGCAATAAAGACACATGCTCCATTATGTTCATAGCAGCCTTATTTATAATAGCCAGAAGCTGGAAAGAATCCAGATGTCCCTCAAAGGAGGAATGTATACAGAAAATGTGGTATATTTACACAATGGAATACTACTCAGCAATTAGAAACAATGAATTCACAAAATTTTTAGGCAAATGGTATGATCTGGAAAACATCATCCTAAGTGAGGTAACCCAATCACAAAAGAATACACATGGAATGTAATCTCTCATAAGTGGATATTAATTTTCCCAGAAGCCCTGAATACCCAAGGCACAAATTGCATAACAAATGACTCTCATGAAGAAGTATGGAGAGGATCCTGATCCTGGAAAGGATTGATCTAGCATTGGAGGGTAATAGAAGGACAGAGAAAAAGAAGGGAGGTGATTGGAGAATGGGTGGAGAGAAGATGGTTTATGGTACATATGGGGAGTGGGAATCTGGGAAAGGGGAAATCTTTTGGAATGTAAACAAAGAATATAGAAAATAAAAATATAAAAAAAAGAATATTCACATCTCTTCACATCACATGTACTCATGAAAACATTAGATACTCTTAAAACAGGCTTCAAAGTGTCAGAAGAAAAAGTGTATCCAATATTCCTTTTTTCTTTTTCTTTACTTTTCTTTTTTAATTGAAAATTGAAAATGTAATAGAAAATTTCATGGACAAAAGGCTTTAAGGGAGGAAAGACTACTGGTGTTTATTGACTTCAGTTTCCAAGGGTTCTTTCTGGATTATAGAGTTTATTGAAAATCTGTAATCTTTCTATGACAGGTCATATTTTAGAAAAAATCTTAAATGGAAAAGATTCTAGTATTATTATGAATAGTGTTGGAGACCAAGAGTCTTTTCATATTATAAACTTTCAGGTTGCTATAGGAACAAACACTACAAATATTGTACAGATTTGTAAGTACAAAGAAAAACAAGCAAAGAAAAAGTGATTGACACGTGCCAGCATTCCTGTTCTGGCATCTCATATTTTATCTTAAAACTGAAAGAAAAATGTGATGAGGAGACATATGGAAAGATGATCGATAAACACAGTGGGCTGTCTACTTAATGACAAGCTAATAATAGGTAGAAATTCTTCAAAAGGAGGGATCATCACAAAATAAAATAATTAAAAGAGGCACTTCCTAGAGAAAGGTGACTTGAGATCACTTATTACAATGAAAAGAAGAAGAAATTAAAATAGACAGAACATTGATCTAAAGGCTTTCATGAAAAATGAACTATTATATAATAATACACAATGCCTATCTCAATAATAAGGAGCTAGAGTAGCATTGGTCAGTGAATATTTGTTGAAAAATTGTCTGATGCACTAAAGGTCATCCTTTCCATCAAATGACTTGGAAAGATGGGGTCTGCTGGTAATATATAGAAAAGCAAGAAAGCCAGGCACAAAAGTCTGCAAATAAAATAAATCATATTTATTTTGCTCATTCGTTCTCTTTAAAGCATGGAGGTCAGTCATAACAGAGATGTAGCTAACAATATACAGATGGAGCTAACCCTAACCCTAACCCTAACCGTAACCCTAGCCCTAACCCTAACCCTAACCCTAACCCTAACCTTAACCCTAACCCAATGAATGAAGAAAAAGCACAAAAACTTCTCTCATAAATATATTCTAGAACCATTCCTTTTGTTTCTTTCACAAACAAATTGTTATTGTTCTTTCTTTCTTTTTTTTTCTTTTTTAATTAATCATTCCATCATTCCAGTTGTTTACATCTCAAATGTTATCCCATTTCCTGGTTACCCCTCCAAAATCCCCCATCCTACATCCTCCCTTTCCTCTCTCCCATTTGCTTGATGAGGGTGATCCCCAGCAACACACTCTATCCAACTCCAGCTCCAGCCCTACACTGAGTCATCAAACCTCCACAGGACCAAGGGCTTCACATCTCATTGGTGTTACCCGAGGCCATCCTCTGCTACATTCTTAGTCATCGAGGAAATGCAAATAAAAATGATCCTGAGATGCCACCTCACTTGAGTCCGAATGACTAAGATCAAAAACTTATGTGACAGCAGATGCTGGAAAGGGTATGGAGAAAGAGGAACATTTATCCATTGTCAGTGGGACTGCAAGCTTGTACAACCACTCTGGAAATCTGTCTGTTAGTTCCTGAGAAAATTGGACACCCGAGGACCCAGTAATACCATTCCTGGGCATATACCCAAAAGATGCTCCAACATATAGCAAAGACACATGCTCCACTACATTCATTGAAGCCTTATTTATAATAGCTACAAGCTGGAAAGAACCCAGAAGTCTTTCAACAGAGGAATGGATACAGAAAATGTGATACATTTACACAATGGATTGCTAAACAGCTATTAAAAACAATGACTTCGTGAAATTCTCAGGCGAGTGAATGGAACTAGAAAATATCATCCAGAGTGAGGTAACCCAGACACAAAAGAACACACATGGTAAGTATTCACTCATAATAGGATATTAGCCCAAAAATCACCATGCCCATGATATAACCCACAAACCATATGGAGCTTAGGAGAAAGACCAGGGTGAGAATGCTTCAGTCCCGCACTGAGGAAGAAAGAGGATGATCACAGGAGATAGATGGATGGGGGTACTGGGAGAGAGAGGAGGGGAGCAAATAGGGGCAGTATCAGGTACTAGAGGGGTCAGGGTAGAGGAACAGAAAGAAGGTCAGGAAATCAAATATAAATATATAGTGGGAGGGTGGGAGAAAACAAGGGTATCCAGTAGAGGGTCCCAGAAGCCAAGGAAATGAGAGACAACCAGGACCCAATGGGGATTATTTTAGCAGAGATCGGGATATAGAACCTGTTATTGTCCTTTTATATTGGTATCTTTTTCTTTTAAGTTATTATTAGCTCTTTCAAAATCTACTGTGAATATTTTTACAAGCAAAGAGGGAACAGTTTACTTTTTTTTGCTACTTCTTTATAAAAGTATCTTGCCATATATTTTGATCATTTTCTCTACCCCCATTTCTCCTCTAATTCAGCTCATCTTACCTACCCAGTCAACTCTGTGTCCTTTTTGCAAAATATATTGAAGCCAATTTGTGATTTTGCAATATTCAAAGATATTTTCCAGTCTTCCTCTGGAAATTGGTGAACTTCCCTTAGCTACCTCATAAAGAAGAATTTTCTCTCACATTTCCAGAAGCTAGTAATAGCTCCACTGCTTGCTTGGGATTACATGCCCAACTCTTCTTCACTCTGGGATTTAGTCCAGCTTGAATTTTTATGCTTTGTTGCAACAACTGAGTTCATATGAGTTGTTTCTGTGTACAGAAGATAATGTTTCCTTTTAGTCAGCTACCACTACAGGCTCAGTGTGTGTGCCCCCTCATCCACGGTGATCCATGATGGCATGTAGTGTAAACTTCCTTTAAATGAGTGTTATACAGTCTCTAATCTCTATACTTTCACCATGTTAGTTCTTACCATTGTTTACATTAATCATTATTTACTGCAAACAGAAGTTTCTCATGTGAAGATGTGAGATGCATTGCTATATGGGCCAAAAAATAAGTTACTAGATATTGACTTAATCCTGTGACTATTCATTTGAATTAATGATGATAGAATCATGATCCTTTGAAAGTCTTCATTTTCTTCAAGTTCTTGTTAATTTATTTCTTCATATATTAACTATGGGTGTCCATAGTGATATTAGTTAAGAAAGCACAGAAAGTTATGGTTGTATATCAACAAACCTATTTCTTCCTGAAGGTTCAGCTGAATTAGACAGTGTTTAACTAAGCTTCTTCCTAAACTGGAATTGGATTGTGTTTGTCATCCTCTTCTAATACGAAGAAACCTGACATAAATGATGATGAAAGAAGTGCAGATGGCTCAGAAAATCTGAAGCATAGCGCATGCTCTGCTCCCCTTTTTGTACTAATATTCCTGAGACAGAGAAATGTATACATTGATACTCAACCTTTACTATGCCAAAAGCACATTTCCCCTGCTTATTGAAAGAGAGCCTGCAAAGCAATAAGACAACTCACCGCACTTTTTGCTTTAAGGCTGTAGAACCTTGGTAATGAACTCTACTGAATCTTTGAATATGCTTCAGGCTTAAGCACTATCTATATGTGAGGAGTTTGGAGGGTTGGATGAATTTGTTGTAAAAAGTGATCTGAAAACATTTTCACATTTATATAATATGTTTACATGTTTTCAAAATTCAATGTTTATTTAATTAGGAAGGTTTATATGGGCCATAGAAGACATACGGAGGTCAAAGGACAGCTTCTGTGCATCTGTTATCTTGTTCTAATATGTTTCAGGGGTTAGATACAGATTTCCAGGTTTGTAGGCAACAAACAATGCAAATTGTTATTTTCAACTTTCTTCATTAAAACTTCTGAGACTAGAGTTTTTATTTTAGATACCTAAATAATTGGTCCTAAATCCAAGAATCCCTTGCTCTGGACATAGTGAGAAACATGAAGGAAATGTAAAGGAAATCCCTAAAGTATATGTGATTATGAAAAAGAGAAATACAAAGGCATCCCAAGATGAGATTTTCATTTTGGGGGGTTTCATTTCTCGGTCTCATGAGTGATGTGATTTTCAACAAATTTTGGATATATTAATGAAATCAAACTTCCTATTATTTCTTTGCACTTAGAGCACATAAAAATTACATATACAAAAAAATTCCATATTACTGTCTTAAACTCAATGTTCTCATGGAGAATTGCATTAACATCAGCATGTATTCCATTGCTTAGACTCTGTTCCCTGCTAACTGACAAAATCCATTGTTTTTTGAGAAAATAACATTTCTGCAGAACACATTATGCATAAACTGTTGAAACATTTCTCTGTGAAAGGCTTTTTTCCTGTTTTAAGCTAAGGTTATCCACTGTTTATGAAATATTTCATTTAAAAAATCTCCTTTGAAAACCTGAAATGCAACACTGTGCTTCTATGGAGTTTTTCTAACATACTTTGCTTTCATTTTGGAGGAGTTATGTACTAAATATTAACTCTAGTTACTGCTGTGTTACTTTATTCACATTCCTTTACATGTCTACACATTATCCTCATTCATATGAAACAACCATTAACTTCATAGAGTAAGATTAAACTTTACAAAATAATTTTTCTCTATGTGAGTGAGTCAAGGATGCTATATCATATTTGTCATAGACAGAGAAAAGTACTTTAAAGACCATTTATAAAGAAGATCTCTTTTAATGTATTTAAATGTTTTAGTAGAAAAAATATTAGAAATCATAAATGGCATGCATACTTAGATAATTTCTACCTGTCAGAATATACTAAGTAGTAAAGTGTATTTATTTAAATAAGAAACATCGAGAGTCATCATATGTAAAAATTAGAGAATTTTATTTGATTTAATAAATATTTATTCATGCTAGGCATTGTGAGGTATTTGGGGAATTAACTTTTAAGAGGTTTCCTCTATCCCCAAGAAGTTCACAAGCAGATATGCCAATAGTTTTGATAGAACTTTGTGACATATAATAACATATTAATAATCTGAGTCTCTAGAAGAGGCAAAGCTAATTCAAGAGAAGTGAGATATGACTGGGACAAAGAGAGGCAGTAGTATATGTTAAATAAATAACCTTTACCATCTAGTGTGTTTTGATAGGTAGAAATTATACAAGCATATCATTTATGCTTTCTAAATCTGTATTTTTAAAGATGAAAGGTGGCTTAGAGAGAATAACAGGGTGGATGTAGAGAGCCTGGGACCTGTGAAATCAAAACTTCATTTGAAAGAATAAGCTTCCTGAACCTTTAACATATGCTGTTGTTTGTTGATGGAAGTTGTTGATTTACAATGTGTTCCAGTATAAGTCATAAATTAAATCTATGGGCCCTGGAGAACCACCTGTATCTAGCAGTGGGAGAATGCCAAGATGGGCTTAATGTTTGATGAGATGAGCTCTCAGACAATAAATGGGACATAGTAAATGCAAAGTAAATCAGCTACAGAATAGAGAGTAGATGCAGAGGATGTGGTGGAGTTGGTAATGGCAATCTCTTCTGGTCTAGATTCTTGATGGTTGTTGATGTTAGCTGAGTGGAACACCTGACTTTAAGAAACACCTGTTTGTTTCATCATTAATGATAGCAAGAATAATGACTTATTTGGGGATTTGTAAGATATATATCATATATATTCTATATTAAATTATATGTACATATATACATATATATATAATCATGCCAAAATATGCATAGTATATATATATATATATATATATATATATATATGTATATATATATTAGTCTGTTAGAAGAGAACTCACCCAAGTAAAGAACATTATTGAATACAACCGAATAGCAATTTTAGAAGTAAGGTTTGAATTTGAAAATGTAAAATCTTTGTGTGCAGGTTAAATATAAGATGCCAGTAAGACCTCAGGCTTTTGTATCCAGCTACCATTTGAAATTCCGCATTTGTAGTTTGGGGAGTGAGATTCTCCAGCACTGATGTTGGGTGGACAGTGGGAGAAAACTCTGAGAATAAATGATGTCTATAAAGAACATACTGAAAGAAAAGTTGTTAAAAATAAAATGAAAGCAAGTACAGATGTTTAGTGATTGAAAAAATAAAAGAATTCAGCAAAAGAAAAATGTGAAAGCTCAGAAAAACTAGAGGACTGTTTGGTGGAAAATTCAATGGGTAAAAATAAAAATCGTCTTAAGAAGCCAGAACACACTGGATTTTAAACTGAATAGAGGAGAAAGAGAAGTTTACCAAAGTTAAAAGTATAACAACCATAATACAAAGTTATGGGATTCTGAATGCAGAATTTAGATTTTTATGTGATAGAGAGGTAGGTGTGTGTGTGTGTGTGTGTGTTGGGGGTGTGCATGTTAATTAGATGTGTGCCAGAATGGTTACTGCTGTAAATATATGAACATTTTGTGTTCACTGTTGAGACAAATGCTCAAGTAAAAGTGATTTCAAAAGAGGAAGGATAATTTTAGATGTCAGTTTCTAAATTTCAATGCTTGTTCTATGACTGTGGGACACATTTTGAGTAAGAACATCAGGATAAAGAGGGCATAGTGTAGCAGAGGAGACATCATGATACTGATTAAAGATACACCATCTATGTCTTCCATGAGTAATGCTATATGTGTTCACATAAAGTTTCAAATCAAATTAAATTTTATGAATAAAAACTGTGATTTCCTGTACAGATGAAAGCTTCGTTTGAGTGCATGTGGATTTTTGTATCTTTTCTTCTAATAGTTTTATTTTTTTATTAATATGCAATATGTTCACAGCTGTCTGTGGTGATCAGAAGAGGGTTATATATCTGTGGGCTAGGGTTATAAGCAATTTTAGGCTGACTGATATAAGTACTGAGAACTGAACTCATGTCCTCTAAAAGATCATTATGTACTTCTTAACTATTGAGCCATCGCTTCTGGGCTTTGGTCTTTTAAAGTGATAGTGCATTGAGTATATTCTATGCTGGGAAGGTGTCAAACATGTCAGGTGACATATTTCTATTGACATCATAAATTCAATGTTAAAAAATCTCCTGAACAATTGCATGTGGTGTGCTATCCAAATTATTTTTCTTTACATCAATATAATGTCACTTGTCTTTGCTAGTAATCAAGGCAACAGAAGTTAGGAAGACTGTACTTGACTGAAAAACTGGCCGGTAAAAATGTGTATAACTACAGTTTAGATTTTCTGCAGAGGATGGATTCTAAACTCACTTCAATTTTGCTATCAATTCCAAGCAAAATATGTTCTTACAGCAGAAAAATCACTTGCATTAGGCGTTTAAAAATAACCAGCAGCAAATTCGATGTGCCTTTGAGACATAATGTACAGCAGATAAATCTTTCATGATGTGTTAGCTGATACGGCCTGATGGAAGTGGAACTATCTATTATAGTGATGGGGGATCTCAAACAGCCCACCAGGGCTACAGATGGTGACATACATAGACACACATCCACTGGTCACATTGTGGCCAACTACGATGAAATTCCTGAGTCAGCTCTTCAGCATAATAGAGGTAGTATTTTTCAGCATAACCTACAAAATTCCTTCAGTCGGACAAGGAGGTAGCAACTTTGTCACACATCTAAACTTTCCACCATGCTCAAGGCAGAGTAGAGAATCTCATTCTTCAAGGCCGACTTCAAGGAAGAAGGATATTGATTTATAGAAAATGACACTCGACATAAAGGATAATGATACATAGATTACAGATGCCACCGCAACATATGGAAGAGTTCTTGAATCAGCAAACGAGAAGGGTCAATAACATGAAGAATGAAAGTTAGATTTATTATCCAGCTTTATTGCTTTGTGATTTATGAATCAACACAGATGGCAATGATGTAGCATCATATCCACAAAAACGATGCAATAAAGATTATTAAAGCATCTAGCAATGCCTTTTAAATTTCACCAGGAGCTGGATATTTTTCTGAGCACACTTCCTTTTTAGAAAGAAAATGCACTGACTTTTAAAAGAAACTCAGATTGTCCTTTCACTATATCTTTGCATTTGCTTATTCTGGATAGGAGATTGGTTTTTATACTGGTCTCATTGCTTTTTTTTTTCTTTTTTTCTTTTGGTAACTGTATATATAACAGACAAGGACAACAAGGAGACAAAATTCCATAGACAGATATCAAGAGACTATATATAAAATTTGTATTATCATATGAAATAGAACATCTGCATTGGTGTTCTTTATTCTCCTGACTATTGATAATTATTACTGACTATTGTTATTCAACATACTTGACTGTTTAGGGACTCCTTTTTCTTCTCTGTAAACTTCAACTTTAGAACCAGTAAATTTCACCCTTCAACATTTTAATATAAATAGATAATTCTAGAGATACACTGGTGTATAAGGATTGGAAATTTGTAGGTCATGTGCATTTTAATGCAACCTTGATATATTGCCTTGTGACAACTATATAGAACCCTGTATAACCTTAAACTGACAATATTGTCACTTACTAAGAAGAAAATGGGGAATACACCTTTCCATTTATCCATTTTCAAAAATATGTCACATTCTAAATTTGCTTTCATAGATATCTATTTTAAAATAACAATGCCTACATTGATTAATTAGCCAAAAACACACTTCCATATCTATATCAACAACAAAACAGTAGAAACAATTCTTTGAAAAATATCTATTTCCTACAACTATTTCAGAAAATGGTAATGTATATCTCCTTCTTCATTGTATGAAATTCAGATTTCGCTTAACAGATACTATATTTTTAGCTACTGCACAGTGGCATACAAATCTATCCCAGTGTTGTTCCAAACGATTGCATTTTATTTATGAATGTTAGTTTTGATTTTTCCCCTAAGGAGATACTGAAAATAATATGTACTTATGTACAATGTTGCCTACCTCTTTTAAGACACGTTATACCTCTCCAGCTCTTTCTTTTATCAAACCTGTGAATAATCATGTCCATCTCCAATATCCTGTTGCCTGGGGCTGTGAAAAATTGTCTATGCATCAGCTTAGCACACATTCAATTATATTTTCTCAGTTGTGCAGCCTAAAATTGTGATTTGTGAACTGTCAGATCCATCCACTTCCTTGTCAAAATGCCTTTTGACTATATTATATACAGTGCAACCATCTGTCACACTGACAATTCTAACACATGCTATTTCCTTTAGATCGTCTGCATTGTTAAAATTGGACACAATGCTCTGCTTCTTTTCGACCAAAATCAAATCTTTTCCCCTTTGATCACAAACTGAAAGTTTCCACACTGGAGCATTTTCTATTATGCTATACTGTTTATTATGTTGAAACATTTATAGCCTAGTTGACAACATTTTACCTTTTCCCTAAATCTATAATTTATTTTATTTGTGCATCATATATTACTCTGGAAACTATGTAATGTTTGAATAAACTTGCTGCATTTTCTGGGTGTTAGACTTAGAAAATAATCATCATAAGATCATTCTTTTCCAAGTGACTTCTGTTTCTAGCAGAGAAACCACATATGTAAGTCTCGGGATATAAAAGAACCAAGCTCAGATTATCAGCAGACAAACAAAGTTTTCATGTGACCAGTGCCTAAGCCAAGTGGGTTTCTACAAACCTGTCTTAAGAATTTCAACATTTACCTAATTGAACTCTAAAGCATGAATCTGATGTTCTTGTTTCATAACTAGGAAAATATTTCCCGTTTCCTAATAGGAGATAGTTGCCTAATGAAAACCAAACAAAGAAAAAGAGACATGATTAGTATGAAGAAATGTTAACTTCCTACTTAGAACGATTCTTTCCTGGAGGAAGGGCATTTGTTCGGGCACTGATGTGTTTTTTTGTGTCCATAGAAGTACTTAGCCCATTCTGGGAAGGCAATCAATAAATATGGATTGAAAGATTGGATGTTTCCTTTCATGTTCTGGAACATGTCACCTCCTCTACTCATAACTATTGTTTGGAATGATCATTGAAATCTGAGGCATAGTTACTTCTCTACAAGTTATCTGGCCTTAATAACCCTATTTAAAAATCAAATTGCCCTCCACAAACAATCTTGCAATATGATCGGCATCTTAGAGATACTTGCTAATTATATAGTACACATTTAAAAAAAATTCTATCATTATTTGAACCCGATAAGGACAGATGTTTGCATATTTTTATCTTTTCCGCCAATTTCTGGTAACCATGATCCTAATGAATCTGAAGCAGAGCTTGACACTGTCTGGAGACTATATGATTTCTGTATACCAAAGCTATGGATTACAGTAAATTAACGAAAGAGCTACATGATTTCATTCATGGATAGAATGCTAAAAAAAAGTATTTTTTAATTTTTAAATTGTAAACCAGATCGACTAAATAATGTTGGCTATCATAAACAATAAATATTTTTGCACAGCTAGTCATTTAAATAGGCGAGCATTGCATCCTTTGGAAAATTGGAGGTGTGGTTGGCATGTAGGTAAACAGGATAGGTGTGTTGAATAATAGGAAGAATGAAACCACTTGAAAGATATGTATATAGATATTTCTTTGCTACAAATTCCAGGAATTTGTGTTTTGTATCCTTAAGGAGGCATGCTATCTTATGTCTATCACAATATTTAAGAGGTGTCAAATATAGATGTTTCTACACTTAATGCTGACCTGTTTGGCTTTATGCAGGTTCACAAACAATATGTATCCAAAAGAAACTTAGTTTCACATACTTACATTTTTATCTCTTCCTGGGCCAGTGATATGCAATAGTGTTGTCTCTTTAGATGGTAACTCCTGAATATCTATGTAATCACAAAAATAGGGGATTAATATTTTGCAGTGCATTGTGATAGTAATACCATGTTTAGTACATTAAATTCAATAAACACTTTTAACTTTTAGGTTTTTTATTTTAAATGATCTGTGGAGATACATACCATCATAAATAAGAAGCACCTAAACTACAATACTGCACAGTATATGCTAAACTTCCACCTGGCATTGTTAATTATTCAACATCACTAAGAGTCAGTTATCTTCCATTTTTTATAGAAAAGCATAAAGAATGTCGTAATAACCTGTTTTATACGATTGAATTTTCTGATAGTGCCACTTCTTTTATAAGACATATGTATCTTATAAAAGTATCAAACCATAGTATGACACATCCAAAAAAAATGTCCAATGAAGCAAAGAAACAAAATTGCCTAGTGGAGACAGTAGAGTGAGGAATATAACATTCAACAGTACTTTTTAAGAACATATGTAAAAAGCTAACAATGGTTGCATCTCTTGGACACATGCACACACACACACACACATACACATAAAATTATGTATATATATAATTTTTATTTTTCCTCTGTGGAATATCTGAGGCACTGGACATCAGAAGATAACATCTGCAAACTATTAGGGTTAAAAAAAGAGTTACTTAAATGATAAGGAACATCACATGTTCATTTGCTTGGTTATGGCAGCAAGGGAGCTAAAGGTGGGTCCTGGAAAGCAACATGTCTGGACTGCCAGGTGTCTGAGCATAGCTAAGTGTGTGTTAATGCATTAACCTCATCTCTATGAAATATATTAGTGCATATGTAATATAAAATCCATAGTATCTGGAAGTATACCTTAACACATAAATCATGTTAGAATAAATTTGTTTTTCAAAACATTTGTTGGAAGCAAATGCACAAACTAGCAAAAGACATCTTAGAAAACTGCCTTTCCTTCATCATTCTATCCTCTCTTTTCTCTGCCTTTCTCTTCTCTACATATATTCATAAGAGTTAGACAGGTAGGTACAAAAAATAGAAATGTCCTCATTGAGATATATTTTTCTCTCGACATATTTAAAGGTAGTAACTTAAAAAAAATGACCTAGGTGAAGAACACTCATATATCCTTACCTCACATGGTAGGATTAGCAGGAAATCCCCAGAGCAAAATTTCAAAATTGTGCCCTTTCCTTGCAAATACTCTTGAGTGTTTTAATAGCTAGAAGTCCATCATTCTCTAGTTTTACTGTCCTTTAGTCAACTGATCTTTAACATAACTACATACAGAGTTAGTAGGCATTTGGATCAGATGAACGTTCAAGTGCGTAATAAGCACAAGGTACTTTACTCCCAGTCTAATTTTCTTTGCTCAGAAACTAGGTAGAAGGTCTCAGTTAATGTTTACTCTACAGATCCTGAAAAGGCCTCAAGACAGTATAAAGGGCTTATCACCCCTTCCCCCAAATATGGGAACTAACCAGCAGGTTAAGAGTTTAAAACATATTTATCCAGTGGAAGAAAGAAAATTAATAGGAATAGTTAAAAGACGGGAAAGTGGGGGTAGTAGTAGAAAAGGCTATTGTGCCAGGAAACATTCATTTTTTTATGTCTTTTTTTCAATTTTTTTTTTTGGTTATTTATTTACATTTCAAGTGTTATTCCCCTTACGAGTTTCCCATCCACAAATCCACTATCCCCTTCCCCTGCCTCTATGAGAGTACTCCCCCACCTGCCCACACACTCCTGCCTAGGCTCCCTAGTGTTCCCCCACCCTGGGTCATTGTGTCTCCACAGGATTAAGGAGCTCCCCTCCCAGTGATGCCTGATAAGACAATCCACTGCTACATAACCAGCTGGAACCACGGGTCCCATGATGTGTACTTTTTGGTGGTTTAGTCCCTAAGTGATTTAGGTGTTCTGGTTGGTTGATATTGTTGTTCTTCCTATGGGGTTTCACTCCCCCTCAGGAAACATTCTTAATCCCCAAAAAGGTTACTAATGAGCCAATTCTGATGCAATTGTTTAGTTCTCTTTATTCTAGATTAACCTTGGGCTCCCTGCCATTCCTGATGCATCAGGAAGATGAAGCACTAAGCCTAGTTTTAGGCAAGCATTGGGACCATTATGGCCTTTAACAAAATTGGCTGGTGTTGGCAGTCAAACCATAAACTTAACTTCTGTTTTCTTCCTGATTGGTGGTTGTTGGGAAGTGAAGGGTCAGGGGCAAGTTTGTAACCTGGAGTTGCAGATTTTGGGGAAAATAACATGGAAACTGGTGCTAGATGCAGGTCTTTTTGGTTGGTAGCCTGGAAACTGGTGCTAAGTACTGGCCTGTTAACTCAAGTTCAACCTTAGGTCAGGTTCTCTAGGATGGAGTCTGCAACCAAAAGATTTGGTCTCTCCAGGCAATATCCTCAATATACAGTATGCATTGTGTAAACATTGACATAAAATTAAATAATAAATATGTGGTGGTTTAAAGAACTATAGATGGCTAAGGACTTTTGACATCTGGAGACATAATGGAAAACAAAAACTTGCCAACTTAATAACCATTACCAAATATTCAGTCCCAAAAGCACACATGCAAATAATATCCTAGAGACTGGGCAGGATACAGGCCAGTGTGTATCTACATGTGAGTGTGTGTAACTGTGTGTGATGTTTGTGTATATATGTATGTATGTATAACAACAATTAATGAAAAAGAAAGGACAACACTTTGAAAATGAGGAAACTGGATTCTAAAGGAGGGGTTGGTGATAAGAAAAGGGGACATGATGATATAAAAGAATATTTTTAAAGAATCCAGTATATATATATATATATATATATATATATATATATATATATATATATATATAAACTTCAATCTGTTTGCCTGTCTATTTTGTGATAATTTTTCGTAATATGTCCACAAGGCAAAATAAAAAAGACTTGAACACGTTTCTCCCATCTATTATTGGAATCCATGCAAGGTAATCATTATAGGTATAATACTTTAGGATTGGCTTTTCTCCTCTTTATCTTGATTATTATGTTCATCCAATATTTAAAGCTCCTAAATGCTCTCCCATTATTCTCGTGTGATAATTTACTGGTACTTCCTTCCTCCTCAAGTTTTTTCCTGCTCCCTTAAGTCAACTTATTCATACCTCAATGTTTACTAGTAAAATAATCTTAATTTATCTGTTATTGAAAAATGAGAAAACACAAGGTCAATGTTTCTCAAGTTCACTTTTGAAAATGGCTCTAGTTTGCCATTTTGAAATCCGTGAGGAGTGAAGAAAAGGAGGCCTCAGAAGATGGGTTTTTGTAAGGCTCATGACATAAACTATCTTGCCCTGTGGGCACAGTATTGGAAAATTGCTTTTTTGTATGTTCTTAAGATTGTTAGTTTTGTGGTGCTTTGCTAAAGTGGTATATATATCTGGTTCCCTTTTCATGAATTCAATGTAATAAGGACAGGAAATTTTCATAATATGCTAAGAACTTTCACAGAAATCATTTATTAGATACATTTACTGGTTGAGTTAGGCCATTTTAGAACTCAAAGAGTTTGAGAAAGCTCAGCAGGCTTCAGATCCTCAAGATTGTTAAACTCCCCTGAAAATGGGAACAAGCCTTGTCATTGTACAAACATGCATACAAGACCTTGCCATCCATAACTCTTCTAGCTAAGTTCTATATATTTCCCAGGGAACTACATAGGAGCTCCTGTATTGGCAACATGCCGGAATGGATCAAGTGAAAAATTAACACTTCTATAAATCTGCTAAGGAAATATTCCCTCTTGACTATCATGAGAAAGAATTTGTTTAGTAGAATTGTGTTAAAAGATAATGATCAAGATCTCATGTGGAAAGTGTCATTCTGGGAGATTCATATCAGTCTAACTCTGTGCAGAGCAGAAACTCATGCCCACTGCTGCTCCTGTTCACTGCCGCTTTTATTGAAATTAAGAGGGAGAAAGTTCATGGTGCATATGTGTGCGTGTGCATGTGTGCGTGTGCGTGCGTGCGTGCGCATGCGTGTGTGTGTGTGTGTGTGTGTGTGTGTGTGTATACGTGTGCATGTGTCTGTTTTCTGCTAGCTTTGGAAAGCAAATAAGGAAATGTTCTTTAAATTTTTGGAACATTTGCAGGAGTATTTAATGAATCATTTTATTGCCCATAAACTTGAGATTCAAGGGCATGAATCTAGTTTTAATTCATTTTGCACAAACTCATTTAAAGAACACATTACCTTTTCTTGAACTTTGAAAGACAGGTAGAGAAGACATGCAGGATGCTCGAGTCCTGTTTAGGTTGGTTCAGGAACATTTTCATTGAAGGAATATTGTTGGGATGCTCTCAAGTGCCGTGGTATGAGGCTTCATGATTTTCAGGCTTTGAACAAGCTTTGCCACACTCTACTGCCTTGGGGAACATGTTTCTTCCTTTGTTTGCTTTTGATTGTGCTTTCCTCTTTTTGGAAAGTTAGGGGACAATGTTAGAGAGATTTCTAAGATTATACTTTCCCAGACACGTGACTCTTCTGTCACTTCCTCCCTGAGCCATGGTATTCTCTTTCCTTCACCCTCCTTTCTTAACCCTCCTTCCTTCACTCCTAGTGTGAGAGGTTCAGAGGGAAAATTTTTTATTGGACATTTTATTTACATTTCAAATGTTATTCCCTTTGGAGGAAACTGTTTTAAAGCTGCTTTGTTAAAAGTGTGCTGCCTATTCTTGGAGTCTCATCTGCTTCTGCTCCTGTGTATTTTATGGAGGGGGAAAACTACATATTGTTCTTGGATTACATTCACAAACATGTTTTGTCTCATACATTCACATGTGTCTTCTTTCTTCACATTAAATAGCATACTCAAAAGTATATGTATATTTGGCTACTCAATTTCTTTCATTTTTGTAGCTATCTACCCATTTGTTTTTATCACAGCCCTTGTGTACCTTTAATGACATAATTATTATGCTCAAAAGTCAACTATAAAAGTTAATAAAACATGGTTAAGTACTCTAAAGTGTTAAAAAGACTTTCAGGGAAAAAATCTCCATTACATTAACTCATTTAATCATACATTTAACAAGAAACATTAAGGAAGTCCCATCATTTTCAATTTTTAAAATTGTTCTCTAATATCTTTTATGTACAAATATCTTCATCCTTACATTTTATACCCATGGATAATTACGTTGTATTAATCACATTTCTGCAGAATTCTTATGAACAAACTAATAAACTTATGTGTTGTATTCTTTAAATTTTCCAATGATTTCCATACTTTTCAAAATAGGTTTATTGACTAGTATTTATATCCATCATTATATATTCATGTTCTTAAGTGTAATAGATTCATATCTTGACATATATGATACAGACATATACAGTATAAATAGATGTAAAAGTATATTTTGTTCTCCTGTTTTAATTGTTGTCTGGGAGGCTTACTGCTAACCTAGGTCTAGACCTTGAAGCTTCCAGTTTTTGGATAATTTTATCTGGTCCTTAAATGTTCTCAACTTCTGAAACTTGTTGCTTGAATAAGCTCACCCTTTCTAGTTCTTTCTGATGTCTGTCTGGCTGGTGCATCTCAGCTGTTCTGACCAAAACTCCTAGCCAAGCTGAATGATTTAATCTGGCTTTTCTCCTGGTCTCTGAATTTCTCTGCTTGGCCTCAGACAAACTCTAGCAATCTTTTCTAACCTTTTAACTCACTCTAATTCTCTGGCTCTTCTGTTTTTACCCTGTGTCTTGCTTGGTCTTTCTTGAACCTACCTCTGTAAAACTCTCCCAGTATAAGCTGCCTCTTCTTGGTGTGCTGCTCTACCCTCCGTGTCTACCTCACGGTTCTCCATGAACTCTACTGTATTCTGTACTGCACTCTCTCTTTCCTGTACTGTCTGTGTCTCCCTTAAGTGTCTTTTTTTTTCTTTCTCTCCTCATAAGAGTTGGGCATCCTATTCTGTCAAATCTTTCTCTGCTTTGTCATGTTGTCTACCTCTCAATTAGCATCACTTCTACAAACTAACTTTACCTTCATTTTGATTAACTGTAAGTACTAAGTGTGTGTCTGTATTCCACCTACATAAATTAAAAGTTTGCGCTAAGGGCAGACCCACACCCTAACTAATAATAGGCTCAAATATGCTGTAACACACATGTAATAACATAGCATATATTATCATATATATTCTATATTTCAAATATATACCATCAATATATATAATTTCAAAATTAATATCTAATTAATTTGTTGAGATGAGAAGATTTTCCAAGAAGTGCTTATAAACTATGCATAACCACATCTAACAGAATAACAATTTTTAAAACAAAATCTTTTTTCTATCCTTGAGTATATGGTTCACAAGATGCTTACATAATTTTCAGATTTTTAGAAGAAACAAAGACTGCATCATCTAATGCAGTGAAAATCAGGCCTTTGTTTATCAACTATAAATTATATTGCCATCACCACAGTTCAAGACCTTCCATGAAAGCTTTTATGAATGATATATGGATGAGTTGTCAAATGAAGTAGTGTCAAATGTGTACTCCAAACATGCCCTGAATAGACTTAAGTGAACAAATGAAATTATGTTTTATGAACACACAATAACCTGTTATATGTCTACAAATATTTGTAATTATAGAATAATTCTAGGTAATGGTCTCCAAGATTTATATTCAGAATAATCCCATATCACATCAATGATGTGAATAGTTCTTAATAACACAAATTATCAGTTCATAATTTCAATTTTGGTTGTTCACATTGGAGTTAATTATGGTTGCATTAAACTAATCTGCATTGTGACCTGTGTCAACATGTCTTCTCTGCTAAGTGTATTTTCTGTACAGAAATCCACTGCATATTTGATGCTAGCAATCATAAATTATTTATTGTTGACCTTCTAAAAGGAACAGGAGGGGAACACACCCTCAAACCTCTATTTGAACCATTTATTTGTTCTCCAAAATCTTTCATCCTACAACAGCTATTCCTATTATTCCAATTTATTTCTTTTTCAGGTCAAATTTCTCTAAACTTACTTTGCCTCTAACACATATTTAAAGCTCTTTCATCTAATCTTTCACTAACTCAAACGTTAGTTTATATAATCATTGTATTAAACACCTATACCCATTACAGAAAGGCATAGTTAAACATTCTAAATCAGACTCTTATAATCATTATTAAGAAGAAACCAGGAAAGGGATTAACATTTGAAATTCAAAGAAAGAAAATATCTAATAAAAAAGTTTTTTTTAAAAAAAGAGTTATAAATATCTCTTCCCTCTCTCTCTTGCCTCTTGCAGGCTTGTTCCCTCTCTCTCCCCATTCCCTTCCCCCTCCCTCTCTCCACTTGGTCAGTTCTCTCTCTCTCTCTCTCTCTCTCTCTCTCTCTCTCTCTCTCTCTCTCTCTCTCTCTGCCTCTACCCATCCTGGAATAAACTGGATTCTATACTAAAAAAAAAAAGAGTTATAAATAGAAACTCAGTAACTTTCAAGCTGCAAAGTGGTGTTTAGTATGATTTTAGTGCATTCTATCCATGCATAAAATGGTAAAAATAAAAATCATATATTGTATGTAAATTGAGGTCTTTTTTACCTGAAGCTTAGCAGGCTCCAGTTAACACAATTGTTCTCCATAAATGGATATGAATTAAGACATACAGCATTTTCCCAGGAACTAACAATTGAAGATTATTTTATTTTTTTTTATTCAATGTATTCTTTATTTACAGATCAAATGATTTCCCCTTTTCTGGGTCCCCACTCCCTGCAAGTCCCATAAGCCCTCTTCCCTCCCCCTGTTCCGCCATCTACTCCTTCCCACTTCCCTGTTCTGGTATTCCCCTATACTGTTACATTGAGTATTTCCAGAACCAGGGGCCACTCCTCTGTTCTTTTTGGACATCACTTAATATGTGGATTATTTCTTGGGTATTCCAAGTTTCTAGGTTAATATCCAGTTATCAGTGACTGCATACCGTGATTGATCTTTTGAGACTGGGTTACCTCACTTAGTATGATGTTCTCCAGCTCCATCAATTTGTCTACAAATTTCATGAATTCATTGTTTCTAATGGCTGAATAGTACTCCATTGTGAAAATATACCACATTTTTTGTATCCATTCCTCCGTTGAGGGACAACTGGGTTGTTTCCAGCTTCTGGCTACTACAAATAGGGCTGCTATGAACATAGTGGAGCATGTGTCCTTATTACATCCTCTGGGTATATGCCCAGGAGTGGTATAGCAGAGTCCTCCAGAAGAGCCATGCCCAGTTTTCTGAGGAACCTCCAGACTGATTTCCAAAGTGGTTGCACCATTTTACAATCCTACCAGCAGTGGAGGAGGGTTCCTCTTTCTCCACATCCTTGCCAGCACCTGCTGTCTCCTGAGTTTTTGACCTTAGCCATTCTGACTGGTGTGAGGTGAAATCTCAGGGTTGTTTTGATTTGCATTTCCCTAATGATTAATGATGTTGAACATTTCTTAAGGTGTTTCTCAGTCCTCCGAAGTTCTTCATGTGAAAAATCTTTATTTAGCTCTGTACCCCACTTTTTAATGGGGTTATTTGGTTCTCTAGGTTCTACCTTCTTGAGTTCTCTGTATATATTAGATATTAGCCCTCTGTCAGATTTAGGGTTGGTGAAGATCCTTTTCCAATCTGTTGGTTGACATTTTGTTCTTTTGACAGTGTCCTTTGCCTTACAGAAACTTTGTAGTTTTATAAGGTTCCTTCTTGATCTTAGAGCATAAGCTATTGGTGTTCTATTCAGGAACTTTTCCCCTGTGCCCATGTCCTCAAGGGTCTTCCCCAGTTTCTTTTCTATTAGTTTCAGTATGTCAGGTTTTATGTGGAGGTCCTTGATACATTTGGAGTTGAGCTTAGTACAAGGAGATAAGAATGGATCCATTCACATTCTTCTGCATGCTGACCTCCAATTGAACGAGCACCGTTTGTTAAAAAGACTATCTATTTTCCACTGGATGCTTTCAGCTCCTTTGTCGAAGATTAAGTGACCATAGGTGTGTGGGTTCATTTCTGGGTCTTCAATCCTATTCCATTGATCTGCTTGCCTGACATTGTACCAATACCGTGCAGTTTTTATCACTATTGCTCTGTAGTAAAGTTTGAGGTCTGGGATACTGAATCCCGCTGAAGTTCTTTTACCGTTGAGAATAGTTTTAGCTATCCTGGGTTTTTTGTCATTCCAGATGAATTTGAGCATTGCTCTTTCTAGCTCTATGAAGAACTGGGTTGGGATTTTGATGGGGATTGCATTGAATCTGTAGATTACCTTTGGCAATATGGCCATTTTAACTATATTAATCCTGCCAATCCATGAGCATGGAAGATTTTTTCCATTTTCTGAGATCGTCTTTGATTTCCTTCTTCAGAGATCTGAAGTTCTTGTCATATAGGTCTTTCACTTGTTTGTTTAGAGTCACCCCAAGATACTTTATGCTGTTTGTAGCTATTGTGAAGGGTGCCATTTCCCTAAGTTCTTTCTCAGTCTGCTTATCCTTGAGTATGTAAAGGCTCCTGATTTGCTTGAGTTGATTTTGTAGCCAGCCACTTTGATGAAGTTATCAACTGCAGGAGTTCTCTAGTAGAGTTTTTTGGGTCACTTAAGTATACTATCATATCCTCTGCAAATAGTGATAGTTTGACTTCTTCCTTTCCAATTTGTATCCCTTTCACCTCCTTATGATGTCTAATTGCTCTAGCTAGGACTTCAAGAACTATATTGAAAAGATATGGAGAGAGGGGTCAGCCTTGTCTAGTCCCTGATTTTAGTGGGATTGCTTGTGACCATGAGTGCAGTTGCCCATGGAGGTCAAAAGAAAGTATTTGATCTCCTGGACCTGGAGTTACAGGAAGTTTTGGAGTAATCACTGTGGATGCTGGGAACTGAGAATATGTACTCATCAAGATCAGGGTGTGCTCTTTACTGCTGGCTCGTATCAGCATCACAACCAAGAAATTTTATGCATATCAACCAACCAAACCAAAACACACAAAAGAAAACAGATACACAAAAGAAAAATACATCTATATGTGCAGTTTCAGTAAGCTACAAAGATAAAATATTTTAGATTAACTTCATAGGAAACTTCTTGTGTTGATTTGCCTGGGTAGACAGAGAAATGCATATGCATCTATGGAACAAGGGGAACAAAATAAATCTATTCATTCCCTCCTTTTTAAAACAATTAGTTCACGGAGATTACTTGTGCTAGATGGGTGAGGGATAGTTTACAGAAGCATGAGTAATTCAGACATCTGCATCAGACAAAGCCCATTCCAGTGTGAACAAACCACATTTTTGCAATCAATGGAAAACTTGCAGGGAAATCTGTTCAGAAGGCTTAACTTCCTTAACCATCATTTATTGCTTACATGAACAAGAGAGGGAACACTTGACTCATATAAAATTCTTGATTCAAGTTTTCTTTTAAATATAAGCCTTATGGTACCTTCAGTAGAGTTGTGTCAACCAGAAGTATCATCTAATCAATACATTTGATAGTTTATTATATATGTCATAGAGCAATGGTTCTTAGTCTGGAATTTTTGTTACTGATAATTGGATACATACATATATATATGCAGTGACATAAACTATTTTTAAAATACAATTCTTAGATACTTCAGTGCACTCTGCAGAAACATTTCAAGTCTAGATTTCAAAAGACAGGAAGAAAGATATATTTAAATCATCTGCAGATATACTCAAAATTTGTTCTTTCTTTTGATTTGATTTAGGGTTTTTTTTCTTTCTTTGTTTGTTTGCTTGCTTGCTTTTTAAAATCAATATGGTGAACTATTAGGACTCTACAACTTTAAATTTACTATGCTTTACTAATCATCAACATCAAAAACAAGTTCTGGAGACTTCAATGATTAAATTTTCATTTAAGTTTTAAAGTATATAAGTATATTAGTTTGATTTTTAAGTCTCTGATGGGCAATATCATGCTGTGTTTGAAATTTTCCCCTTAGAAATGAAACAACTTCTTTCTATCATTTATCAGAATCTAATTTTATTACAAATAGATGCTTTTCATACAATATATTTTGCCTGTGGTTACCATTCCCCACCTCCTCTAAGATCCTCTGCACTTTCTATTCCCTCATCTCTGTCTCTGTCTCTGTCTCTGTCTCTGTCTCTGTCTCTCTCTCTCTCTCTCTCTCTCTCTCTCTCTCTCTCTCTCTTTCTCCCATTCAAACACAAACAGGTACCTAATGATACTAATAATATGATATAAAATATAAGCAAACAAACCAGAATAGGAAAAAAAACATACACCCAGAAAGACAAAATAAGCAGCTAAAGAAAACCAAGAAGCATAAACACATACAGAGCTGAATCTGTGGCAACATTCACTGAAGCTGCACAGCTCTAAATCAATTCATAGAGGAAAAGATAACATGAGGCCCCATCCCTAACGATGTATTTCCAATTAATAACAGCTCTTGAAGGAAAAAAATGACTTTATTCAACAGAATCTCCTTAGATATACAAATCACTCTTAAGGACAGGCCCCAGGCTTGCCAGCAGCAAAGGACTAAAACCGAAATGCACTCAACGTCACAGAATCCTGAACCTTCTTTCGTGTTCCTGTGATACTTTGCCTTCATTTCAGTAGGTAGAACCAAACATTGGCAAGTTTTTCCACCAGTGAATACACACTAATTAGTCTTAGAGGAGCGTTCATTGTGTAAATAATGTTAATAAAGCGATCAACATGTAACAAGTTAACTCCATTTTTTTGGATACATGCACTCTGACAAATTGCTTTCCTCAAAAGTGTTAGATTCCAAGAGGGTCCCCAAAATGGCAGCTCTGTGTTCAGCTCGGGCCGGACCCTGACCACGTGGGTAAACAGGAACTGCTAGCAGATAAACAACGGCATAATCCCAACTCTCAACATCCCTAAATACCTTGTGAAACAGGTTTCTATTCATCAGTACTCTTCCCTTATTTAGCCCTATAGTCAACTACTATGGGAATGGAGATTTTAGTCCTTATTAATTCTAAGAAGCCACAGCAGCTCCATATCTGTGTGCTAGCTCCAAAGCCATCCTGGGCTGCATACGCCCTCCCGCCACTAATCTAATTCCCAGGCTGTTCTAGCTCACTGGCCTCATACTGCCACACCCTTTTTAAGACTCGGAGGCCTCTCCTCCCTTTTTTTGCTACCTCTCCCAGACTCCAGACAGCTCTGGCAGTTTAAATTCTCCCAATAAATACTCACAATGTCGGCTAGTTCAGAGGTTTCACTATTGCATTGCTTATAAAAAGGAAGATTATTGTATTGTCCTTAATTTACCTTGAAAAATCACTTATAATATAGAACATCTCATGCCTAAGTTCACATTGTATGTGGAATGCATATGTGCACCATATGCATTCAAATTTATATGTGCATCTATGCATTTATGCAAATTAAAAATATAAAGGAACAACTACTTTCTAAATTATTTTAGTTTAGATTAACTTCAGCTTCTCAACTCACCAATGAATCTAGATTTCAAACTATTTTGCTGTTAGATGATGTAATAATGATGAAAATTTTTTCTATTAATTTTTCCTTTAATGAGGATGCTTGTACTTAAAAAATTAAAATATTTAATATGCTTGAGTGAACATATGGCTATGTTCTATAAGTTCCAAATGACCATGTAGACAAGATATCTACTCAAAGAAAGAAAATAATTTAAAACCAGGTCAATTATCAGCTAGATAAGCTTTGAATACTTAGTTTTTTTGTCTCTAAAATTTCTGATTTATTGAATGAATGTTAATCATTAAATAATCATGTTTCTATAAATTGTGTCAAGCAACTAATATTTCTCCTCTAATTTTCTAAATAAAAGCTTTTCGTTTTCAAGTTCATGTTTTACAAAATGTCCTTATTTTCTTATTAGATCTTAATGCTTTATAATAATAATTGAAAGTATCATATATCAAGCATGATTTTCACATAAATCACAAAGTAAATTTCGAAATTTCTAGCTGAGGGGCATAAAAAGGAGGTCAAAAACAATTTTGGAAGCATGCCTAAAGAAAGCACCACCCGCAAAATAGCCCATGATTTATTAATGTTTGTGTTGTAGTGTTAAACTAAGTGATCTATCACATTAAGGAATGGCTGACATCTTAACAAGCACAGCATGTGTCCAAACATTGGCCCTCTAGGACGATTGTTCATGTCTGGCATCTTGCTCTGACATCATATACACTTGCTTTCATTTTTGTCATTAATGGTCAACAACTTGTATGTATCGCTGGTATTTAGTAACCAATAATGTTGACTTATATAAAACAAAATTTATATTTTTACTGACAGTAGTGGACTTATGTTTGTCTAGATGTTTAATGAATCAGATTTTACATAAAATATTTTTAATTTTGAAATACAAATGTATGAATTGATATACAAAAGGAGGCATAAGTAAAAATAAAACATTTACAAGAATATAGTTACCCCATGCACCTGGATTTGGAAAGAAATATGGAGGAAAGAACACCATTAAATGTCATCCTTTTAGTCTCGGGGTAGTTCTTCAGCAAAGAGGACTCTTGGATATAATTTAGTGCATGGAAGTACATTGCTACCTTTGTCATTGCTGTTGGTGACAAAGGACTGAGAGTATGGCCTTCTTTGACTTTGTTTCATTAGGTAGAACCAAGCACTGGCAAGTTTTTTTGGGCAGTAAACATATACTAATTAGTCTTGCAAGAGTGTCCATTGTGTAAATATTGTTAGTATATGTTCCTTGATAGATGGTATGGCAAATAAGTTAAGCAATTGTATTTGCCTTGTGAAGCAAAAAACAGTATATTAAGAGTAATCCCAAAAACTATAAATACAATTATTTCTTAAAGAATGGATAAAAGTATTATAATCCTGGTATTACTTAATCATGTATTTAAATCAACAAATTAAATTATATATCAATTTTATATAAAAATAGAATCATATTGTATATATACAAAAACATTGCATCTATATATCCAAAATGTATAAAGTACACACACATACATGCACAAACACACACACACACACACATATGTATATACACACACACACACATACATTTTCCTGTGTCTTTGATGTTTACCTCTCCTGTCCTTTTGAGATGGACTTCTTTTCAAGTTTTCTAAGGTCTACTAAAATACAAAGGACTCCCAAGTCAGAGAAAATGGAATTGATCTGTCACAGCAGAGCAGGCAGCAATTGTCTGGTTTTTGTTGTGGTTGCTTCACAGACAGAGCAATATAGCTATTGCACATGGAATGTATTTATATCACATATGAAATTAGATAATTTTAAGTAAGAACAGATAATCATTCATAAGAGAACTGCTAGATATGAAGACAGTTCAGAACACTTATATGCACATGGGTGGCACAGCTGGAGGTGCCATGGAGAACTGAACGTAAGAAATAACTTGGAATCATTAAACATGTAAACATGGAGAAAACAGACTTCAAATCGAAAGTAGAAAGCACATATTAATTTAAGAACTTAAATGGTTCGGTTTTGTTTGATTATTACCTAAAGATTTTTGTATGTATGAAGAAGAGAATATGGGTGTCAGAAGACATACATGTCAGCAGAACTTGTAGGAATCAGCTATTTATTTCAATGAAAAGGAACAGGAATCAAAATTGGTCACCAGCTTTGGGGCAAGGCGCTTTACTATCTGAGCCATGTCCCTGAGATTACATCATTTATAAATAGTTCAGTTCATTACTTCAATAATGAGCTCTCAAAATAAGTTGAACTTCAATCTCTAAACATTTTTCCCCTTTACATTCTGTGATGTCTTGGGCAGGTTTATAATTTGCCTCTAATTCATGAAGTCACTAGGTGGATCACTATTTTGCCATCTCTTCCAGGGTTTTAATTTCTTTTCATGGATAAACACAGAAAACTTTTGCAAAATTCAGATTAAAAAAATCGAGATGAGTCACAGATATTTTACTGTGTTGTCTCATGTTCCACAGGATTTTCCAAACATTTTTAATGCATGATTATTCTATTTAAGATTAAGAATCAAAAGTTACATTGTGAACAATGGGCCCAGAATTTTAACATCAGTACTTTTCAGGTTGTGGGGTATAGAGTCTGATGTGCAGTCTTGGTAATGGCAGTAACAGGAACTACAGCTCTCAAATTAAAGTGAGACAATTCATGTAAGCAAATAGTTCAGTATATTGAATCTAAGCTTGATATTCAGTAATGTAGGTGTAGTTGATATAGCTTGACTTGCAATGACTTCTAATTATGGTGGTTTTATCAGGACATAGTCCTATATATTAAGAAACATTGATCTATATTATCAACTTAGCCTACCCTACCAGCAATGAGGGTAGAAAAACATAATATAGAGAACCCGACATATGCTCAATTAGGATTTTCTTGAAAACAGACAAAAATGAAGCTATCTTTTCAGGTCACTTTGATCTGACCTCTATCTGTTTGTTCACAATTCCTTAGAATTTACACAAGTTGCTATCTTTGTCTGCTCATAAATTAAAAAAAGAAAACCTATCAATACACTTATTTCTTAAAACAATGGAAAAAGATATTACTCAAGCATATATTTTATAACAAAGTACAATATGCCCCCAGCCTTCCATATTTTGTTAATAATTAAATGTCCATTTTTCAAGACAAACTAATAAACCAACTTTTGACCAGTAAGTTTTTTATTCACAAACTTATTCCCCAAAGAATGGTTTGGGGAATTCATTGTAAATACTTCTATAGTAGATTGTTTGAGCACATGTCTTTAAATATTGATGCTGGTATTCACAGTGTACAATACAAACTATGGCATTATGTATTCAATAAAAGTTTAGCAAATAAATAGATGAATAATGGATGTGTCTTTTGATCTTGAGTTCTTTGCATGACCCCTGATAGCTCAACTTATAATGAATCTGCAGTGCTGCAGAAAGAACTTTGTAAATGTTGACACAATAGAGCTACCATGGCTATATCATTTAGGTGTCTTTATCTCTTAAATCTATGGACCATATCTTAGCAATATTTTGACACTTTTTATAAATCACATAAATGAATACCATGTATACAACATATGAATTGTAAGTAGCAAAAATTTGGTTGATAACGCCTATTTTCCTTTGAAAGTATGTCCATCCATGACTATGAGCTTGTATGTAGCCTTCATTATCTCACTCCCATATAAGGAATATTTTTAAATACAGTGTTGTCTATTAACAGAAAATCATGAGCTTGCAAGATACAGGATTGAAATGAAGGGAGTCTTAACTGTTGATTCTGTTTAGAAAGTTTTCTCTTGGTGCCAGTGTGTTCAAGGCTATTCTCCACTTTTTCTTCTATCAACTCAATGTATGTGGTATGTGGGTTTTTTTTTTTTTATGTTTTTGGTATACTTGGATTGGAGTTTGTGCAGGGTGGTATGGTTCTATTTGCATTTGTTTACAAACAGACGCCCAGTTAGACTAGAACAAGTTCTTGAAGAATATTTTTTCACTGTGTATGATTCTTTATAAATATCCATTGTCAATAGTTATGTGGACATATGTCAATAATTATATGGGTTTAAGTCTGGGAGTTTGATTTCCTTTCATTGATTAACCTGTTTTTATGCCAATACCATATAGTTTTTATTACTATAGCTCTGTAGTACGTGTTCAGGAATAGAGATATAGCCATCAGTTCCTTTATTGAGAATGTCTAACTTGTGGTACATAGTACAAAATAAATTATTATTCAGCAATTAAAAAATATCATGTTATTTTCAGGCAAATGGACAGACCTACAAATAAATCATTTTGAGTGAGGTAACTCAGACCTAGAAAGACAAACATGGTACATACTCACTTATAAGTAGATATTAACTATCAAGTAAAAGATAATCATGCTACAATTCAGAGTCCCAGAGAAGCTAAGCAACAAAGAAGCCTCAAGGGGGCTCACTGAGATGTCCCAGGAAATAGGAAATAGAGTATATTTTGGAATGTGAACATCAGAGTTCAGAAAGTTATATACTGGGAGAGATGAATAGAATCTTGGGGATTTTGGCAGGCTATGTAAAACCCGAGTGCAGTAAAAATTCCCTGGAATCCACAACAGTGACACCAGTCAAGACTTCTGGTAATTTAGGATTCAGAGCCTGAACTGGTCATTTATCCTAGCCAGATAAGTTTAACCAGCTTAGACTGGGACATCAACCCATCCACAAAACATTCCATCTAAAGATTGTCCTGCTTGGAAGTTGTGCTAGGAAAAATGGTAGCACAGAACTTGTGGGAGTGGCCAAGCAATGATAACTCCAAAGTGATGACCATTCCTGACACTGCCTGGATCACCAGGAACCATGGGCTTGCTAGCCAGAGACCCAGGTAGCAAAAGACCATTCATGACTGGCAAAAAATAAAAAATAAAAATTGTCAGTGAAACTATTCTTAATGATATTCTGCTATGCTCATAGATCAAAGCCTAGCCCAATCACCATAGAGGCTTCATTTAGCAGTTGATGAGAACAGATGCAAGACCAATAGTCAAATTTTAGTGACAGCTTGTGGAACCACGCAGAAGAGGGGGTTGATGGATTGTAGATGTCAGAAGCAATGGAGGGTTTCAAAACACATACCACAGAGTAACTACTCTGGGCTCATAGGGGCTAACAAAATGTTAAATGTTAAATGTTAAAAAGGGTCAAAGGGACAATCACAAAATGTATGGGTCTGAGCTAAGTCCTTGCATAGATAGTATGGTTGTGTAGCTTGGTTTTCCTGTGGAACTCCTAAGATTGGCAATGATGGGGTGCCTCTGACTCTTGTCAGTTCTTCAGATCATTTTCCTTCTACAAGGTCTCCTCATCCAGCTTTGATATGAGGGTTTGGGTCTGGTCTGACTGTTACATGCCATGCTGTGTTCAGTTGATATTCCTGGAAGGCCTGGCTATATTTGAAGAGAAACAAGGAGAAGTGGATCTAGCGGGAGAGTGAAGGTGTATGGAAAGAGAACTAGGACATTTAAACAAGGAGGACTTGGAGGAATGGAAGGGGAGAAAAATGTAGTCTGGGTATAAATATTTTTATATAAATGAATATATAAACAAACAAAATTACTGTTTTCTTTAAAATTATGTAAGGATTGTCCAAATATATCTGAAGCCAATTACCATGGCAATCTTAAGTGATATTTGTGTTGTGTTGAATGTTCTAAATTGACAACAGAATTAAAAATAGATTTTCTTATACCAATAATGAAAGATAAAAGCTTTACTGTATTTGACTTTAATAGTTACCTCCTGATCTATATTGTGTTTTCAAATTTAATACAAATCTAAATCATATTCATTAAAATTCTTTTAATAAAATATTTTCAAAGATAAAGAAATTATTTTGGGCTTAAAATTTTAATATTCAACAATAACCATTTTACTTTATGACAGATGTAAACAAACATTGTATTGTAAATATATATGCACAAGGTAAACATTTTTATTTGATGAATGTATTAACTCACGTATTTAAATATTTATTCATTCTATAAATAAATACTTAAATTTTATGTATTATTGCTTTTTCTGGTAAAAGTATTGTTTCATTTCATACAAATCTTGTAAGTTAAGTTCATCAATACTGAAATTATGTATAAAACAGAAGTTTGAAAGTAGCCAGCCATATTTGACCTTGGAGGATGTATATTAAATACTTTATAGTGGACTGCAGCATCAAGCAATTCCTTTTCATGGACAACCTTTATTTAACTGTAAAAATTTCTTTCCTAATGTAGGTCAATGACTTTTACCAACAAGGAGTTTTGCAACATTTCTGTACTTTCACTTGTTGCAGTGATGATGTAAATATTTATTTTTTCAATATTGCATAGCATATAATGTGAAAAGTTCAAACCTAGCATGAATACCTGCAGTTGGTTCTCTTAGGTATTCACATACATATTCTTCATAACATTGCTTGAATAAACCTTAAGTCATTTTGGAGTGATATTTATGAGAAACATTAGCAACCATCTTGAGAACATAGAAAGGGCCCTATCACCTGGAGAGGCTCACTCATCTCTAATCAGTCATTGGTTACCTCTAGATCTTTGTGTGATGGTGCAACATCAAAGAAATTTCCCACTTTCATGTTAACATTTGCATTGATATTGCAGCTTTGTGGTCTTGTTTATGTAATATTTTGAGTATTTAATAAATAGAATAGCAGGGAAAAACCATGTAAATTGTGGCAGTCAATCTGAGAATTAAAGTAGAATACATAATAGCATCAAAACCTGTAAGAAGGCAGGATTGAGAACATAGCAAGACAAAATGCCATTATATAGATAGCTAAGAGACATGGCAGTAGACCAAATAATTTAGATATTTTATTTTGAAAATAACTCTCTAAGGCAACCATTATTAAATAGCACCAGTCGGCATGCTAATGTGAAAGGAAAACATTTTTGCAGGATCCCACCTCACTAGACAAAAATCTAGACAAAACTAATGTAGAGAAGGAGAATGAGACTTTCTGACGATTGGATACCTTAGTTGTTGTCCAATGTAGAGTTACTGCTACTAAATACCATATACCTCTAAAGAACAAGAACTGACTTTCAAAGTGACATGTATTTGCTAAAACATATACATACAACTGTACAAATAACACAATAATAACCAATGGAAAGAAGCCATCCACATGAGAATGGTGGGGCATGGAGTGTTAGTAGAGAGGGTACCTTTGAGTGTTTGGAATGAGTAAAGTAGGAATGGAAATGCTGAAATTGTTTGCCAAACATATTTTTTAAATTAAATAATAAAATGAAAAGTATATAATAGAGACAAATGTATTCTAAGACCAAAAAACATATTTTTCTTCTTTTATATATAATAAAGAGGATATTAATACAATATAGATCTGACAAATAACAAAACTAGAAAACATACTGAGATGTCAAGGTTCTGTGACATATTGCAGTTATGAATGGAAAACTAATTACATTAAAGTTAATTTGTCAATAACAACCTGATTATTTTATCATCACCTATATTATCATAGTATCAGAAATGCATCCTACTAAGTGTATAAGCACAAAGATAAACACTGTAGACACTAGACTAGTCTTAGTAGTATTATATATAGGATTAGAAAACTAAACAACATTCAAATAGCCATCAACATTTGACTTATTGGAAAAAGGTACAATTGCATAGAAATATAGCACAGGTTAAAATTATACAGCTTCCTTTTGAGTAATAATTATGCTCCATGTATCAAAAAGATTAAATATCAAATGAAAACTATACATATTTCTGTATGAAGGAAATTAACACTCAGACATGTGTTTTAGGCACAAAACAATAGCCTCCCCTACACATACAGGAACATTTAGACATATTGGAAGTATACTTAAAATAATTTAGATGGTAAATCTTTAAAGGAGAGCCATATGGAGAATGTTACAGGAGAGAAACAGTAACCTCAAAAAGAATTACAGTTCACTTATTCTGAAAGTACAGATGAAATTACGTTATGTAAAACAGATCAAAGAAGTATTTGATACAAATTTTGTTATAAGGTAAATCTAACTTTTATTAAGTTCACAGCACATTTACATACAGAAAAGCATGATTCTGATGATTTTACATTTAGTACCCACAATATGTGTTGTCTAATGGAATAGATTCTGAGAACACAAACCAATGTTATGAATAAAGCACACTTACTGTTTTGAATAAACCTATATGTCAACCCCAAACAGCTATTGAATGAATTGCAAATACATGATTTAAATTAGGCCAAGGTTTTAATAGCATTAAAGATTTATGATTAATAGGAAGAGATATTTTAATCACATACTGTCAAACACTGATAACTAGAGACCTCATTATGTGTCTCTCATCACTGGACAGGTAATCCAGAAAAAATCGGCAGAGAGCATTATTATTGGACCTTTACCCAGCCACTTTTCTGAAACTGTTCATCAGCTGTAAGAGTTCCCTGGTAGAACTATAGGGTTATATATATATATATATATATATATATATATATATATATATATATACCTCAATTTTCTCCATTGCAATTTTTGTCCCCCCTTAGCCTTCTTAAGTTGTCTTCTTGCTCTAGCTAAAACATCAAGTACTCAATTTCTTTGAGCAAACATAGAGTGTGCAATTTTATCCTTTTTTTCTGATTTTTGTATAATTACTGAGTTTCTCTCCATTTAACATATTGATGACAATAGGGTTGTTGTAAATTTCCTTTATACTTTTTGTGTATGTCCCTTGTGTTCATTATTTCTCCATGATTTTCATAAAGAAGTGGGTCTTAGATTTTGTGAAGGCCCTTTAAGTATCTAATGAACTGATTCTATTTTCTGTTAGATTATTTATATGGTGGATTATGACATTCAAAAACTGAATCTCATCCCTGCATCTTTGGAATGCATCCTATTTGATCTCTCTCTCTCTCTCTCTCTCTCTCTCTCTCTCTCTCTCTCTCTCTCTCTCTCTCTCTCTCTCCCTCTCTGTTACATCTTCTTACTCTATCTTTTCCTCACTTTTTCTCCTTATTGCTTTTTTATTCTCCTTTACTCTCTCTTTCCCTCTCCCCATTCCTTATTGTTTTTTTGTGTTTTCTCTCATTAGAGGTAATAATTTTATATCAATACTTATATAAATAAATAAGAAAGTTAATACATAAAACTTTTTTTTCCAAAATAAAAGACCATACATTATGCAGCAAATGTTAGGGGAGTGTTAATTACTGTCATTAGTTTAAAGATATGACAAGAATCTCTGTATATAATGATTTATTTCATCACACCATTAAGTAAGCAGCCATGTGAGAAAAGCTAGCAGTAAAATTGTTAGTAATATCCTAATAATTATGCAGGGATAATGTATAATGAACAATATCCATGGTGGAAGTGTAAGGAGTTATAAGAAGCCTAAAACATTAAATGGAGACACGATTTAAAATCTAGATACAACTCCAAGTAGAAAGAAAATGAATCAAAAACATTTAAACTCTAAGACAATGATTTTATCAAAAATGATACATAATATTTAGGAATTTGGGAGATGTAATAACAACTTAGTTTACCATCTTGAGTCTGGCAGGCATAGATAGACAGTGAGTTTCCAGTAGTCTAAGTGGATAGCAGAGTAAGACTTCCATGGCACCAACAGAGAGATTTAGGAGACCCCATGGACACATGGAATTTGAGAAAAAGGCTTAACCAATAAAACAAAATTGTGCCAGTGGTTTGGAGGATAATTGAGTTCAAAGATAGAAATCCTTCCTATGTATGCCAACAATCAACAGAGAAGCAACAAGAGAAAAAATGAATTTCAGCAGGTTCTTTGTTTAGGCAAAAAATGTACAAAATGAACAAGAACATGTATACATTCAATAATTCTTAATGTAGGTTGCATTTCTTAAGTAATTAGAAGCATTTTTATATGGACAAGGGTTCATGGCTGTGCACATTCTTCTGCTTGAAGAAACTCCATGGAACAACTCAGGGTCACCACATGGGGAAAATTACATTCACCTCATAGTCAATGTGCTTTCTCTGTTTAAGTATGGACCTTGGATTTATTAACAAAATTTCTTGGGTTATGTTCTATCATGAAAGAAAAAGTAGAGATTGCCAAAATTGTAATATTTCTGAGTAACAACCTTAAGAAGTAAGAATATTCTGTCTCTTGAGCACCTATTGAACAATTTTCTACATGATGTTTCTTTTGCCCTCTTCTCCAAAGGTCAGGATCATGAGGCTATCTGGAGCAGCACTGCACTCTGCTGAGAAAAAGTGTTAGAATAATGAATGACACTTCTGAGAATAGATTTTAAATATTTATTGAAGTTCACAGGCCTCTATGCAACTTTTATAGGACATTCTTCTATATCACTAGTCACAGATTCTATCTACATATCTACCTTTTGATTGCTAAATGTTCATGTCCTTGAATTTTTGAGCTGCTTCATTGTGTTTCTATTAGATACATCTCATTTGTTTAAATCCTTAGATTATAGTAAGTTGTAAAACATGTATTATATTCACTACTTAATTTACATGGTAATTACACTAAAATAAATTAATTTTCCTACTAGGATAAAGTTCTTTAATTATTTGCCTGTTCCTTTTCTATTTTTTCCCTGAGCTGATTTTTGCTGTAGAGCACTGTCTGAATATAGTACAACTGAGGTAAAGATGAGATGCAATACCCACCATTAAAACCAGTAGTCAGATTAATGAGATAAAAAAATATTGTCTCTTAATACTTTCTGAATTTGAAAATATCATGTTCAAGAGAAGACAATTTCTTTTTAAAGATCCAAAAGGTATAGATTTTCAATCAATAGTGTGAATACTTATAAAATTAATTCCTTTCAATGATATGAAAAACAAAAACATTTTTCCTTGGGAGAAAAACAGAACAAAAAGAAAATGAATAGCTGATATATTAACTTCCAAAACTTTGTGGGTTATGGAAAATCTTTAAGGTTCAAAAAACTTCATTGCAATGTTTCACGATTAACTGAGGGGGAAACACCTAGCTTCCACATTCAGCAGTGATAATCATGTTGCTTTTGAAGAATTTATGATAAAGTAGTTATCCTTACTTACACTGTCCTTATAGTGTGGGTAAATGATATCTATCTTCTATTTTATCTATGTCCACTCAACGAAACCATTGCAGTGACTTTGGTCTTAGAAATCCATTAAGTAGTCACTTGTATGAGAAACGAGAAAATCATGAATTCACCAAGGTAGTATTGTTTATAATACTATTCTACAATTGAAATCATGCCCAGATGTTTTGAGATATTATTTCATTATTTTATTTAAATACATAAACTTGTTTGAGATACATTATATATACATTTTATAGGACAGAAATTAAAATCAACTTTTATACATTTAGCCACACTTACAGTCTTTTAAGATTTTGTCAATACACATGCTACATGCTCAAATATATATATATGTGTATATATATATGTATATATATATATATAGTCTAAAGCCATTGAGTATATATATATATATATATATATATATATATATATATATATATATGAGTAAGTCAAGTCATGCATAATAGCTATGAAATTGTGATCCAATTCATTTGTCATTTGCAATATCATGTCTCACTATGAAGAAATTACTTGGACATTTCTGAAATAAGAAAGCCAAAACTTCCTTTACTGTATGAACTGACTATATAACTGTTAGAATATACATCAAGAAAAAATAAGACTAACAAAGAAACAAGACATTAACATATAAGGAAGTTACCTGAACACCAATGTTTATTGCACTACTATTCTCAGTAGTCAAGTCATGAGATTAATATATGTTTTCCTCAACAGTTTGATAGACAAAAACGTATATCACACACAAAGATAGATGATAGATTGTAGATAGATAGATAGATAGACAGACAGACAGACAGACAACAGGCACACAGACAGGCAGGCAGATAGATAGATAGATAGATAGATAGATAGATAGATAGATAGATAGATGTTCAGGAAAACAGGGATTCAGATCTCAGAATTCACAATATATATGTCACTAACTCTTTTTAAATCAAGCTCCAAAGAATTCAATGTCTGTTTCTAAACCCTGTATCCACTTTGAGAACCAGAACACACACACACACACACACATACACACACATATGCACATACACACACATACACACACACAAGAATACACTCATACAGAAACACAAAATAACAACAACAACAACAATAATAAAAGTAAGTATAAGGAGGGTTAAAGGGGGAGATGATACATTCTCCTTGGGAAGAGGAAATAGCATAGATTTTGCCAGTGAACTGCAAGTGTTTGAGGATAAGCACAGGAGGAATCAGACATATGGGAATGCACAGGGAGAGAGTACTAGGAGAAAGAGCTGGGTTTCACAAGGCATTAGAGTCTACATATAAACCTAGTGCAATGGAGACAGCCTGGAATCAATGAGGGTAGACCTAACAGACACCCAGGAATGAGGGATGCAAAACCTGAACCATCTTCTTTAACCAGGCAATGTTTCTAGTATAGGGAATGGGGTACCTACCCAGACATAAATCCTTTAGGCTATAATTAGTATTGCCTGAAAGATTTGTTTAAGTAAAGATGGCACAGAACTTGTGGGAGTAGCCAATCAATGACTAGTTTGGCTTGAGACCAATGCCACAAGAGTGTGCCCAAGCTTTACACTTCCTAGAGGACTAGAAACCACACTGGATAGCTCAGAGCTCTATGATGAAACCAAACATGACCGGAAAAGAAAAGTCAATAAATGATTCTTTATGATTCTGTTATTCTTGTAGACCAGAGTCTAACATTGTTGTCATTAGAGAGGCTTCATCCAGCAAGTGATGGGAGCAGATGTAGATAAGTGCTGTCAAACAGTAGGCAAGGCACAGGTAATCCTATCTAAGAAGGCAAGGGAGGATTATAGCAGCCGGTGCGTGCAAAGACACTACAAAAACAGGGCCCTTAGAATCAACTAATTGGGACTCATAGGTGCTCACAGAGAATGAGTTGATAATCAAGGAGACTAGGAGACTTAGAGGTCTGACCTAGGAACTTTGCATATATGTTACATTTGTGTAGTTTGATGTTCTTCTGTGACTCCTAACAGTGGGAGCAGAGGCTATCTCTTACTCTTGTGTCTGCTTTTGGAACCTTTCCCTCTACTGAGTTGTCTGGACCAGTCTTAATATAACAGGAAGTACCTAGACTTATTGTAAAGTGTTATGCAAAATTAGGTTGATATACATGGGAGACCTGCCTGATTCTGGAAGGAAGCAGGAGGCATGGATCTAGAAGACAAAATGTGAGGAGAGGAGAGAGGGGGAACTAATAATATCTGAATGCAATATATGAGAGAAAATTAAATTTTAAAAGTTTTAAAAATGAATTAAGGATGCATTTGTTTTTTAATATTTAATTTTAAAAAAGCATAAAATTAATTCAAGCAAAATGCTTCTGTGTTTACCTTTGAGAAGAGTAAGTCTAAAACTAGAGAAAGGTAGAAATTATCCAGTAAGTGGAAAAGAATATTGCTAATTTTTAAAAATCAAGTCTGACATTTTTTCCAAGTATCTGGGAACTCATTGTTCAAGTAAGCTTTAGAATGCTGTCAATATTTCATTTCCCTGCAAGGGTTAGAGAGCCGGAGAAGAGAAGTAAATAGTTTGAGTCGTTTATCTGTTTTTCAGGCCTTGGTTCAAGTTCAACCAGAGAAGTTAAATTAATGTTTTCTCTTGTTGTCAGGAAGAGTCACAGAGAAAAATTTATTACTTACAACTTCTATCTAGTGAGCAGTTACTGAATTCAAAGACCAAGAACACCAGCTTTGGAAAGCTATTTATTCAGTCATGTAGGTCCCTGGAATCCAAATTGATTGCAGAATGGGAACAATGAGGGGATAAAAGGGTGGAAATTATATATTTTAGAGGAATTTACATTAGTATGTATGCAATACAATATCCCCATCATACAGAGTAATAAAAAGTGAATGTCTCTCTGCTATTTCTTTTATGCCTCCCTTGAATATTTTAAAAGGCTTGAGGGAGGTTCAAATCCCATTATACCTAAATTAGAATCCTAGTCTGGGCAAAGAGGAACAAAGTTTAGTTTTCAAAGTCGTCAAGACAGGCACAGTTCATGACAGGAGAAAAAAAGGAAACACAAGACTCAGAGTGAACTCCCTTGTACCTTTATGAACAGAATTGCTGTCTCCCGTGGGATAAGGCTATGTGCATCTGGGTCTTGGCAGGATGCCAGGCTCTGCAAACAGTTTCATCGCTCCTGAGCAGGGTGATTTAAACAAGGGTCATAGATCAGAGAGTGGATGAGAGACCAGAGCACCAGTTAAATGGAAACATCATTCCAAGGCAAAAAAAATAAAATAAATAAATAAAAGTCTAACAAGCTAAATATGAGCTGCTTACATCTAGAAGATAAAGCTATGAAATGGCTTTCTCTGAAGAATCTGCATAAAACCTGTAAGCAGAATAATATGTTTATTTCCCAAACCTTCATGTGTGTTAGTTTACATGACGTTACACAGTTTTTAGGTATTTACAACTACTCTGTGGTGAGTATCCCATGGATTAGTTTATGTGCAGAGTTGAGAAATGATCACAATTTGAGTTCCTATCATCAGTATACACTATGATGATGCTGTTTTTAAATGTATGTCAAATTTTCTTCATGGCATTGAAAAGAGTTACTCCAGAGAAGTATCCGGAAATTGTTCATAGTGTAATTGACAATAGTACTGTTAACAATGAGAGAGAGGGGAAGGGAATATTTGTACTATCAAATGAAACTTTTCTCTCACAAACTTTGGTCAGTCTTGATTTATTTATTGCAATTTGTTCTGCTGTCCTGGCAAGTTAAACAAAGAAGATACATCCGATTGAGCCATTATCTCACCTCTGTAGACAGGCTAACATGTCCTCTTGGGTCTGCTGTAACAAAAGTGGCGTGAACACAATGGTTCATTGACAACAAAAATCTGGAACTTATTAAGAGAAGGTCAACTTTCCAGCAAATCCAGTGTCCGATGATCCACTACAATTCACTATGATTCACAGATTGTTCTGTACCCTCATGTGGTATAGGTGACAAGTTAGCTTTCCAGAGTCTCCTTTTTCAGTGGCACCATAGCAAATTTAGAAAGCTTCTTTCTCATGAGCTAATCATATCACAAGGCTTCAACTTCTAGTACCATCATCTCATTTGCAATTTATGTACTTGTATGAAATGTTTGAAGATTCAGACCATAACTGATACTTCTTTTCTTCATTTCCCTTGAGAACTGAAGACCAAGTATGAGGAGATATTTGCAGTCCTGAAACAAAAGAAAATTGTTTTCATGACAAAGTAAACTCTAGAAAACCAGAAGGCAAAAGACAGCTCTTCCCAACACTGTGAAAAACAAATTAGATCAACAGAGTCCTGCTGTGCTTATTATTTAGAAAATGTGTTGGTCAGTTAGAGAAGTAACAATTAGAGGTACCTCTTAATATACTTGAGACAGAAATTCTGGAGGCAAGTAAGTTACGTCTGAGACCTGCGAATTCTTCAGCACTTAACATACATCAATACCTATGAATTGTTTGTTGTTTGTTTGTTTTTGTATCATCACACCCAAGACTCATGTATGAGCCTATAGGAACACAGGAAATTGAATCCCTAATGCAATCAAAAGAGAATTTTTGATTGGCTATTCAGCAGAGGCCTCATCCAATATTTCCTGTAGGGTATTGAAAGAGTCAGAGCTTCACAAACACATGAATATTTTAAAAAGCCAAATATTCTACATTCATTCAATAGTACTGTTATCAATGGGGGAGAGGAGAGTGGGATTTTTGTGCTATCAAATAACACTTTTCTTTTACAAACTTTGATCAGCCCTTGTTCTATTTGTGACAATGATCACAAGGATATAATTTAGACTGTTCCTAAGTTCTTTGAAATATCGGTGGAAGCTTGGTTTGTTTGTTTTAAAGATTAGCGTGACAGGGTCCTTACCTACAGTGTTAATAAAGTTAATTTATCCACAGGCAGGCACATTTTATGACAGAAGACAGCTTTGAATTTTATCCTAACTATCAGTTTTTCTTCTGGTCACCAGCAGACACTGGGTGAAAGATTTTAATTTCATGAAGGTTTTTCTTGAAAAACATGATTCATAAGTTTTTAAGAGAGATAGTTTTGAATAGTGAAACTGGTCAGTGGCCTGAGGAAAAAATATTCATCTTCAGATGAAGAGTTTTCAATTGCAAGCTTTATGAGATGAATGTTCTAAGAAAAGGAAGGCCGCAAGCCTCACATTCCCTGTGAAGGACTCAGTCAGGCTGAGGGGAGCAGTCAAGTCTATTTTCTCAGTGTGCTAAATTAAGGACCACAAGAGTTAGTAACACTTTGGAGATCTAACTAGCTCGGGATAATTATCATTTTCACTTTTAATATGAAATTTGATTTTAAAGGTGTCTCATTCCCACTCTCATTCTGAAAAGAATTAAAATAAAAAGAAATGGGATTTTAAAAGCAAATAAAATGCACACAGCTTTTCTAAGTTCCAAGGCCCCAGTGACCAAGGCTCTGAAGAGATTTGCATTTATTAAATCATGGGCCAGTGCTCCCAAGTAATTAAAAGGGAATTGCGATATTTAATTGTGTCACTTAAAGAACATTACTGGAGATTCATTTCATTACGCACAAAATTGCCTCTCAAACCCTCTTTTCTCCTTGTTTTCCAATTCAAAGTACTGGTCCAGGACCCTTCAGTCACTGATACAACAGAGCCTAGTAATACATGTGCTTTCTGTGACATTTTTTTGATCTTTCTTTATACTTCTACATTTTACACATATGTGCTTTCCTCTGTGTGTGTGTTTGTGTGTGTGTTTGTGTGTGTGTTATTTTATTGACGAAAATTTTTCATATACTATATTTTGAGACACAACATTTTGATCATGATTCCCCTTCATCCATATCCTCTCAGGTCTTCCCCAACCCCAGCACAATGTCTTCTTTCTCCTATTAGAAAACAAATAAACTTAAAAAAAATGTAACATAGAAAACAAAAAAAGTCACAGGAAATACAGAGAGAAAGAGAGAGAGAGACAGACAGAGAGAGAGAGAAGCCTTAAAAAAACTGAAAGCAAAATATATAAGCAAAAGAGCAGTAAAATTAAAAAATAAGAATGCCTAAGCACAGCAAAATGAGACAAAAACAACAACAACAAAAGCCATTGAATTCAATTGGTGTTAACCATCTATTGCTGGGCAGGGAGTCTATCTTAAATGGGCCTTGTATTCTCATGAGACAGTTTGAGATACCTAATTTTTCTTTGCAAATAGGTATCACTTGGTAGCAGATCCTTTCTTGGTTAGGGATAGGCACAGGTATCCATGTCATGCTTCCAGTGTGGGTCCTGTCCATAAATATTGCCTCAGTTATGAGCTCCTATATGCATAAGTCCTGTTATATCTGAAGAACACTGTTCCCTTGTCCTCTGTGCCCTTTTGCTCTTACAATCTTTCTTCCCTCTCTTCTGCATCAGATACTTGCGGGGGGAAGGAGTTTGGTAAAGACATAAGTTTAGGAGTGAATACTTCCACATCTCCCAGTCTCTGTACATTATAGAGTTGTAGGTCTCTGCATTAGTTCCCATCTACAGCAGGCTCTGCTACCTCCATAAATCCTTCTTTCATTCAGCCATCTCTCTTTTATTTCTCAAAGAATGGGTAACAGTATACTTTCAGATACATGGTATAGTACTGATGGAATCCATTCTAGCTCTGGAAGCCTTTCTATGATTCTAACCATCGTAGATGAGTCTGCCAGACAGGTGCAGATTGTTTTGTTGGAAATATCTAAATTTCTGTTGCAACTCTTTTCATTCTTGCATGGTGGGTTATCTATACATACTTCCAACAGAAACAAGACAAAGAGGGTTTTTTTTTTTGTTTTCTATGGAATGCAATCTTAAGGGTCTACAAAATCCATATTTTTTAAATCTCATTTATCCACACTTGTTATTTGAACAAAATAATGGGTTTCAATATGACATTTTATGTATAATACACTTTGATTATCCTCCTGCCCTTTTGGATTCTGCTTCCTTTACCTACAGGCTTTATTATATATAATGTTTTAAATGAATATTGTTTCATGTACACATTCATACAAACAAATAAATGCAAACTGTTGATTGCATTTAGCCTTGCTTGCTTGTATATGTTTAAAGCATACCATATGGTATTGGAAAACAAGCAAGGGCCCATGCTTGGAGAACAATGATTATCTCTCTCCAACAATCCACTAATTGTATGATGCCTTCTGGTAGGGGAGGCACTTTATGAGATCTCCCTACTACCCTGACATATCATTTAGTGCTTTTGTTGTTCGAGTCTTAGTTACATGACATGCTGTCGAGATTTCATGAATGCCACATCCCCATCCTATACAGAACACAAAATTTCTCAGAAGACATCTTGGTCTTCTGGTTCTTAAAATCATTCCTCCCCCATTTCTGAGAATTTCCAAAAGGCATGAGTGTGACGGTCATTTTACAGAGATGCTAATTGGAAAGTTGTTCTCAGTGTCTCTGTAAAAATCATCATCTGCTCCAGAAGAGGCTTCTTTGATGAGGAGTAAGATCTATACTGATTGGTGGATATAATAATAAGTATTTAGAGTGCAGTTGGTAATTATACTGGTTTAGAAAAGTTGCAGTATTAGGTTCTCCTCTAAGTCCAATGACCTCATCAGTCATACGTTACATAGCTAGATGAATGTTATGAAACATTAATTTCCTCCTGCTGAGTGGGTCTTAAAACCAATTAATAAGATGATGGTTTTCTCCAAGATATAAGTGCCTTGCAGGATGTCTTGCCATACTAATCAGTGCTGTGTTTCATAGACATAGCCGCTCAAAATTATTGATTGCTTTTCTCACTTGAAACTTACATAACATCTTTCTACTACTATAAGAGCTAGTCTTCCTGAAGATGCTTCTAGGTCAGTTCCTTCAAGTCCTATGTCCAAATGTGTCGTTTCCTCAGCAGTAGGGACTGACTTTGTGAAGTCGGTCTTAAAATATGTGTGTGTGTGTTTATACAGAAGACACTGTTCTATTTAATTTACCTAAAGGCAGAACGGTCTGCTGCTGATATTTGCCATCATTATAGCACAAAACATAGAGCACAGGAAATATAGATATGGAATTGTGATGGTTTATATAGGCCCAGCCCAGGGAGTTACACTACTAGTTGATGTGTCACTTTGGGTGGGGGCTTTAAGACCCTCATCCTAGCTTTCCTAGACACCAATATTCTGCTAGAAGACTTCAGATGAAGATGTAGAACTCTCAGCTCCTCCTGTACCATGCATGCTTGGATGCCGCCATATTAACACCTTTATGATAATGGACTGAACTTCTGAACACATAAGCCAGCCCCAGTTAAATGTCCTTTATAAGACTTGCCTTGGTCATGGTGTCTGTTCACAGCAGTAAATTTCTAAGACAGAAGTGAAGCTAACAATTATAGGTAATAGCATTATAAATGTTTTATTTACTCATTTATTCAACCATCCACTTATACAATAATACTATAAGACTGTATTGAATATGAAAAGATCATCACATATAGAAAGGTTTTTAACAGATGTAAAAGGATCAATGTGAGAAATGAATAGAGAGATTCAGGAGAGGGAAAATAAGTTATAAGATAAATAATGTAGTCAACAAATTAAGAAGTCTCTCCACAATGAATATACTAAGGGGCACATAGAAATCAGAAAGAGAAAAACAATCCAGAGACTGCCCCACCTATGGATTCACCTCATATACAGTTACAAAACCCAGACACTATTGTGAATGCAAACAGGTGCTTGCTGACAAGAGCTTGATATACCTGTCTCCTGAGAGGCTCTGCCAGTACCTGACAAATACAGAGGTAAAGGCTCACAGCCAACCATTGAACTGAGCACAAGGTCACAAATGGACAAGCTAGAGAAAGGACGCAAGGAGCCAAAGGGGTTTGCAGTGCCATAGAAGGAACAATTTGAACCACCCAGTACCCTCAGAGCTCCCAGGGACTAAACCATCAACCAAAAAGTACACATGGAGGGACACATGGCTCTAGATACATATGCAGCAGAGGATGGTCTTGTTGGACATCAAAGCAAAAAGAGGCCCTTGGTTCTGAGAAGGCTCGATACCCCAGTGTATGGGAATACCAGGACAGGGAAGCAGGAGTGGGTGGGTTGATGGGTAGGGGGGGACGGAAGGGTTAGAGGATTTTCAGGGGGGAAACTAGGAAAGGGGACAACATTTGAAATGTAAATAAAGAATATATCAAATTTAAAAAAAAGAAAAAGAAAATTGGCCAAACAATAATGACTGTAAGCTAGAAGTTCAGGTAAGTTATATGCAAACTCTTTGCCTCCTTACTCCCTCTACAACATGCCTTTTCAGACAGCATTCATTCACACTCTCACAACAAATGACAAAGCTTATTTAGTGACAATGACAATCTTAGAATAACAGTGTAACCATCCTTCATTTCTGTATTTCCACCAGGTATTACATATGGAGGGAGATAAATCACTGTTTATTAAAATATATTTTACGGGAAATTAACATAACTGGAATATACAAGTTAGTAATAAAATATAATAAGCAAATAGAAGTAAGATGATAGTTGACATTTTGAAATAAGTACTAAGAGGCTATTATTCATCACAGAAATCTGGGAAACGGTGCCACTATGTGTAATTAGCCATTCTAGGAAGGTATACCAGTGGCCTCTGCCTTTCTATAAAAGACAAGCTTTGCTGGAAATCTGCTACAAGAATATAAGCAGAGGTCCAATTATTTGGCATATTTAAGAAACATACAGATTTTAAAGCTGAATATATAGGTACTAATTAAAGGCATTAACTTCTTAAAGGATAAGAATACAGTAAATTTTCCATGGCCTTTTACACTCCATGAAACAGAAAATACTAAATGAGGGGACAGAAATTTCCTGAACTCCTTAAATATCAATGATAAGATAAATTCCATGGTTCTTTTATACACTTTCTCAATGAGTAGAATTATTCATTCCTTCCTACATATATTACTACTAATTTCTTGTTTTCTTTTTGCTTCTATAATTCATCTTTTGGGAAGGTAAAGACAAGTGAAACAACCCCAAATAAAATAATACTGTCAAGAAGCAAAAGTTTGAGTTTTTCAAATGTTATTGGTGAACCTGACTTGTTGGCATAATATAAGGAAATAAATTTGCTACTTAGTCTATTTAAAAGAATCAAGCTAGACAAAAGTAGGAAAAACTGGTCTTTAGAGCACTTTATAATGTGGATTCGATAATTTCCAAGTGCAAATATCTAGGTGTGGGAAATTTACCAAGTCCAGTGATGTATATTGTTGGGGGGAACATAGTCATATAAAGGACCCCAATGCCTCAGACCACTAGGAATGGTACAGTCTTTACCTGGTCTGTGTATGGGAGTTCCACTAATGTTTGATCTTCAGCAAAAACCATTGAAGGAGATTGCAACCCCATAGGAAGAACAATATCAACTAACTGAACCCCACCCCCAGGGTTCCCAGGGACTAAATTACCAACCAAAGTGTACACATGGATGGGTCCAAGTCTCCAACTACATATGTAGCTGAGGATGGCCTTATCAGGCATCAATGGGAGGGAAGACTGCTGTTCCTATGGGGGCTTTATGCCCCAGTGTTGGGGGATGCTAGAGCAGTGAGGTGAGAGTGGGTGGGGGTTGGGGGGCATCCTCTTAGAGGCAAAGGAGAAGGGGTATGGAATGGAGGCTTGTGAGGGGAGACTGATAAGGGGGACAACATTTGAAATGTAGGTAAATAAAAAAAATCAATAAAAATATAAAGTGTCAATTACAGGTACTCTTTCCAGATGAGTGGACCCTGAGACTCTTACCGTATAGAGAGTCCCTTCCTACCCAAATTAGCAAAATCTTCTCTTCCTTATCCACCACAAGTTTCCAGGTTGTTGCTGATGTCTCTCTTACAGAGCACTGCCCCACCCCCTAAACTCAATTCTTCTATATGTGAATCTGTCATTTCTCACTTCTTGTTACCCCTCTTAAATCAATCTCTACACTATGATGTTTGCTGTAGTAAATAGTAACTGAAAACATAAGTTTTGGGAGTACTTACAACTAGAAAGACAAGCCTTCATTCATGGTCATGTTGAATATATAGAACATTATTTGTGCTTTGTTGTAATGGATAGTTAATTTCAATCACAGGTTTCTACCCTGTCTTAGATCATTCAGTCCTAGATAAAAGAATCACAACATTTATATTTATTATAAGCCTTATGCAACAGAGCTTGGAAAAATATCTATCCTCCATACATAGTTGAAGGAATGTAAAACCCAAGGTAGAGGAGGAAGAGTCAAAAAATGTGGTATATCTACACAATGGAGTACTATTCAGCCATTAGAAACAATGAATTCATGAAATTCTTAAGCAAATGGATGGAGCTAGAGAATATCATACTCAGTGAGGTAACCCAGACTCAAAAGGTGAATCATGGTATGCACTCACTAATAAGTGGATATTAACCTAGAAAACTGGAATACCCAAAACATAATCCACACATCAAATGAGGTACAAAAGAAAGGAGGAGTGGCCCCTGGTTCTGGAAAGACTCAGTGAAACAGTATTCAGCAAAACCAGAACGGGGAAGTGGGAAGGGGTGGATGGGAGGACAGGGGAAGAGAAGGGGGCTTACGGGACTTTCGGGGAGTGGGGGGGCTAGAAAAGGGGAAATCATTTGAAATGTAAATAAATTATATCAAATAAAAAAAATTAAAAAAAAATAAATTAAAAAAAAAAAGAATTTTGACTCTTAGGTTGAAATTCAATTTTGTCAAACCCTTTATTCTGCCTTACTGTTGTTCTTATTCCCTCACAATTTTCTTCACCATTATTCCTCTTTTCCCTCCAAATGATCACTACACAATTTATATAAAACACATATATAATATTTGGTTTTGCTGTAGCTTTTTGGTTTGTGTCTTTGAGGAGAGAAAATGGGCGATGGGGAGTGGGAATTAATATATAAGGTTATTTATGTACAAGGTTATTAATATAAGTATTTTTATGTAGCTCATGGACTTTATTATTCTGAACATTACTTTTTTTCTTTTTTATTGGATATTTTCTTTATTTACATTTCAAATAGTATTGCCTTTCCTGGTTTGATCTGCAGAAACACCCTATCCAATCCCCACTTCCCCTGCTCAACAACCACCCACTTCTGCTTCCCTGTCCTGGTATTCCCCTATACTAGGGCATTAAGTCTTCTCAGGACCAACGGCCTCTCCTCCCTTTGATGTAAAACAAGGGCATCCTCTGCTACATATGCAGCTGGAGCCACGGGACGCTACATGTGTACTCTTTGGTTGGTAATTTAGTCCCTGGGAACTCTGGGGATAATGGTTGCTTCATAGTGTTGTTCCTCCAATGGGCTGACAGCTCCTTCAGCTCCTTGAGTCCTTTCTCTAGGTCCCCCATTGGGGACCTTGTACTCAGTCTAATGATTTGCTGGGAGCACCCACTCTGTATTTGTCGGGTACTGGCAGAGCCTCTCAGGAAGACAGTTTTTTCAGGCTCCTGTCAGCAAGAGCATATTGGCATCCACAATAGTGACTTGGTTTGGCGACTGTATATGGGATGGAACCAACCCCAGGTGGGCAGACTCTGGAAGGTCTTTCCTTCATTCTCTGCTCCATATGTTGTCTCTGTATGTCCTCCCATGGGTATTTTCTTCCCTCTTCTAAGAATGACCAAAGCATTATCCACACTTTGGTCTTCCTTCCTGAGAATTGTTTGCACTGTGAATTTTATTTTGGGCATTCCAAGCTTCTGTACTAATATTTACTTACCAGTGAGTGCATACCATGTGTATTCTTTTGTGATTAGGTTACCTCATTCAGTATATTTTCTAGTTCCATCCATTTACCTAGTAATTTCATGAATTCACTGTTTTTAAGAGTTGAATAATTCCATTGTGTAAATGCACCACGTTCACTGTATCCATTCCTCTGCTGAGGGACATCTGGGTTCTTTCCAACTACTGGCTATTATAAATAAGGCTTCAATGAACATAGTGGACCATGTGTCCTTATTACATATTGGAGCATCTTCTGGGTACATACATAGGAGTGGTATAGCTGGGTCCTCTGGAAATACTATGTCCAATTTTCTGATGTACTGCCAAACTGATTTCCAGAGTGGTTTTACCAGCTTGCAATCGAACCAGCAAGGGAGGAGTTTTCCTCTTTCTCCACATCCTTGCCAGCATCTGCTGTCATCTGAGTTTTTGATCTTAACAATTCTGACTGGTGTAAAGTGGAATCTCAGGGTTGTTTTGATTTGCATTTCCCTGATGACTAAGGATGTTGAACATTTCTTTAGGTCCTTCTCAGATATTCGGTATTGCTCAGTTGAGAATTCTTTGTTTAGTGCTGCACCCAATTTTTAATAGGGTTAGTAGGTTTTCTGGAGTTTAACTTCTTCAATTATTTATATATATTTGATATTAGTCCTCTGTTGGATGTAGGACTGGTTTGACAAATGGGACCTCATAAAATTACAAAGTTTCTGTAAGGCAAAAAACACCATCAAAAGGACAAATAGGCAACCAACAAATTGGGAAAAGATTTTCACCAACCCTAAATCTGATAGAGGGCTAATATCCAATATATACAAACAACTAAAGAAGTTCTAACTAAAGAAGAGCCAGAAAATGGGAAATCATTTTGAAATGTAAATGAAAAATACATCGAATAAAAAATAAAAAGTTCTTTACATTGCTTTGACTAAAGATTTGCTTAGTGAACACCTCCATGAATGTCTGTGAAATTTTATTACAAAAATAAAAAAATAAAAAAGGATGTAGGACTGGTAAAGATCTTATACTAGTCTGTTGGTTGCTGTTTTGTCCTATTAACAGTGTCCTTTGCTTTACGGAAGTTTTACAATTTTATGCGATCTCATTTGTCAATTCTTGATCTTAGACCTTAAGCTATTGGCATTCTGTTCCAGAACTTTTCCTCTGTGCACATGTGCTTGAGAATCCTCCCTGCTTTCTTTTCTATTAGTTTCAGTGTACCTAGTTTTATATGGAGGTTCTTGATGTACTTGGACTTGAGCTTTGTAGAAGGGGATCAGAACAAATCGATTTGTACTCTACATGCTATCTGCCAGATGAATCAGCACCATTTTTGCAAGTGCTGTCTTTTTTCCACTGGGTGGTTTTAGCTCCTTTGTCAAAGACCAAGTGACCATAGGTGTGTGTGTTCTTTTCTGGGTCTTCAATTCTATTTCATTGATCTACTTGCCTGTCATGGTACCAATACCATGTAGTTTTTATCACAATTGCTCTGTAATATAGCTTGAGGTCAGGGATAGTGATTCTTCCAGAAGTTCTTTTATTGTTGAGAATATTTTTCACTAACCTGGGTTTTGTATTATTACAGATGAATTTGCAAATTACTCTTTCTATCTCTATGAAGGATTGTGTTGGAATTTTGATGGGGATTGCATTGAATCTATAGATTGCTTTTGGCAAGATGGGCATTTTTATTATGTTAAACCTGCCAATCCATTAGCATGGGAGATCTTACTGCCTTCTGAGATCTTCTTCGATTTCTTTCTTCAGAGACTTGAAGTTCTTGTCATATAGATCTGTCACTTCTTTAGTTAGAGTTACATCAATGTATTTTATATTATTTGTGACTATTGTGAGGGGAGATGTATCTCTAATGTCTTTTTCAGAGTGATTATCCTTTGAGTATAGGAAGGCTACTGATTTGTTTAATTTTATATCCAGGCAATTTGGTGAAGTTGTTTATCAGCTGTAGGAGTTCTCTGGTGGAACTTTTGTAGTCACTTAAATATACTATCATATCATCTGCAAATGATATTTTGACTTCTTCCTTTCTAATGTGAATCCCTTTGACATCTATTTGTTGTCTAATTGCTCTGGCTAGGATTTCATGTATTATGTTGACTAGGTATGGAGAGAGTGGATAGCTTTGTGTAGTCCCTGATTTCAGTGGGATTGCTTTGAGGTTCTCTCCATTTAATTTGAGGTTGGCTACTGGTTTGCTGTTTATTGCTATTACTATGTTAAGGTATGGGCCTTGAATTCCTGATTTTCCAAGACTTTTATCATGAAGAGGTATTGGATTTTGTCAAATGATTTTCAGCATCTAATGAAATGATCATGTGTTTTTTTTCTTTGAGTTTGTTTATGTAGTGAATTACATTGATGGATTTCCATATATTAGGCCATCCCTGCATCCCTGGGATGAAGCCTACTTGATCACGGTGAATGATAGTTTTGATGTGTTTTTGGATTCGATTGGCAAGAATTTTATTGAGTATTTTTGCATTGATATTCATAAGGAAAATTGTTCTAAAGTTCTCCTTCTTGGTAGAGTCTTTGTGTGGTTTAGGTATCAGAGCAACTATGGCTTCATAGAATAAATTGAGTAGTGTTCCTTCTGTTTCTATTTTTTTGAATACTTTGGAGAGTATTGGTATTAGGTCTTCTTTGAAGGACTGGTCGAACTCTGCACTAAATCCATCTGGTTCTGGACTTTTCTTGGTTAGGAGACTACTGATGACTGCTTCTATTTCATTAGGGGTTATGGAAATATTTAGATAATTTATCTGATCCTTATTTAACTTTGGTTCCTGGTATCTATCTAGGAAATTGTCCATTTCATCTGGACTTTCTGGTTTTATTTAATAAAGGCTTTTGTAGTAGGATCTGATGATTTTTAGGATTCCCTCAGTGTCTGTCATTAGGTAACCCTTTTCATTTCTGATTTTGTTAATTTAGATACTATCTCTGTGCTGTCTGGTTAGTCTGGCTAAGGGTTTATTTATCTTGCTGTTTTTCTCAAAGAAACAACTCCTTGTTTGATTGATTCTATATATAGTTCTTTTTGTTTCTACTTGTTTGACTTCAGCCCTGAGTTGATTATTTCCTGCATTCTACCCCTCTTAAGTGTATTTGCTTCTTTTTGTTCTACAGCTTTCAGATGTGCAGTCAAACTGCTAGTGTATATTTTCATCAGTTTCCTTTTGCAGGCACTCAGAGCTATGAGGTTTCCTTGTAGGACTGCTTTTATTATGTCCCATAGGTTTGGGTATGCTGTGGCTTCACTTTCATTAAATTTTAAAAAGTCTTTAACTTCTTTATTTCTTCCTTGACCAAGTTATCACTGAGTAGAATGTTGTTCAGCTTCCATATATATGTGAGCTTTCTATTGATTTTGATGTTATTGAAGATAATAGGCCTTAATGTCTGATCGACTGATAGGATATATGGGATTATTTCAGTCTTCTTGTATTTGTTGAAGCTTGTTATGTGGCCAATTATATGGTCAATTTTGGAGAAGGTCTTATGAGGTGTTGAGAAGTAGGTATATTCTTTTGTTTTAGGATAAAATGTTCTATAGATATATTTTAAATCCATTTGGTTTATAGCATCTGTTAGTTTCACTGTTTCTGCATTTAGTTTCTGTTCCCATGATTTGTCAATTGATGGGAATGGTGTGTTGAATTCTCCCACTATTATTGTGTGAGGGGCAATGTGTGCTTTGAGATTCAGTAAAGTTTCTTTTATGAATGTTGGTGCCCTTCCATTTGGAGCATAGGTATTTAGGAATCAGTTCTTGGTATATTTTTCCTTTAATAAGCAAGAAGAGTCCTTCCTTTTTTTAATAACTTTAGGTTGAAAGTCAATTTTATTTGATTTTATAATGTATAATCTTGCTTGTTTCTTGGGACCATTTGCTTGGAAAATTGTTTTCCAGCCTTTTACTTCAAGGCAGTGTCTGTGTTTGTCACTGAGGTGGGTTTCTTGTATGCAGCAAAATGTTGGGTCCTGTTTACATATACAGTCTTTTAGCCTATGTCTTTTTATTGGGCAATTGAGTTCATTCATATTAAGAGATAATAAGGAAAAATAATTGTTGCTTCCTCTTATTATTGTTCTTAAAGGTGGAGTTATGTTTATGTGACTGTCTTCTTATTAGTTTGTTAATGGAAGGTTACTTTCTTGTGTTTTCTAGGATGTAGTATCTCTCCTTGGGTTGGGTTTTTCTATTTATTCTCCTTTGAAGGGCTGGACTTGTGGAAAGATATTGTGTAAATTTGTTTTTGTCATGGAATATCTTGGTTTCTCCAACTATGGTAATTGAGAGTATTACTGGGTATAGTAGCCTGGGTTGACATGTGTGTTCTCTTAGGGTCTGTATGACATCTGATCAGGATCTTATAGCTTTCATAATCTCGGGTGAGAAGTCTGGTGCAATTCTGAGAGGTCTGCAAATTACTTGAATTTTCCTCTAACTGCTTTTAATATTCTTTCTTTGTATTGTGCATTTGGTGTTTTGATTATGATATGATGGGAGGAATTTCTTTTTCTGTCCACTCTATTTGGAGTTCTGTAGGATTCTTGTATGTCAATGAATATCTCTTTCTTTGGGTTAGGGAAGTTCTTTTGCAATTCTGTTGAAGATATTTACTGGCCCTTTAATTTGAGAGTCTTTGCTCTCTTCTATCCCTATTAACCTTACTTAGGTTTCTCATCCTTGGTCTTCTCATTGTGTCCTAGATTTCCTGGATGTTTTAGATCAGGAGCTTTTCGCATTTTGCCATTTCTTTGACTGTTGTTTCAATGGTTTCTAGGGTATCTTCTGCAACTGATATTCTCTCTTCTATCTCTTATATTCTGTTTTGATCCTTGAATCTATGACTCCTTATTTCTTCCAAGGTTTTCTATCTACAGAGTTGTCTCCCTTTGGATTTTTTTCATTGTTTCTACTTCCACTTTTAGATCCTGGATGGTTTTGTTCAGTTCCTTTACGTGTATGTTTTTGTTTCCCTGTAATTCATTAAGGGATTTTTGTGTTTCCTTTTTAAGGGCTTCTACCTGTTGGCCCATGTTCTCCTGTATTTCTTTGAAAGTTTTTATGATTCCTCTTTAAGGGCTACTACCTGTTGACCCTGGTTCTCCTCTATTTCTTTAAGGGAGTTATTTATGTCCTTCTTGGAGTCCTCTGTCAGCATCATAAGAGGCAATTTTAAATCTAACTCTTAATTTTCCATTGTGTTGGGGTATCCTGGACTTGTTGTGTTGGGAGAACTTGGTTTTGATGTTGCAAACTAGCCTTGGTTTCTGTTGGTAGGTAAGTTGCACTTGCCTTTTGCCCTCTGGTTATCTCTGGTGTTAGTTGGTCTTGCTGTCTTTGACTGGAACTTGTCCCTCCTGTAGGCCTGTAAGTCTGTGTCTGTACTCCTGGGAGACCAACTCTCTTTTGTAAGCATCTGTGCACAGAAGTCTGTGAAGTCGCCAGGCTCCCTGGCACAAATGGTGACTGGAAGCTATTAATACAAGTCTTAAATGCACTAAAGAATACTACCTAAATAAAATCCAGATTTTTGGAACATAAAGGAATATCATATACCAATAATAACAATATTAGTAGTGAGTAGACCTATTTATTTAGTACGGGTGGAGAAGTTGGGTCAGGGAAAATATATACAAACCATATTGTATGAAATGCATATATTGCTAAAACCACACATATAAGATTTTAGGAAATTAATACATTAGAAAAAGTATCAGAAACCTTACAGTAATAAAAATGTAAAGTGTCTGTTGGTGATCTACTTTCATGGTCACAGACAGGTATCTTCTCTGTCTTGGTACAGAGAATGAGAGAATGCATATAATGAACCTCTTCTGATAAGTGTAATCCTTCATAATTGTTAGAGCATAACCTACTATTTAAATCACACAAGAATTTAGGACTTAACTCTTATATCCCATGAGGGTGTGAATAATCCGTCTAATGCAACATTCCTCAATTCTTTCTTTTTGCAAGCTATGCCTGGTATTCTTCTTGGGTCACTAGTATAATTGAAGTTCCTAGGTTCCTTCTGTTTCTAGAGAGTGACAGCAATACTTTTAGTTGATGAATTTGACTGGAAAATATCTATGCTCCTTTGAGGGAAAGAGAAAATATATATGATGATGTTCACATCACATATATTCACAGATCTATTTGGCTCTCTGTCTCCCTCTGCCTCTGCTCTCTCTCTCTCTCTCTCTCTCTCTCTCTCTCTCTCTCTCTCACACACACACACACACACACACACACACACATACACATATCCTCTTAATAGTTCGCAAAATTCCAAACATAAGCTATCTTCAGATAGGTTGACAGAATCATGCTCCTTCCAGAGCACTAGATGAAACATAGTTAGCTGCTGTGGGACAGCCTCACATCCCACACCCATGAGATTAGGGGAAAAACTTGTTCCTATGTTATATGTGAAATTTTAAAGGAACCATAGTTATCCCTATAGAGTAATCATATGTTTAAATGGAAACAACATATGTTCATGGAAAAGATATCCAGAGCATTTATTCACAAATTAGGTTTGGGAAAGGCCAGATGGGCCCAAAATCATAGTTTCTTGAGTGGAATTCAAATTCAAATTATTTTCAAACAAGTAAGCATAAGACAAATGTCTAACTAATTTAATATATGTTTATCATGTATAAAATAACATAAGCATGCATATCTTATACTTCTAAGAATTAAACATGAAAATAATGGTATATTAACAATATAAGAAAAACATTCCAGTCCAGAGGGCATTTAAAGAGATACACTTATAGATAGTTTAATAAAGACATTGAAAATAACTTTTCTCACCTGGATCCTATCCTAGTTGCTGTCACAACTGACAATTTATGTAATCCTTTGAGTCACATCTTTCCATAGAAGATAAATTATCTTAGTCTTTATTGTACAAGATCATACAGCAGATTAAGTTCAGTATTTTCAATCAGGAATCTAAATAGATGCAAATAACTGTTGATCACTGTAGCTTACTGCTATGCAGCAATAAACAATACTCTGATTTAACAATTTTAACCTGACTACAGCCATATTCCAGCTCACTGTGGATTTGTCTATGAGCCAGAGGGCTTTCCCAAACTTCCTTAATGCAGAGAAGGTAGTCTCAGGAATTAATGCTCTATCTGCTTTAGTCATCTGTCTACACAAAACAACAAATTTGCAGGGCTCATTGTGCAGTGAGAATTTGCTTGAATGGTTTGTCAGGAGAACCCTCTGTAATACTCTGGATTGCTATTTGTCTAAATAAGGCAAACATTATTTTCTGCCTTTTATTCCCTCATTCATCTTCTGCCTTATCTATATCTTCCCCAAACCTAAACTTCTTCCCTAGCCCTATGTTTTTATTCTGCTTCTAAAGAACTCCCTTTAAGATATCCAACTATTGGAAGATTAATAGAATCTAGAATGTTTTCAAGAAAACAATCTGGAGAAACATCTTAAGTGCCTAGTTGTAGTCTAATGTTCTCATGTAATTGCCAATTCTGGTCTAGGTAACATAAAAAGAACAAATAGGCTGTGTTTTCTCCCTGCAGCTCACCAAATAAAGTAAATTGTATCTCCTAACACATGTTTTTAAGTTTAAAATAGCAAACATTACTTAATGTGATTATATTTTATAGGATAGTTAGGATAGTTTTGTGATCAATCTTATACTACAATATCTACTTTGGTTTCATATATACACTGATTTGTATTATTCACAGCAGATAGTACCATATATTTATATTTAGTATTTTTTATTTAAAAGAGTTATCTTTCATAAGGATGAAATTTTTGTGTTGTAATACATTTTCAAAGGCTATCGAACAAAAGAATAATATCTGAAGGAGGATTTTAACTTGTGGCTTTATGGGCTAAGCTCTCTTAGCAAATCCCACACATAATTTTTGGGTATCACTTACTGCCACCTCCCTTTCTCTTTCTGTCATTTCTTCTTGAGGATTTCATAAAATACACCTTGAAAATATTCACCCCTTTCCCAGTTTCTCCCAGATTTATAAATCCTCATTCCATAATACACAACTTTTTGTCCTCTTAAAATTATGTGGAGTCCAATTAATATTGGCCTTATACTCTCAGGTGTGTGGTTCTTCCCAGGAGCATGGTCAAACTACCTGGGGCATAAGTTTTAATTAACTATCCCTTTCTTGGCAGATGCCATTTACTCCTCAGCTGGAAGTGGGACTTCAGGACAACCTCTCCACTCTGTGCTGAGATTGTTTTTCAGGTGGAACTTCTGTAGGTATTGCACATGCTTCCAGCAATAATTGCAGAACTAAAGGAAAACAGAGTCCAAGAGCCAGAGGCAGTGAATGAATAAAAGAAAGCAATGTCTTCCAGACACAGAAAGACCGCTATATAAATGATCTCACTATTGTTATAATAGCATTCTAAAGACCTAGGTAAGGCCAAGCCAGACAAAATGCCAGAACAGAGGGAAGGAGGCAGAGCAAACTCCCATCTCTAGATGAGAAGCTATTGGCACTTCTGAGAAGTGCCAATTTGATAGCTTCTGGCAAGGGGAAGATAATTGTACTTCTCAAATCTCAATATAAAAGATTTTTTTTTCAGTAGGCAGTGGCTAATTTAGAGACAATTGGTCAGGATTCACAGGAAAAGAGACTTAAAGTCCTAAGCCTGAAGTGGGGCATCCATAACATCCCATCCAGCCTAGGCTCAGTGATTACTGCAGAAATAATAGAAATATTCTAAGAGCCTGAGGCAGAGGAAGACTACAGAAAAATTGTGTTTTCTAGACACATCCTGGCTTTTAATGAAATAGGAGTCATAGATAAAGAGTTGTAAGAAACCAATTTACTTGAGCAAAAATAAATCCTTTTAATTCTAAGTTGTTAAGATATCTTTTCAGTGCTTACTGTAGGGATGATGAGCACCAACCAAAGGTTATTTCCTATTACAATTATGTAATTATAACTTTTCAAGGTAGCCCTTCACTCTCTCTCACTGTGACTGTTTAAATGCTGTTTATTTTTCTATTACTTTCTTAAATAAATGAAATACTTGAAAGACAAAATAAAGTTTACTTCTTACAATATCAGCTCTCACTATTTGGAAATAGACACAGGAAGTAACATTTTACTAATCATTAATCTGTACCATGCTGTCTTATATCTCTAATTCAATACGAAAACTCAGATGAATGTGTACTGTCAGAATGGTCATGTGATATTTTTACATTAATTCACATTATTTGATGAAGCTTTGTTGATTGTCACTGTTTAAAAGTAAATGCATTTTACATGCTTAATATACATAATATCCATAAGGAACTAAAACATTGCAATTCTGCACTCACATATTACTTAAAATATGTAACACGAAAACTTATACTTAGTGAACTATTTTCACAAAAATATATTCTAATATTTTATAATAATTTCATTTACAGGCTAAAATATTATATCCTGATACTATTCAAATCAAAAATATTATGTATCAAGAAATATTGATAATAAAATTGGCTACTTTCTGGAACCAAAGATTAATATATTGATAATATTATTAGACTTTAATCAGCTGCAGTTTCAAATGCATATTTTAAAGTATGAAACCTACTTATTTTATCAAAGCAAAAATATGATCCTAAAATCAATCATCTACCTTTAATGTGGTTCAGCAAGGTCATCTCTCCCAGGTATTAATGTAACGAAAAAAAAAAAAAAAACTTTGCTAGCAACTCCAAGATGCTGGTATTTTACAGCTGCCCTTGCTCACTGTTCTTGGAGCAAAGATGGCTGTAAAGAGAGCTGCAGGTGAGCATTGATTACATGAATGATGGATCGATTTCTTTCCCATTTTTAATTTAGAAGGTAAAACTTTCCATCACAGTTTAAGTTAAAAATTATGGCTGAGATAATAGAGGTCTGAGTCCATTGCAAGTTAAATAGGGAAAAGTTGCTGCTCAAATGTCAAGATATCTTGTGGCCCAAGATGATTAAAACTAAACTGTTTGCTATATGAATCCCAAGGTGCAGCTATATCTCAGGTTTGGTGACATTTAGTTAGTGACTTTTCATAGCTTGTTAATAATGTAGACCTCTCCCTATATAAATTTGCACTGACAGAATGGCCATTTGAAGTGTAGTAGTTAATGAGATTTATTCTTGTCAGATTACACACATTTGAAAAATATTTTTAAAAATCAAGAAGGGTGACAAAAGATTTCATGTATATGACAGTAGCATCTTCTCAAATTCTGATTGCATTTTTCTACTGTTTATGCTATATTTTGAGATTATAGCAACATTGTTTTGCCTTCCCTTTCTACCCTCTGAAATATTCCGTGTAACCATCCTTTCTTTCTCTAAAAGTCATATGCTTTTTTTCAAAAACTGTTTACATAACTATATGCATATGTACATTCACATATATTAAGTACATAGATAAAGATGCTTAAATCTGTATGGTTTCAGGACTGAACAATTGGTATAGGGAAACTAAATGGTGCACTCTTCCCTGAAGAAGGCTATTTCTCCCACTCTCAGTATTCCTTAGTTGTCTGTAGCTTTACACACAGGGTTGCAGCCTTCTGGGATTTCATCCATTTATTTATGTCAATTGGTTGTCTGTTCATCTCATATATATGCAGTCAAGTTGGCCAGACTTTCTGGGTAGAGTTACTGACCTTATTGAAATATAAAGCTTCACAGAAAACTCCCTTGATCCTCTGGCTTTTACAGTCATTTTGAGTTCTCTTACACAATGATCTCTGAGCAATAGGTTGGGAGTGGTTTGTAGCTCCATCAAGAGTAGGCTCCACAAGTTCATTTTTATTAGTTGTAGCTTTCTATAATGGGCTCACTATGTTGGAAACGGTAAAAGCTACACTTATCTATGGTTACAAGGGTGAGTATTTACAGTGTCATTAGGCATTGTGACGGTTTAGTAAAGTTATGGTTTAGGCTCTCCTCCAAATTCATAATATCCTTTTGCTTTGTTGCAGGTACCAGGCAGATTCCCTGTTTTTGAGAAAGTGTTGAGCCCAATTAAAGAGCTGTTGATTACCACTTAAGGGTGCATACCATTATACTTAGAGTTATCACACCACATTGGTTGCTGGTATTGTTCCTAAAAATGATATCTGGGAAGGAATATTGGTTGTTTTCTCCATTTTAAGTTTGTGCCATAAAATCAAGTCTTCGTGGAGGGCACAATAAGGTCTGTGCCAGCTGAAGACTTTATGGCCCCTCTTTCTGACAAGAATGCCACCTTTTTGTTTTAATTTTTTCATTTTATTTTACATTTTTATTAGATATATTATCTATTTATATTTCAAATGATTTCCCCTTTCCTGCCCCCCCCCAAGAAAGTTCCATAAGTCATCTCACCTCCCCTCATTCCCTAATCAATCCCCTCAGATTCCATGTCCTGGTATTCCCTACACTGGAGCATCTAGCCATTCCAGGACCAGGGGCCTCTCCTCCCTTTGATGTCCAGTAAGGCCATCCTCTGCTGTGTATGCATCTGGAGTCATGGGTAACACCATGTACTATCTGGTTGATGGTTTTGTCCCTGGGAGCTCTGGGAGTATTGGGTTGCTTATATAATTGTTCCTTTTATGGTGCTGCAAACACTTTCAGCTCCTTGGGACCTTTCTCTAACTCTCCCATTTGAGACCCGATGCTCAGTTCAATGGTTGGCTGTGAGCATCCACCTTTTTATTTGTCATGCACTAGCAGAGCCTCCCAGGTGACAGGTATATCCAGCTCCAGTCAGCAAATACTTGTGGACATCGATAACACTGTCTGGGTTTTGCAAATATTTATGGAATGGATCAGTAGGTGGGGTAGTCTCTGGATGTTCTTTCCCTCAGTCACTGCTCCATACTTGGTCTCTGAATCTCCTTCTCTGGGTATTTTGTTCCCCCTCCTAAGAAGGGCCAGAGTATCCATACTTTGTTCTTCCTTCTTCTTGGGTATCATTTGATATGTGAATTGTTTCTTGGGTATTCCAAGCTTCTGGGCTAATATCCACTTATCAGTGAGTGCAAACCATTTGTGTTTTTTTATGATTGGGTTACCTATTTAGGATGATACTTTCCAGTTCCACCCAGTTGCCTAAGAATTTCATGAATTCATTATTTTAATAGCTGAGTAGTATTCCATTGTGTAACCATACCACATTTTCTGTATCCATTCCTCTAGTGAAGGACATCTGGGTTCTTTCCAGCTTCTGGCTATCATAAATAGAACTGCTATGAACATGGTGAACCATGTGCCCTTATTACATGCTGGAGAATCCTCTGGGTATATGCACAGGAGTGGTATAATAGGGTCCACCAGTATCATGCCCAGTTTTCTGCAGAACTGCCAAACTGATTTCCAGAGTGGTTGTACCAGCTTGCAATCCCACCAGCAGTTGAGGAATGTTCCTTTTTTCCCACATCCTTGCTAGCATCTTCTGTCTCCTGAGTTTTTGATCTTAGCTGTTCTGACTGATGTGAGATGAAATCTCAGGGCTGTTTTGATTTGCATTTTCCTGATGACTAAGAATGTTGAAAGTTCCTTTTTGTGCTTCTCAGCCATTTGTTATTCCTTAGGTTAAAATTCTTTGTTTAGCTCTGCACCCCATTTTTTAATAGGGTTATTTGGCTCTCTGGAGTGTAACTTCTTGAGTTCTTTGTATATACTGCATATTAGCCCTCTGTCGGATATAGGGTTGGTAACAATCTTTTCCCAATTTGTTGGTTGTCCTTTTATTCTATTAACAGTGTCGTTTGTACTTACAGAGTATTTGTAATTTTATAAGGTCCCATTTGTCAATTCTTGATCTTAAAGCATAAGCTATTGGTGTTCTGTTCAGGAAATTTTCCCCTGTGCCCATGTGCTCAAGGCTCTTCCCCAGTTTCATTTCTATTAGTTTCCGTGTGTCTGGTTTATGTGGAGGGCCTTGATCCACTTGGAGTTGAGCTTAGTACACAGAGATAAGAATGGATCGATTTGCGTTCTTCTGCATGCTACCTACCAGTTGACAGAACACCATTTGTTGAAAAGGCCACCTTTTTTTTTGCACTGAAGGGTTTTAGTTCCTTTGTTAGAGATCAAGTGACCATAGGTGTGTGGTTTCATTTCTGGGTCTTTGTTTCTATTCCATTGATCTTCCTTTCTGTCACTGTACCAATATCATGCAGTTTTTAACACTATTGCTCTGTAGTACTGCTTGAGGTATTGCTAGGGATACTGATTCCCCAGAAGTTCTTTTACTGTTGAAAACAGTTTTAGCTAATCTGGGTTTTTTTGTTATTCCAGATGAATTTAAGAATTGCTCTTTCTCAGTCTATGAAGATTTGTGTTGGGATTTTGATGTGAATTGCATTGAATCTGTAGATTTCTTTTGGCAGGTTGTCCATTTTTGCTATATTAATCTTGCTGATCCATGAGCATGGGAAATCATTCCATCTTCTGAGGTTTTCTTCAATTTTTTTCTTCAGAGACATGAAGTTCTTGTCATAAAATCTTGCTCTTGTTTGGTTAGAGTCTCACCAAGATACTTTATTTTGTGACTATTGTGAAAGATGTTGCTTTCCTAATTTCTTTTATTTAATATTTTTTATTCGATATAATTTATTTACATTTCAAATGATTTCCCCTTTTCTAGCCCCCCCACTCCCCGAAAGTCTCGTAAGCCCCCTTCTTTTCCCCTGTCCTCCCTCCCACCCCTTCCCACTTCCCCTTTCTGGTTTTGCCAAATACTGTTTCACTGAGTCTTTCCAGAACCAGGGGCCACTCTTCCTTTCTTCTTGTACCTCATTGGATGTGTGGATTATGTTTTGGATATTCCAGTTTTCTAGGTTAATATCCACTTATTAGTGAGTGCATACCATGATTCACCTTTTGAGTCTGGGTTACCTCACTTAGTATGATGTTCTCTAGCTCCATCCATTTGCCTAAGAATTTCATGAATTCATTGTTTCTAATGGCTGAATAGTACTCCATTGTGTAGATATACCACATTTTTTGCATCCACTCTTCTGTTGAGGGATACCTGGGTTCTTTCCAGCATCTGGCAATTACAAATAGGGCTGCTATGAACATAGTAGAGCATGTATCCTTATTACATGGTGGGGAGTCTTCTGGGTATATGCCCAGGAGTGGTATAGCAGGATCTTCTGGAAGTGATGTGCCCAGTTTTTGGAGGAACCGCCAGACTGCTTTCCAGAGTGGTTGTGCCAATTTGCAACCCCACCAGCAGTGGAGGAGTGTTCCTCTTTCTCCACACCCTCTCCAAAACTTGCTGTCTCCTGAATTTTTAATCTTAGCCATTCTGACTGGTGTAAGATGAAATCTTAGGGTTGTTTTTTTTTTTTTTTTTTTTTTTCATTTTTTTTTAATTATTCGATATAATTTATTTACATTTCAAATGATTTCCCCTTTTCTAGCCCCCCCACTCCCCGAAAGTCCCGCAAGCCCCCTTCTCTTCCCCTGTCCTCCCACCCACCCCTTCCCACTTCCCCGTTCTGGTTTTGCTGAATACTGTTTCACTGAGTCTTTCCAGAACCAGGGGCCACTCCTCCTTTCTTCTTGTACCTCATTTGATGTGTGGATTATGTTTTGGGTATTCCAGTTTTCTAGGTTAATATCCACTTATTAGTGAGTGCATACCATGATTCACCTTTTGAGTCTGGGTTACCTCACTTAGTATGATATTCTCTAGCTCCATCCATTTGCCTAAGAATTTCATGAATTCATTGTTTCTAATGGCTGAATAGTACTCCATTGTGTAGATATACCACATTTTTTGCATCCACTCTTCTGTTGAGGGATACCTGGGTTCTTTCCAGCATCTGGCAATTACAAATAGGGCTGCTATGAACATAGTAGAACATGTATCCTTATTACATGGTGGGGAGTCTTCTGGGTATATGCCCAGGAGTGGTATAGCAGGATCTTCTGGAAGTAAGGTGCCCAGTTTTCGGAGGAACCGCCAGACTGATTTCCAGAGTGGTTGTACCAATTTGCAACCCCACCAGCAGTGGAGGAGTGTTCCTCTTTCTCCACACCCTCTCCAACACCTGCTGTCTCCTAAATTTTTAATCTTAGCCATTCTGACTGGTGTAAGATGAAATCTTAGGGTTGTTTTGATTTGCATTTCCCTAATGACTAATGAAGTTGAGCATTTTTTAAGATGCTTCTCCGCCATCCGAAGTTCTTCAGGTGAGAATTCTTTGTTTAACTCTGTACCCCATTTTTTAATAGGGTTGTTTGGTTTTCTGGAGTCTAACTTCTTGAGTTCTTTATATATATTGGATATTAGCCCTCTATCTGATGTAGGATTGGTGAAGATCTTTTCCCAATTTGTTGGTTGGCGATTTGTCCTCTTGATGGTGTCCTTTGCCTTACAGAAACTTTGTAATTTTATGAGGTCCCATTTGTCAATTCTTGCTCTTAGAGCATACGCTATTGGTGTTCTGTTCAGAAACTTTCTCCCTGTACCGATGTCCTCAAGGGTCTTCCCCAGTTTCGTTTCTATTAGCTTCAGAGTGTCTGGCTTTATGTGGAGGTCCTTGATCCATTTGGATTTGAGCTTAGTACAAGGAGACAAGGATGGATCAATTCGCATTCTTCTGCATGCTGACCTCCAGTTGAAACAGCACCATTTGTTGAAAAGGCTATCTTTTTTTCATTGGATGTTTTCAGCCTCTTTGTCGAAGATCAAGTGGCCATAGGGGTGTGGGTTCATTTCTGGATCTTCAATCCTGTTCCATTGATCCTCCTGCCTGTCACTGTACCAATACCATGCAGTTTTCAACACTATTGCTCTGTACTATTGCTTGAGGTTAGGGATACTGATTCCCCCAGATTTTCCTTTGTTGCTGAGGATAGTTTTAGCTATCCTGGGTTTTTTGTTGTTCCAGATGAATTTGATAATTGCTCTTTCTAACTCTGTGAAGAATTGAGTTGGGATTTTGATGGGTATTGCATTGAATCTGTATAGTGCTTTAGGCAAAATGGCCATTTTAACTGTATTGATTCTACTGATCCATGAGCATGGGAGGTTTTCCCATTTTTTGAGGTCTTCTTCCATTTCCTTCTTCAGAGTCTTGAAGTTCTTGTCATACAGATCTTTCACATGTTTGGTAAGAGTTACCCCAAGATACTTTATACTGTTTGTGGTTATTGTGAACGGGGTCATTTCCCTAATTTCTTTCTCAGCCTGCTTATCCTTTGAGTATAGGAAGGCCACTGATTTGCTTGAGTTGATTTTATAACCTGCCACTTTGCTGAAGTTGTTTATCAGCTGTAGGAGCTCACTAGTGGAGTTTTTTGGGTCACTTAGGTAGACGATCATGTCGTCTGCAAATAATGATAGTTTGACTTCTTCCTTTCCAATTTGTATCCCTTTGACCTCCTTATGTTGTCGAATTGCCCGAGCTAGTACCTCAAGTACAATATTGAAAAGATAAGGAGAAAGGGGGCAGCCTTGTCTGGTCCCTGATTTCAGTGAGATAGATTCAAGTTTCTCTCCATTTAGTTTGATGCTGGCTACCGGTTTGCTGTATATTGCTTTTACTATGTTTAGGTATGGGCCTTGAATTCCTGTTCTCTCCAAGACTTTAAGCATGAAAGGATGCTGAATTTTGTCAAATGCTTTTTCAGCATCCAATGAAATGACCATGTGGTTTTGTTCTTTGAGTTTGTTTATGTAGTGGATTGTATTGATGGATTTCCGTATATTGAACCAACCCTGCATTCCCAGGATAAAGCCTACTTGATCATGGTGGATGATCGTTTTGATGTGTTCTTGGATTCGGTTGGCAAGAATTTTATTGAGTATTTTTGCATCGATGTTCATAAGGGAAATTGGTCTGAAGTTCTCTTTCTTTGTTGGATCTTTTTGTGGCTTTGGTATCAGCGTAATTGTGGCTTTCGCAGAAGGAATTGGGTAGTGTTCCTTCTGTTTCTATTTTGTGGAATAGTTTGAAGAGTATTGGTGTTAACTCTTCTTTGAAGGTCTGGTAGAATTCTGCACTGAAGCCATCTGGTCCTGTGCTTTTTTTGGTTGGAAGACTTTCTATGACTCCTTCTATTTCTTTAGGCATTATGGGACTGTTTAGATGGTCTAGTTGGTCCTGATTTAATTTTGGTATTTGGTATCTGTCAAGGAAATTGTCCATTTCCTCTAGATTCTCCAGTTGTGTTGAGTACAGGCTCTTGTAGTAGGATCTGATGATTTTTTGGATTTCCTCAGTTTCCGTTGTTATATCTCCCTTTTCATTTCTAAGTTTGTTAATTTGGATACTTTCTCTGTGCCCTTTGGTCAGTCTGGCTAAGGGTTTATCTATCTTGTTGATTTTCTCAAAGAACCAGCTCCTGGTTTTGTTGATTTTTTGTATGGTTCTCTTTGTTTCTACTTGATTGATTTCGGCCCTGAGTTTGATGATTTCCTGCCTTCTACTCCTCCTGGGTGAAATAGCTTCTTTTTGTTCTAGGGCTTTCAGGTGTGTCATTAAGCTGGTAATTTATGCTCTCTCCATTTTCTTTTTGGAGGCACTCAGGGCTATGAGTTTTCCTCTTAGCACTGCTTTCATTGTGTCCCATAGATTTGGGTATGTTGTGTTTTCATTTTCATTGTGTTCTAAAAAGTCTTTAATTTCTTTCTTTATTTCTTCCTTGACCAAGGTATCATTGAGTAGAGTATTGTTCAGTTTCCATGTGTATGTGGGTTTTCTGTTGTTTCTGTTGCTATTGAAGACCACTTTTACTCCATAGCGATCAGATAGGAGGCATGGGATTAGTTCGATCTTCTTATATTTGTTGAGGTCTGTCTTGTGGCCAATTATATGGTCGATTTTGGAGAAGGTACCATGAGGTGCTGAGAAAAAGGTATATTCTTTTGTTGTAGGATAGAATGTTCTATATATACATCTGTTAAATCTAATTGGTCCAAAGCTTCAATTAGTTTCATTGTGTCCCTGTTTAGTTTCTGTTTTCCTGATCGGTCCATTGAGAAAAGTGCAGTGTTGAAGTCACCCACAATTATTGTGTTAGGTGCAATGTGTGCTTTTAGTTTTAATAAAGTTTCTTTTAAGAAAGAGGGTGCCCTTGCATTTGGGGCATAGATGTTCAGGATTGACAGTTCTTCTTTTTGTATTTTTCCTTTGACCGAAAGAAGTGTCCCTCAGAGTCTCTTTTGATGACTTTGGGTTGAAAGTCAATTTTATTTGATATTAAAATGGCTACTCCAGCTTGTTTCCTGAGACCATTTGCTTGTAAAATTGTCTTCCAGCCTTTTACTCTAAGGTAGTGTTTGTCTTTGACCCTGAGGTGTGTTTCCTGTAAGCAGCAAAATGTAGGGTCCTGTTTACGTATCCAGTCAGTTAGTCTGTGTCTTTTTATTGGGGCATTAAGTCCATTGATGTTAAGAGATATTAAGGAATAGTGATTGTTACTTCCTATCATTTTTGACGTTATTTTTTAAATTTGATTGCTTAACTTCTTTTGGGTTTGATGAAAGGTTACTATCTGGCTTTTTCCAGGGTGAAGTTTCCCTCCTTGTATTGGTGTTGTCCTCCTATTATCCTTTTTAGGGCTGGGTTTGTGGATAGATATTGGGTAAACTTGGTTTTGTCATGAAATATCTTAGTTTCTCCATCTATGGTGATTGAGAGTTTTGCTGGGTATAGTAGTTTTGGTTGGCATTTGTGTTCTCTTAGAGTCTGCATGAGATCTGCCCAGGACCTTCTAGCCTTCATAGTCTCAGGTGAAAAGTCTGCTGTGATTCTGATAGGTCTTCCTTTATATGTTACTTGGCCTTTTTCTCTTACTGCCTTTAGTATTCTTTCTTTGTTTAGAACATTTGGTGTTTTGATTATTATGTGACGGGAAGTATTTCTGTTCTGGTCCAGTCTGTTTGGAGTTCTGTAGGCTTCTTGTATATTCATGGGCATCTCTCTCTTTAGGTTAGGGAAGTTTTCTTCCATAATTTTATTGAAGATATTTGCTGGCCCTTTAAGTTGTAAATCTTCACTCTCATCTATGCCAATAATCCTTAGGTTTGGTCTTCTCATTGTGTCCTGGATTTCCTGGATATTTTGGGTTACAAGCTTTTTGCATTTTGCATTTTCTTTAACTGTTGAGTCCATGGTTTCTATGGAATCTTCGGCATCTGAGATTCTTTCTCCTATCTCTTGTATTCTGTTGTTGATATTTGCATCTCTTTCCCCTGATTTCTTCCCAAGGCTTTCTATCTCCAAAGTTGTCTCCCTTTGAGTTTTCTTAGTTGTTTCTACTTCTGATTTTAGATCCTGGATGGTTTTGCTTAGCTCCTTCACTTGCTTGTTTGTGTTTTCCTGTAATTCTTTAAGAGATTTTTGTGTTTCCTCTTTCATAACCTCAGCCTGTTGACCAAAGTTCTCCTGTATTTCTTTAAGTGTTTTTTGCATTTCCTCCTTGTTGGCTTTTGTATTCTCCTGGATTTCTTTCAATGATTTTTGTGTTTCCCTTGCAAGGGCTTCTAACTTTTGATCCATTTTCTCCTGAATTTCTTTAAGTATGTCCTTCATATGTTCCTGTACCAGCATCATGACCAGTGATTTTAAATCCAAATCTTGTTTTACTGGTGTGATGGGGTATCCAGGACATGCTGGTAGAGGAGAATTGGGTTCATATGTTGCCATATTGCCTTGATTTCTGTTAGAGACGTTCCTGCGTTTGCCTTTTGCCATCTAGTTCTCACTGGTGTTAGTTTGTCTTGTCAGTGCTGGACTCACCAGTGCAAGCTGCCCCTTCCCCGTTGGCCTCTGGTGCACAGCTTACCCCCTGCACTGCCTGTAGACAGGGTGCTGCTGCCCTGGCTGATCAGATCCTGAAGCAGGCACCCGAAGGCTCCCGCTGGGGCCCGCTGGATTCACTGGAGCACACTGACTTCTCCCAGCTGGCCGCCCAGAAGCCCAGCTAGCCTCTGGCAGGACCTGGAGATGTGGTGCGGCCGCCCAGGCTAATCTGGATCCGGCAGTGGAAAGAGTTGAGCTGAGGGCTTCCGCCTGAGGCCTTGCCCCAGATTGTGTCTGTGGACCAGATGGAGCCCGTGTGCACCCGCAGGGAGTGCCAACGGTGTATGCTGCTGTGACCTCCCCTGTGTTCTGCTCACTCAGCTGGGCAGCCGGGCTGGTGCACACAAGGTTAGCCTGGCCGCCCAGGCCCTGAGTCCAGGCAAAAAACCTGGGAGGCCAAGGTCCGAACAAAGATCCCCTAGGGCTATGACTGTTAATTGGGTCCGCCAGGTGACCAGGATGGCGGGCGTGCGTGCTTGCGCTCCCTGAAAGCACCGGGAGAGTCTGCTGTGCTAACAACCTCCTGGGCGGGTTGACTCACAGATGGCCCACCAAGCCGCCCAGTTCTTGGGGTCAGTCCTGTGCCTTTTGGGGCCTAGACCCCCGCTTTGTTAGCCTCAGGCTATGCCCGTTACGGCTCTGTCCGCCAGAGCTCTCTGTCTTCCTGCAGGCAAAATGGCGGCGTGCGCGCAGGCCCGGACAAAAAAACCTCCTGGCTGGGTTGGCACCCCCCCCCGATGGCCCCCCGATCAGCCTAGGGCCTGGGTGCAGGCCAACGCCCGTCGGGCTCAGACCACCGCGGTGTTGGCCTCGGATTATGCTTGTGTACCTCAGTCTGTCCGATCCCTGGAGTCCGAAACCAAGATGGATGAGCCTCTCCTGACTGGTGGGTGGCCGAGTTCTGAAGTGGCTTCCATGGAGGAAAGGCGCCACACAACCGCAGCTGCTTGCTGCCCGGCTGGTCAGCGAAGGTCAGTGGTCGTGGGCGCAGGGCCTAACTGGACCCTGTGTCGCCTTGGTTCCATTGCTGATGGCCCTTCAGCTGGACCAGCCACTGCTGCACCGCTTTCCTAACTTCTTTCTTGACCTGTTTATCCTTTGAGTATAGGAAGGCTACTGATTTGAGTTAATATCTGACCACGTTGCAGAAGTTGTTGATCAGCTGTTGGAGTTCTCTGGTGGAGTTTTTCGAGTCGCTTAGTTGTACTATCAAATCATCTGCAAATAGTGATATTTTGACTTTCCCAATTTTATTGGATATTTTATTTATTTACATTTCAAACGTTATCCCCTTTTCCAGTTTCAAAAGAGACTTTTTATTTGCTAAATGATGGGTCAATTGAAGACAGTAGAATATTTTTATAGTCTCTTACATAGCCTGATCCAACAACTCAAAAGAGGATTTACATGCCTGGTTTTTGTTTGCTTATTTTGTGAGATTGACTTTGTCAGTTGACATTGTCAGTTCAGATGAGAAAATTTTATTTATAGTATATTATATTTACATATAGACATTGCTGTTTTAGTGTATTTTTACAAAGATAGTTAGTATTATAATATCTGATGATTTTAAAGAGATCCTGGCTGTCATTTGACCATTGTCTTTCCTTTTGTATATATATTTCTGCCTCCTTCCCTAACTGTAGCACTCAACTCCATTTACAGAGTGAAATTATAATAAAAGTGTCTTCCAGCTTTATAATGTAATTATTTTAAAAATTATAAAATTTTATAACAATTAAAATAACAAATAAATTAAAGTAGAAGAAAGAAACAAATGAAATGAGGCATAAGATTGCCAAACTTCTTTTATAATGTTGGTAGGACTCTAATAACAAAATAAAGCAAAGCCACAACACAAGATTATGGATTTATATTGATGATTAACATAGACTCAATATTTATGAATAAATATCTGGAAAAGAGAATATAAATACATCAAGAATATCACTCCTATTACTAGATAACATAAAAGCATGCATGGTTAGAGAAATACACCAGTCAATTAATGTAATAAATGTTATAAATGGACTTAAAAATTTACATGATAATCTCAATAGACAGTGCAAAATCATTTGACAAAATCCAACTTCATTTTCATGATAAATGTTCTAAAGAATGCAATGCTAGATGGTACATCTCCCAATATAACAAAAGCTATGTGTGAGAACCCATCAGTCAACATCATCTTAAATGTAGAAATGCTGAAGCCATCATAGAGAAGTCAGGATAGACATAGGATGATTGTCATCCCTTCTCATTATTGTACTTGAAATACTACATAGAAAATTAAGGCAAGGGAAGAAAACTGAATGGAAACATGGGATGAAGATATTGAACTATTTCTATTTTCATTTTTCTATACACCAACAATAAAGAGAAAGAATGTCATCATGGACATCCTCCAATTCAAAATATCTAAAAGAAAATAAACTTAACCAAGTAAATAAAGCACCTTTAAAATGAAAATTTCAGAGTGTGCTCTGGTGAGTCCAGCAGGCCCCAGCAGGAGCCTTCAGGTGTCTGCCTTGGGATCCGAACAGCCTGGGCCACAGCACTCAGTCTCCAGGAAGTGCAGGAGGCCTGGCGTGCACTCAGAGGCAGACTGGGAGTGCACAGATTGCTCCGGCTGCACAGAGCTTAGGTTCCATTCCTGAGGCCTCTGGCTGGAGCCTTCAGATCTCCGGTTCAGGATCCAGAACACCCTAGGCTGCAACACCACATCTCCAGGTCCTGCAAGAGGTCAGAGGGGCACCCAAGAGGCCGGCTGGGAAAAGTCAGTGTGCTCTGGTGAGTCCAGCAGGCCCTGGCAGGAGCCTTCAGGTATCTGCTTCAGGATATGAACAGCCTGGGCCACAGCCTCGGTCTCTAGGAAGTGCAAGAGGGGACATAGATGCAAATATCAACAACAGAATACAAGAGATGGAAGAAAGAATCTCAGATGCTGAAGATACCATAGAAACCATTGACTCAACAGTTAAAGAAAATGCAAAATGCAAAAAGCTTGTAACCCAAAACATCCAGGAAATCCAGGACACAATGAGAAGACCAAGCCTAAGGATTATCGGCATAGATGAGAGTGAAGATTTATAACTTAAAGGGCCAGCAAATATCTTCAATAAAATTATGGAAGAAAACTTCCCTACACTAAACAGACAGATGCCCATGAATATAAAAGAAGCCTACAGAACTCCAGACTGGACCAAAACAGAAATACCTCCCATCACATAATAATCAAAACACCAAATGTACTAAGCAAAGAAAGAATATTAAAGGCAGTAAGAGAAAAAGGCCAAGTAACATATAAAGGAAGACCTATCAAAATCACAGCAGACTTCTCACCTGAGACTATGAAAGCTAGAAGATCCTGGGCAGATCTCATGCAGACTCTAAGAGAACACAAATGCCAGCCAAAACTACTATACCCAGCAAAACTCTCAATCACCATAGATGGAGAAACTAAGGTATTCCATGACAAAACCAAGTTTACCCAATATCTATCCACAAACCCAGCCCTACAAAGGATAATAGGAGGAAAACAGCAATACAAGGAGGGAATCTTCACCCTGGAAGAAGCAAGATACTAACTTTCTTTCATCAAACCCAAAAGAAGTTAACCAATCAAATTTAAAAAATAACATCAAAAATGACAGGAAGTAATAATCACTATTCCTTAATATCTCTTAACATCAATGGACTCAATGCCCCAATAAAAAGACATAGACTAACTGACTGGATATGTAAACAGGACCCTACATTTTGCTGCATACAGGAAACACACCTCAGGGTCAAAGACAAACACTACCCTAGAGTAAAAGGCTGGAAGACAATTTTACAAGCAAATGGTCTCAGGAAACAAGCTGGAGTAGACATTCTAATATCAGATAAAGTTGACTTTCAACCCAAAGTCATTAAAAGAGACTCTGAGGGACACTACTTGCTGGTCAAAGGAAAAATACAACAAGAAGAACTCTCAATCCTGAAGATCTATGCTCCAAATGCAAGGGCACCCTCATCCATAAAAGAAACTTTACCAAAGCTTAAAGCATACATTGAACCTAACACAATAATTGTGGGTGACTTCAACACTGCACTTTCCTCAATGGACCGATCAGGAAAACAGAAACTGAACAGGGACACAGTGAAACTAATTGAAGCTTTGGAACAATTAGATTTAACAGATATATATATAAAACATTCTATACTAAAGCAAAAGAATATACCTTTTTCTCAGCACCTCATGGTACCTTCTCCAAAATCGACCATATGGTCACAAGACAGACCTCAACAAATATAAGAAGATCGAACTAATCCCATGCCTCCTAACAGATCACTATGGAGTAAAAGTGGTCTTCAATAGCAACAAAAACAACAGAAAACCCACATACACGTGGAAACTGAACAATATTCTACTCAATGATACCTTGGTCAAGGAAGAAATAAAGAAAGAAATTAAAGACATTTTAGAACACAATGAAAATGAAGACACAACATACCCAAATCTATGGGACACAATGAAAGCAGTGCTAAGAGGAAAACTCACAGCCCTGAGTGCCTCCAAAAAGAAAATGGAGAGAGCATATACCAGCAGCTTAATGACACACCTGAAAGCCTTGGAACAAAAAGAAGCTATTTCACCCAGGAGGAGTAGAAGGCAGGAAATCATCAAACTCAAGGCTGAAATCAATCAAGTAGAAACAAAGAGAACGATACAAAGAATCAACAAAACCAGGAGCTGGTTCTTTGAGAAAATCAACAAGATAGATAAACCCTTAGCCAGACTAACCAAAGGGCACAAAGACAGTATCCAGATTAACAAACTTAGAAATGAAAAGAGAGATATAACAACAGATACTGAGGAAATTCAAAAAATCATTAGATCCTACTACAAAAGCCTATACTCAACACAACTAGAGAATCTGGAGGAAATGGACAGTTTCCTAGACAGATATCTGACACCAAAACTAAATCAGGATCAAATAGATCATCTAAATAGTCCCATAACACCTGAAGAAATAAAAAGGGTCATAGAAAGTCTTCCAACCAAAAAAAGCACGGGACCAGATGGCTTCAGTGCAGAATTATATCAGACCTTCATAAAAGACCTAACACCAATACTCTTCAAACAATTTCACAAAATAGAAACAGAAGGAACTCTACCCAACTCGTTCTATGAAGCCACAATTAAGCTGATACCAAAACCACACAAAGATCCAACAAAGAAAGAGAACTACAGGCCAATTTCTCTTATGAATATTGATGCAAAAATACTTAATAAAATTCTTGCCAACCTAATCCAAGAACACATCAAAACGATCATCCAACATGATCAAGTAGGCTTCATCCCAGGGATGCAGGGATGGTTCAATATAAGGAAATCCATCAATGCTATCCACTACATAAACAAACTCAAAGAAAAAAACCAGATGATCATCTCATTAGATGCAGAAAAAGGATTTGAAAAAATTCAGCATCCTTTCATGCTTAAAGTCTTGGAAAGAACAGGAATTCAAGGCCCATACCTAAACATCGTTAAAGCAATATATAGCAAACCGGTAGCCAACATCAAACTAAACAGAGAAACTTGAAGCAATCCCACTAAAATCAGGGACTAGACAAGGCTGTCCTCTCTCTCCATATCTTTTCAATATAGTACTTGAAGTTCTAGCTAGAGCAATTAGACAACATAAGGAGGTCAAGGGAATACAAATTGGAAAGGAAGAAGTCAATTTATCACTATTTGCCGTTGACATGATAGTCTACTTAAGTGACCCAAAAACCTCCACCAGAGAACTCCTTCAGTTGATAAACAACTTCAGAAAAGTGGCAGGTTATAAAATAAAACCAAGCAAATCAGTTGCCTTCCTATACTCAAAAGATAAGCAGGCTGAGAAAGAATTTAGGGAAATGACAACCTTTACAATAGCCACAAACAATATAAAGTATCTATGACTTTGGTGTGACTCTAACCAAACAAGTGAAAGATCTATACGGCAAGAACTTCAGGTCCCTGAAGAAGGAAATCGAAGAAGACCTCAGAAAACGGAATAATCTGCCATGCTCGTGGATCTGCAGGATTAATATAGTTAAAATTGCCATCTTCCCAAAAGTGATCTACAGATTCAATGCAATCCCCATCAAAATCCTAACTCAGTTCTTCACAGAGTTAGAAAAGGCAATTCTCAAATTCATCTGGAATAACAAAAAACCCAGGATAACTAAAACTATTCTCAACAACAAAAGAAATTCTGGGGGAATCAGTATCCATGACTTCAAGCAATACTACAGAGCAATAGTGTTAAAAACTGCATGGTATTGGCACATTGACAGACAAGTGGACCAATGGAATAGAATTGAAGATCCGGAAATGAATTCACACACCTATGGTCAATTGATCTTCAACAAAGGAGCCAAAAACATCCTGTGGAAAAAAGATAGCCTTTTCAACAGATGGTGCTGGTTCAAGTGGAGGTCAGCATGCAGAAGAATGCGAATTGATCCATTCTTATCTCCATGTACTAAACTTCACTCCAAGTGGATCAAGGACCTCCATGTAAAGCCAGACACACGGAAACTAATAGAAAAGAAACTGGGGAAGACCCTTGAGGACATGGGCACAGGGAAAAAGTTCCTGAACAGATCACCAATAGCTTATGCCCTAAGGTCAAGAATTGACAAATAGGACCTCATAAAATTACAAAGTTTCTGTAAGGCAAAGGACACTGTTAAAAGGATAAAACGGCAACCATCAAATTGGGAAAGGATATTCACCAACCCCACATCTGATAGAGGGCTAATATCCAATATATACAAAGAACTCAAGAAGTTAGACCCCAGGGAACCAAATAACCCTATTAAAAAATGGAGTACAGATCTAAACAAAGAATTTTCACCTGAAGAAATTTGGATGGCAGAGAGGCACCTTAAGAAGTGCTCAACATAATTAGTCATTAGGTTTTTATTGCAAATCATAATGCATTTGATTTGCATTAGTCATGCAAATCAAAACAACCCTGAGATTTTACCTCACACCAGTCAGAATGGCTAAGATCAAAAACTCAGGAGACAGCAGGTGTTGGTGAGGATGTGGAGAAAGAAGAACACTCCTCCACTGCTGGTGGGACTGTAAGATGGTACAACCACTTTGGAAATCAGTCTGGCGGTTCCTCAGAAAACTGGACATGACACTTCTGGAGGACTCTGCTATACCTCTCCTGGGCATATATCCAAAGGATTCCCTGACATGCAATAAAGACACATGCTCCATTATGTTCATAGCAGCCTTATTTATAATACCCAGAAGCTGGAAAGAACCCAGATGTCCCTCAAAGGAGGAATGGATACAGAAAATGTGGTATATTTATACAATGGAATACTACTCAGCAATTAGAAACAATGAATTCACAAAATTTTTAGGCAAATGGTTTGATCTGGAAAATATCACCCTAAGTGAGGTAACCCAATCACAAAAGGATACACATGGAATGCAATCTATGATAAGTTGATATTAATTAGCCCAGAAGCCCTGAATACCCAAGGCACAAATCGCATAACAAATGACTCCCATGAAGAAGTATAGAGAGGGTCCTGATCCTGGAAAGGATTGGCCTAACATTGGAGGGGAATATATGGACAGAGTAAAAGAAGGGAGGTGATCGGAGAATGGATGGAGAGAACAAGGTTTATGGGACATATGGGGAGGGGGGATCTAGGAAAGGGGAAATCATTTGGAATGTAAACAAAGAATATAGAAAATAAGAATATTAAAAAAATTGAGCATAAGTGGAAGACTGAGAGGAAACAACAACAAAGAAAGAGAAAGCTTGAGGAAAATGATATAATTGAATTTTAATTTTAATAATAAAATAAAAATATGATTTTTTATTTTTATTGATATATTTTTATATACATTTCAAATGATTTCCCCTTTCCTTGATCCCCCCTCCCCGCAAGCCCCATAAGTCCTCTTCCCTCCCCCTGTTCCCCCATCTACGCCTTCCCACTTCCCTGTTCTGGTGTTCCCCTACACTGCTGCACTGAGCGTTTCCAGAACCAGGGGCCACTCCTTCCTTTTTCTTGGGCATCATTTGATATGTGGATTGTGTCTTGGGTATTCCAAGCTTCTAGGCTAATATCCACTTATCAGGGAGTACATACCATGAGTGTTCTTGAGACTGGGTTACCTCACTTAGGATGATGTTCTCCATATCCATCCATTTTTCTAAGAATTTCATGAATTCATTGTTTCTAATGGCTGAATAGTACTCCATTGTGTATAAATACCACATTTTCTGTATCCATTCCTCCATTGAGGGATACCTGGGTTCTTTCCAGCTTATGGCTATTATAAATAGGGCTGCTATGAACGTAGTGGAGCATGTATCCTTATTACATGCTGGAGAATCCTCTGGGTATATGTGCAGGAGTGGTATAACAGGGTCCTCCGGAATTGTCATGCCCAGTTTTCTGAGGAACCATCAGACTGATTTCAAGAGTGATTGTGCCAGCTTGCAATCCTATCAGTAGTGCATGAGTGTTCCTCTTCCTCCACATCCTTGCCAATACCTGCTGTCTCCTGAGTTTTTAATCTTAGCCATTCTGACTGGTGTAAGGTGAAATCTCAAGTTTGTTTTGATTTTCATTTCCCTAAAGACTAATGATGTTGAACATTTCTTAAGGTGCTTCTCAGCCATCCAAAATTGTTCAGGTGAAAATACTTTGTTCAGCTCTGTACCCCATTTTAATAGAATATTTGGTTTTCTGGGGTCTAACTTCTTGAATTCTTTGTAATATTAGTCCTCTGTCAGATGTAGGGTTGGTGAAGTTTTTGGTTGCTGATTTGTCCTTTTGACAGTGTCCTTTGCCTTATAAAACTTTGTAATTTTATGAGGTCCCATTTGTCAATTCTTGATCTTAGTACATAAGCTATTGGTGTTCTGTTCAGGAACTTTTTTTCCTGTGCCCATGTCATCAAGGGTCTTCCCCAGTTTCTTTTCTATTAATTTCAGTATGTGGAAGTCCTTGATCCACTTGGAGTTGAGCTTTGTACAAGGAGATAAGAATGGATCAGTTTGCATTCTTCTGCATGCTGACCGCTAATTGAACTAGCACAATTTGTTGAAAAGGCTATCTTTTTTTCACTGGATGTTTTCAGTTCCTTTATTGAAGGTCAAGTGACCATAGGTGTGTGGGTTCATTTCTGGGTCTTCAATCCTACTCCATTAATCCTCCTGCCTGCCACTGTACCAATACCACGCAGTTTTTAAGACTATTTCTCTGTAGTATTGCTTGATGTCTGGGATATTGATTCCCTCAGAATGGACTAGACACCTTGGTCCACAGACACCTGCTCAGATATATTCATTGCCGCTCTGTTCATAGCAGCTAGGAAATGAAAACAGCTTAAGTGACCTTCAAGCAATAAATGAATAATGAAAATGTGGCTCATATAAACTATAGAATACTATTCAAGTCTAAAGAAAAATAAAATCTTCAACTCTGTAGGAAAATGGACTGAACTAGGAAAGGTCATATTGAATGCCATAACCCAGATGTAGTATGACAAATGACAAATATTCTTCCTCATTGGAAGCTTCTAACTCCAAATCATCAGGTGTGACTAAGTGAATAATCCAGGAAAGTAATAAGAGACTTCTGTTTATTTTGTCCAGTGAGAAATAATAGAGAGGGAATAATGGAACAAGGAAACTTTGTGTCTTTTAATGGAAATAGATATAATCTGTTAAGCAACATTTAATCTATATCCGCTATGATTCAGTTGCACATCCCACCCAAAGTACATTCTGTTCATCACAGAAAATCAGAAAGACTTCAGTGTATTTTGTAACTTTTTCCTGGTGTGCCATTGTATATTAAGTTTTCATTATAGGACTAGGGCATTTGGGCATTTTGTGGTTCATTAAAAAACACTGAACGATTTGATCAAGATGAGAATGGGCTAAAATGTCATATTTTTTGAAAAATGAATTAGGCTCTAAATTATTAAATCTTAATTTAGGGATTTATACTTATTATTCTTTATTAATTTCCCACTAATTATATTTTCAGTAGAAACAGAAAACCACCGTTTTCACTTTATATATGATTATACCTCAGCTTCAGAAAGACAGATACATAAGTAATGCATAGTCAGGTGTCGCAAGGTACGAATAAGGACTGAACTCAGAGAATAGTATAAGAAATAAGAAGATCCAGGCAATGGTGGTGCACACCTTTAATCCCGGAACTTGGGAAGCAGAGGCAGTCAGATTCCTAAGTTCACTGCCAGCCTGGTCTATAGAGCGAGTTACAGGACATCCAGGGCTATACAGAGAAACCCTGTCTCAAAAAAAGAGAAAGAAATGAGAAGAAAAGTTATTTAATTATCTTTATTTAAGAGTTATACTCAACCTCTTCATATTTGAAAATGTTAATCTCTTTACAATTTCACTATTTGAAAAGGACAGGAATGGCATAAGACACACCTAGACCAAGTTCCCAGCATAAAAATTTATGTTCCTGAGATTAAGAAGTGGCAAGTCATAAGAGTTAAAGACAGGAAATAAAGGATAAAGGAGAAAATGAAAAGGGAATGGGCGAGGTGAGAGAGGGATATTTGCCCCAGAGGGACAAAGGACTGCATCTGGATAGAGAGGAGACAGGTACACACTATAGACAAACGTCAGGTTTTTAAGGTAAACCTCTTGTTAGAATTGGTTTGTTTTGGTTGAACATATTAATTAGGATAACTAAAAAGGGATGTTTGATTGTTGGACTCCAATACCTTGATAGCTGAACCTTGATAGTTATTCTGAGGGGGAGAAAGTGGTAAAATATTGGACTAAACTTTGGTTGCCAGCTTTAGGAATTAATCTAAGTTTAGCAAGGCAGAAGGAACAAAGATCAAGGCCTGCCAGAGTGATGTTTGCAATGCTCAGATCTACTAGAGCCCTTCACTGTTGATTTTTTTTCTTTGTAAAAAGGATATATATTTGTCAAGGCAATCAAAAGTATGTGCAAGTGACATGTATGCAGGTAAAATATGATCAGGTACTGACAACTAAATTGAAACCCTGGGACAAAGAGTCTCAATAAATGGGATATTTGCCATCAAATTTTGTTGCAATTTCATCAACATGGGATTTCAGAGAGATTGATGCTGGGTACTCATGGAGGCTTATACTATCCTGGCTCATAGCTTTTGGAGAGATATAACACACACATATGTACTCGCCCTAAACAGGTGAACCCACAACCAAACAAAACATGGACACTATCTAGGTTCAGTTGGGTGGAAAAATAAGTGTTATAAGGGTTACTTACAGGATCAAAAAATGACAGAGACAGCTACATCACCAAAGCTGAACACAGAAAGAATGAGTAAAACCTGGGAAAAGCTGGAAAACAGGAGCGTATGGCACAGTATAAACACAACTTAACAGGTTACAGTGTCTGTTCCAGGTCTCTTTTGATCTAAACTAGACCTTAACAAGGAAAATGATAGAAATATGTAAGTGAATGTGGAAAAGGCCAGGAGCCTCAAGTTTACACATAGAACTATAAGCAACTGAAATGTGCTAATTCTGGGAGACATGGTCATCTTTAGGGAAGAGCACATCGATTGATTAATCACTACCAATTGTCAGCTCAGCTCAGAAAACATATATACGGTACCCTACGTGGTGATCAGCAATTGGAGTGACTCCCTAACGCCATCTTTGCTCCCTGGTGGAGCAGAGGGCAGCACCAGGTACTAAGATATCCGAGTTTAAGATCTATGGGGGCACAAACTGCTGGGGGTCTGTCTGTGCCCAGGACCTGGGCAGATCTGTGGTTTGTCTGTGTGCCAGCCGGTTATGGGTCCTGTGCCGTACTATGTGGTAGTCAGCAATTGGACGGACTCCCCACCACCATCTTCACTCCCTGATGGAGCAGACTGGCAGCACCAGGTACTGGGATTTCCCAAGTTTAAGTTCTCTGGGGGCACAAACTACTGGGGTCTGCCTGCGCCCAGGACCTAGGCAGATCAGCAGTTTATCTGTGTGCCAGCCAGTCATGGGCCCTGTGCCCTACATGGAGTGACTCCTGCCACCATCTTTGCTCCCTGACAGAGCAGATGGGCAACACCAGATTCCCTGAGACAACCTGAATATAACAATGCTTGAGGCAAGACACAAGGCACACAAGAGGAGGGCAGCACATCAGCAATCTGTGCTAGGGGAAAACCAGTAATCTAGTGGTACAGAAATAGTCTTACAGTCTCACAGGAGGCTGAAGTACCAGCCAGTGACAAGAAGACCAACTAACACCAATGAGAACCAGATGGCAATAGGCAAACATAGGAACATTACTAACAGAAATCAAGGCAATATGGCAACATCTGAACCCAATTCTCCAACCACATCAAGTCCTGGATACCCCAACACAGCAGGAAATCAAGATTTGGATTTAAAATCACTGGTCATGATGCTGTGAGAGGAACACAAAATGGACATAAATAAATCTCTTAAAGAAATACAGGGGAACATGAATAAGTTAGAAGCCCTTACAATGGAAAAACAAAAAATCACTTAAAGAAATTCAGGAGAATATGGGTCAACAGATAGAAGACAATAAAGAGGAAATGCAAAAATTACTTAAAGAAATGCAGGAGAAATTAAGTCAATGGGCAGCAGTCATGAAAGAGGAAACACAAAAATCTCTTAACGAATTACAGGAAAGCACAAACAAACAAGTGAAGGAATGGAGAAAAACCATCCAGGATCTAAAAATAGAAGTAAAAAGAACTAGGAAATCACAACAGGAGACAACTTTGGAGATAGAAAACTTTGGAAAGAAATCAGGGGCCATAGATGCAAATAACAACAGAATACAAGCGATAAAAGAATCTCTGATGCCAAAGATACCATAGAAACCATTGACTCAACATTCAAAGAAAATGCAAAATGTGAAAAGCTTGTATCCCAAAACATCCAGGAAATCCAGGACACGATGAGAAGACAAAACCTAAAGATTATAGGTATAGATGAGACTGAAAATTTGCACCTTAAAGGGCCAGCAAATATCTTTGACAAAACTATTGAAGAAAACTTCCCTAACCTAAAGAGAGAGATGCCCATAAATATAAAAGTAGCCTACAGAACTCCACACTGGACCAGAACAGAAATACCTCCCGTCACATAATAATCAAAACCCCAAATGTACTAAACAAAGAAAGAATATGAAAGGCAGTAAGAGAAAAAGGCCAAGTAAGATATAAAGGAAGACCTATCAGAATTACACCAGAATTCTCACCAGAGATCAAGAAAGCTAGAAGATCCTGGGCAGATCTCATGCAGACTCTAAGAGAACACAAATGCCAGCGAAGACTACTATACCCAGCAAAACTCTCAATCACTATAGAGGGAGAAACCAAGATATTCTATGACAAAACCAAATTTACACATTATCTTTCCACAAACAAAGCCCTACAAAGGATAATAGGGGGAAAACACCAATACAAGGAAGGAAACTATACCTTGGAAAAAGCAAAATAGTAACCTTCTTTCTTCAAACCCAATCTCCTTATCTTTTCAATATAGGACTTGAAGTCCTAGCTAGAGCAATTAGACAACATAAGAAGTTCAAAGGGATACAAATTGGAAAGGAAGAAGTAAAACTATCACTATTTGCAGATGATATGATCGTATACTTAAGTGATACAAAAAACTCTACCAGAGAACTCCTACAGCTGATAAACAACTTCAGCAAAGTGACAGGTAACAAAATCAACTCCAGCAAATCAGTAGCCTTCCTATACTCAAAGGATAAGCAGGCTGAGAAAAAAAATAGGGAAGAGACACCCTTTACAATAGTCACAAACAATATAAAGTATCTTGGTGTGACTCTAACCAAACAAGTGAAAGATCTATATGACAAGAACTTCAGGTCTCTGAAGAAGGAAATCAAATAAGACCTCAGAAAATGGAAAAATTTTCCATGCTCATGGATTGTCAGGATTAATATAGTTAAAATGGCCATCTTGCCAAAAGCAATCTACAGATTCAACGCTATCCCCATCAATATCCCAACTCAGTTCTTCATTGAGTTAGAAAGAGCAATTCTCAAGTTCATCTGGAAGAACAAAAATTCCAGGATAGACCAAACTATTCTCAACAGTAAAAGAACTTCTTGGGAAATCATTATCCCAGACCTCAAACATTACTACAGAGCAATAGAGTTAAAATCTGCATGGTATTGATACAGTGACAGGCAAATGGATCAATGGAATAGGGTTGAAGACCCAGAAATGAACCTACACACCTATGGTCATCTAATCTTCGACAAAAGAGATGAAAACTTCCAGTGGATAAAGGATAGCCTTTTCAACAAATGGTACTGGTTCAATTGGAAGTCAGCATGCAGAAGAACGCTAATTGACCCATTCTTATCTCCTTGTACTAAGCTCAACTCCAAGTGGATCAAAGATCTCCACATAAAACCTGACACACTGAAACGAATAGAAAAGAAACTGTGGAAGACCCTTGAGGACATGGGCACAGGACAAAAGTTCCTGAACAGAACACCAATAGCTTATGCTCTAACATCAAGAATTGACAAATGGGACCTCATAAAATTGCAAAGTTGCTGTAAGGCAAAGACCACTGTCAAAACGACAAAATGGCAATCATCAAATTGGGAAAGGATCTTCACCAACCCTAAATCCGACAGAGGGCTAATATCCAATATATACAAAGAACTCACGAAGGTAGACCCCAAAGAACCAAATAACCCTATCAAAAAATGGGGTACAGAGCTAAACTAAGAATTTTCACCTGAAGAACTTTGGATGGCTGAGAAGCACCTTGAGAAATGTTCAACATCATTAATCATTGGGGAAACGCAAATCGAAACAACCCTGAGATTTCACTTCACACCAGTCAGAATGGCTAAAGTTAAAAACTCAGGAGACAGCAGGTGTTGGCGAGGATGTGGAGAAAGAGGAACACTCGTCCACTGCTGGTGGGAATGCAAACTGGTACAACCACTATGGAAATCAGTCTGGGTGTTCCTCAGAAAAGTGGACATGACACTTCCGGAGGACCCTGTTATACATCTCCTGGGCATATACCCAGAGAATTCCCCAGCATGCAATAAGGGCACAGGCTCCACTATGTTCATAGCAGCCTTATTTATAATAGCCAGAAGCTGGAAAGAACCCAGATGTGCTTCAATGGAGGAATGGATACAGAAAATGTGGTATATTTATACAATGGAATACTACTCAGCACTTAAAAACAATCAATTCATGAAATTCTTAGGCAAATGGTTGGAACTGGAAAATATCATCCTAAGTGAGGTAACCCAATCACAAAAGAATACACATGGAATGCAGTCACTGATAAGTGGATATTAATTAGCCCAGAAGGTCTGAATTCTCAAGACACAATTAGCATATCAAATGATCCCTAAGAAGAAGGAAGGACATAGCCCTGGTTCTGAAAAGACTTGATCCAGCATTGTAGGGGATTACCAGTTCAGAGAAATGGGAGGGGGGTGATTGGGAAATGGACAGAGGGAAAAGGGCTTATGAGACAAATGGGGTGGGTGGAACCAGGAAAGGGGAAAGCATTCAGAATGTAAACTAAGAATATAGAAAATTAAAAATAATAAAAATAATAAAAGAAAATATATATATATATACAATATTATTCAGACTATGCAGGTTATATTTCATAATATGTTTATATATTATATTATATAGAAAATATATTGCAATAACAATTCATAAAAGGGCTATTCATGTCAAATGCAGCAAAGAGGCTTATATGGAAAGGTTTAATGGAGGCAGTGAATAAAGGAAATAATGACAATATTAAAACAAAGGATTTGATATTTTCTTTTATTAACTGAGGTCTGATATATTTTATTACCTGATTATTTAATTGTAATAATAATAAATGCTCATTCTCAGAATAAATAAAAAGAAATTTATCAGCTGCAATTTCCCCACAAATGATTATGTCAGTATAGTGCTAGAAAACTTTGCTTATTTCCAATGAGCTTTTGTGTAAAGAGTTATCTCCATAAATTGACATATAAATATTGTATAGTTTACAAAGGATTATACTTGTATTGGCTTTTTGTTGTTGTTGTTGTTGTTGTTGGTCTATTTTTGTGATAAAATGTTCCTGCAAAAGCAGCTTAAGGGAGAAAGTTTTTGTTCTGTTTACTCTTTCAAAAGGGATATAATTCTTAACAGTAGATAATGCATAGCTACCCATCTATCAGGAGGTAGAGAAAAAAAATAGCAAGTGGGGTTGGGCCATAAATTCTCAAAATTTTCCCTTTTGAAATATCCCCCTAGTAAAGAAAACAAACTTTTTGTCAGGAACCATCTATGAAAGGCTAGTAGGTGATTTTTATTTCACTATGGACTTTGAACTGTTATAAATGGGCCCTTGAATGCAAAGGCCAAGTGACAACATTTTCAGGATTTGATTCCTCAAATTGATAAACCTTTCCTGTCATTATTAAATTACATAATAATCCCTGGACAGATCCCTCTCTAGGCCAGATTATTTGCAGCTCAGTGAATATGTACTATCTTATGGTGATATAAACACAAATAAGTGATTTCTTAATTCCTAATGATAATTCCATAAGAATTCCTATAATTATAATGGTAATTATTAAATCCTTTATAAGAGGATCCCTATTAGAACACTCTCTGATATGAAAACAACAATTAGTACTCTACCAGTATCATGACTTATTGCTTCTGAGATAGAAAGCAGTCATTTATGACAGAATATTTTCTTTAGTGCTGTCAAACAATTAACCAAAAATCATAAAAGGGAATGAACTAATTATTATAGGTGCATGGACAGAAGATAAACTACTGACTGGGCTTATACAAAACTTTCAATGCTGATTTAGACATAAGAATTATAGTTTTAGAATCTCAGTGAACCTGTAGAGCTAGTTACAAATAATGAATTCCTAGTTAGATAACTAGTCTTTATAGAAACAATCTGCTGTAAACTTCCTATTCAATTTTCTTATTTGAATTTGTGTTTAGATTTGTGATGAACTTTTGATAATTGGGGTACTATGTGATCGTGTGTTCTGGGAAAGTACTAAATCTAGGAATGATGACTTTATGTATGCAGATGGCAGGAAGCAGAAAGAGAATTGGAAACTAAGGCAGAACATAGAAGGCAGAAGAAAAATAGAATGAGAATAAAAACAATCGAAGAATTGCAGAGAGAAGGAGCTGAGAAAACATGAGGAAAGAAGGAAAGAACAGAATTAATGAGACAGGAGAATAGGAAAGGTGCAAAGTAGAAGCAAAATAGAAGTTGAGGAGATAACAAAACACATCAGGATACAATGGATCATAAGAAAGAAATGAAAGAGACAAAGAAGAAGCTTCGGAGAGAGCAGAAAGATCAGGCTGGCTTCTCCTTACCTTGGGACAGAACCATTTCTTTCTTTCTTTCTTTTTTTTTAAATTTTCTATATTCTTTGTTTATGTTCCCCTTTCCTGGTTCCCCCCTCCCCATAAATCCCATAAGCTCTCTTCCCTCTGCCCATTCTCCAATCACACTCCTCCCACTTCTCTGTTCTGGTGCTCCCCTACAATGCAGGATCAAGCATTTCCAGGACTAAGGACATCTCCTTCCCTCTTCTTGGAAATCATTTGATATGTTAATTGTGTCTTGAGTATTCAGAGCTTCTGGGCTAATTAATATTCACTTAGCAGTGACTGCATTCCATGTGTATTCTTTTGTGATTGGGTTACCTCACTTAGGATGATATTTTCCAGTTCCATCCATTTACTAAAAATTTCATGAATTCATTGTTTTTAATTGCTGAGTAGTACTCCATTGTGTAAATATACCAGATTTTCTGTATCAATTCCTCCATTGAGGGACATCTGACAGAGGGCTAATATCCAATATATACAAAGAACTCAAGAAGGTAGACTCCAGAGAACCAAATAACCCTATTAAAATTGGGGTACAAAGCTAAACAAAGAATTTTCACCTGAAGAACTTCAAATGGCTGAGAAGCACCATAAGAAATATTCAGCATCGTTAGTCATTAGGGAGATGCAAATCAAAACAACCCTGAGATTTCACCTATCACTAGTCAGAATGGCTTAGATTAAAAACTCAGGAGACAGCAGGTGTTGGCAAGGATGTGGAGAAAGAGGAAAACTTCTCCACTGCTGGTGGGATTGCAAGATGGTACAACCACTTTGGAAATCAGTCTGGCAGTTCCTAAGAAAACTGGGCATGACACTTCTGGAGGACACAGTTATACCACTCCTGGGCATATACCCAGAGGATTATCCAGCATATAATAAGGACACATGATCCACTATGTTCATAGCAGCCCTATTTATAATAGCCAGAACCTGGAAAGAACCGTTTATTTCTTAACAACAATTTAGACTCGGTCTTACTAAAGAGGACAAAGCTTTTTTTCTTACACACTTTGATTTAATACATTAAGCAATAAAAGTGTAGAAAGTTGAAACTTATTTATCATCCAGAACAAATGACTTTTTTCTGAGCTGGAGTTTGACTTTTTGCTCAATATGCATATATGGTAAGTATAGTGTGTCTGTGTAAGGATCTAAGTTGAGGAGACAGATTGCCAAGCCCAATACCTGAGTATATGATGAACAATGTGTATGTATGAATATGTGCTTGAAAATATTTGTTTATATGTATTCACTTCTGTAAATGTTTATTCTTCTGCAACTGTAACTCTCTACTCCTGGTTCAATAAAAGTTCATTACTCTAGAGCTCCCTCCCACCTGCTTAGCTAGAGGGGAGAGGTGAGGCTTCTGGGCAACAGGTGTTAATCACCCAAGTCAGCAGTTTTTAACCACAGAGTAAGCAAGAATACTTTTAGAATGTTTTAGAAGCCAGAAGCTTCAGTATTCAGGATAGTTAGAAGTTTTAAAGGCTAGAGGTCATCCGTTTTCAGCCCTATGTCCAACACTTTGTCCCATGTCAGGCTAGTCTAGGCCAGACAGGCTCTCGGCAACTTTCCAAGCATCATCACAAGCTGTGGACCACCTGTTCAAATATATAGAGCCGTATGGTATCATTTCCCCTTCAAATTACTACAATATTAATAATGAACAGGGCCCCCAAAATTAGCTATCTTTAGAACAATTACATTACTCTGAAGTGCAAATTAACTACTTTTAGAATTCACGTCTCTGTCTTCTCTTTTACCTTCTCAATCTCATATACACAAGTGTGTGTGTGTGTGTGTGTGTGTGTGTGTGTGTGTGTGTGTGTATGCATGTGTATATGTGTACATACATGAGAATATTATTCGGGACATTAATTTTGATTCTTCTCAACTTTTCCTTTTATTTGTACTTATAGATTAGTATATATTTGCCAGATATATTATACAAAACTTTGGTAACTGAAAGACATGGGTCATGTAGGATGTTTAATTGATAAACTTTACATCCATTCTGTTAATATTGGTTTCAGTGACCAGTCTTCATTAATGGAGCACATAATGATTATTACTACTTGAAGTAGGCTATGTATCATATAAAAAATAAGAATGTTGTAAGTGGAATGCTAGAAAAACAGTTCTGTAGGTTCTTCACCTGGGAATCTTTATAATAACACTCATAAGCACCATCAAGCAGTTCAGTTTTCTAATGTTTGATAGTTATGTTTATGAAGAGGAATTCAACTTAGCACTTTTAAATGATATGCTTATGAACATTTCGGACACAACATTCAATGCCCTTACTAGCTCTCGGGTGCTAAAACAAGTTGCATTTTAAAAGAAATAACAATACATGAAAATGTACTGTGTTTTATGAATTGAAAGCTTTTGATTTTTTTAGAGGATGTAAATTTATGAAGTTTGCTTTTCTCATCTTAGAATTGTATTGTCGTAATATACAAACATGAACAACATCATCCAGAACAATAATATTAGAGGCTATGGAAATACCTAAAACATTACTATCACCTCTTCAATAATTCTTCCCTACTCTTCTCTTTCAATGTTCTGCCAGAGCAGGGTATCTTTGTTGCTAGAGATGTTGCCAGCTCCTCCTGCATCTGAGTAATCCTCCAAGCCCTATTTTATTTTCCAAACTATTCTAATGAGTGCAATTTTCATTTTCTTGATATTATTATTTAATTTAAATTAATTCCAACACATGCTTCTTATTCATCACCAAATATAAACCAGAAAGTACAAATGAAGTATCTTATAGATACACATGAATGCAATATGTGTATTGATTATCAAGGCTGTTCATCTAGCATCTCACAGATATTATATTCATCACTATGTCAAGAATTCCAAAATCCTAACTCTATAATATACTCAAATAGCATATTCTGTGGATTCCTTGTTCCTATTAAATAATAATAATGATAATAATAATGATATTAATAATTATTACCATTATTATTATAAATGTTCCTCTAGGGAAGTTCTTATGGATTCAGTTTTAGATTTATGATTGATGAAAAACTTCTGTGCCTTCTATCTAAACAGTTCTTCAAATTGCTTATATACACCATTGAAATCATGCCTCTGCTTTATTTGTTCTTCTGACTGGTTTTGATGCTTCATTGCTCAACTAATGTGGTGTCCATTATAAATTCCGTAGTAGTTCAGTGGCCAGCCTGGGCTTCATCAAAATATTTATATTTTTTTTTCTAGTAACTGAGTGAAAAGAAGAAAACTTTGATGGTATTTATTCCCAAAAGAAGTTCAGCTACTTGCTGAAGGCTAGTTGATGTAAATTAATGTTTTGATGAACAGAGTCAACAGTGATTCCTCATCGTGTACTCTTTAAATGAGATCAGGGTTTTAAACCAACAGCAAAGCTTTACATAGAGAACAACAACAAACAGTCATTTGGGCAGCAGAAACACTGGAGCTACAATCTGTGGCTTGTACACAGATATTTTTCCATCAAGTAAATATGCACTGTTTTGATTCAGAGCAATTTGGCATGATAAATGTTTGTGTTTAAACTGGGAAGATGAGATGAGCCCAGATGATGGTGCCACCTGGGGACCTCATTGGGGCTTGGAGAAGGTTGAAGGCTATTTCATCATGAGCAGTCCCTCTCCCTCTCCCTCTCCCTCTCCCTCTCCCTCTCCCTCCCTCTCCCTCTCCCTCTCCCTCTCCCTCTCTCTCTCTCTCTCCCTCTCCCTCTCCCTCTCCCTCTCCCTCTCCCTGTCCCTCTCCCTTCTTGTTTCCCTCCCCTTTTCTCCACATGTTTGTGTGTGTGTATGCATTTCTCTCTGTCTCTGTCTCTCTGTCTCTGTCTCTCTCACTTGCTCTCTCTCTCTCTCTGTGTCTGTCTCTTTTTGTGTACGTATGTGTGCCTTCTCTGTCTCCCTCATTTTCTCAAGTTCATAATTTCTTCATTTAATTTCACTATATATACTTTACTATAATAAGCTTTGTCACCATCCCACAAAAACAAGACCATGTGGGCCATTTCTTGGAACCATGAGCCAAACTATTTCTTAACTTCATTGTTTGAGGTAATATGTCACAGAAATTGAAACCGGTCTAGAATGGCAATGATAGAATAATTTTGTACAAATATTACACCATGAATTTTAACATTTTTTTTATCCTTAGGCCACATCCTTTGTGTTTATTAAAGCCTGGTTCAAAGAGCCTAAATTTTTTCAAAGTATGTATCGTAATATTCAAAATATCTCCACAAAACATCATTGCTGCAGAAATCAAAAGACTGATTTTTAAATATTAAGAATAATGACTCCTAGGTCTGTTTATCTTGCAATATTTTTATGGGTGAAGGTGATCTCACAGAGTACACGTGGCATATTTTTCTTGTCAATTCATTACCTAGTTTCCATTCACTAGATACTTCTATTCCTCAGTTCTGTGAGTAGATTATTTTTCTGAATTTTGTGGCTGTAGGAAGTGAATTTATTTTGCAAAAATAAATAAACTTACAAGTAAAATGTTTTAATTTTTTTTTGGACAGGGTCTCACTCCCTGGTCCCACACTCACTTGGAACACACAATGTGCCCAGGCTAGCCTCAATCTAAGCACTACTTTCTGTCTTAGCTTCTCAAGGATGACAGAAGTGGACCACCGAGCCTGTCTCTTGAATACTTCCATAAGAGAGAAGCATTGTTTGAAAAGATGCGTTTACTTTAAGTCAAATATCACATCCACTTACATAATTATGTATATGTGAATTTATACATAAATTGGAAATATACATGATGGAGTCATATATACATACAATTTAACATGTAAATTAAATCCTGTATGAGGATGTATCTTTGTGAAAATTTGCTTTTGGAACACTTGCATGGTGCTATGTTTGTCCCTTCCTAGCACAAGAAAACAATAGTAATGATGATAATGATTATGATGATGAACTTGGCAAATATAGAGAACCTTTGAAGTATTTTATTCTTAAAATGTACTTTCCTGATTTCATAAACATCAATTCAGTAAAGCAGGTTCTCTAATATGTTAAAAACTGTATGCTTGTAGTACGCTGGGTTGGGCCTGTCAGCAAGCCTATAGCAACCAGTAATGTTCATTACCAGAACAGTTCCTGCTTTCTCTGTCATGGGATATATCCAGAAATAGCGGTGAGGGTGTGGGACATCATCAATGCATCCAGAGGTGGCAAGCTACTTTTAGTACACTGAGCCTGTCCACGGTGACTCAGATATGGAAAGACAGCTTTCTAGACTAGTGGACCCAGGCTCTCTACACTAGTGCCTGAGTGAGCCAGCCTGGCCTTCAGCTGTTGCTCTTCATAATCACTGGTCATTCAACTACACATACGTGTAATAGGCTCCTGTCAGGGAGCCCAAAGTTAAGGCAGGACTAGCTGCTCCATGCTGCTCCCATTCCCAACTCATTGATAATAAACTAGCAAGATGGCCCTCACCGTAAGTCTCATCTTGGGAGCATAGGCTTGATCATATGATTGCCTAAGACTTTATAGATTCTCTCTAGCATATCCTCTATCCATGTAACTGCATCAGCAGCCCCGTTTATTTTTTTTTAGTTGTTGCTATAGTTCTAATGCAGTCATCTTGCAAGCTGCCATTGGTCATTAATGATTCAGCACCTATCATTTCTCCCTCTGGCAAAAGATACCACTATCTAGTAAGTAGGGGAAATGGGTTCAATATGGGTTGTTTATCATAGGAGATTCCATGTATTGTAGCTGGGTCTGAGAGCTGTGTGAATTTATGAGTATACACTCGCAGAAGAATTTCTCATGTTATTACTGGGTTTTATATTAGATAGTCCATGGCTTTGGTAGGAGAAGTTGTCAGCCCAAATGATATAACTTTGTTAATATATAAACATGTCTTACATCATATATGTAGTGTGTGTGTGTGAGTATGTGTGTATGTTTGTGTTGTGTATGAGTGTAATTCAAGGGAATTATATGATTCCTTGAGGCTTTCTTAAACACTGTGTTATTATTTGTCCCTCATCCATGTCCTTTTGCTGACCTCCCTAATCCATCCAAATTATATTCATCCTTTCTGGCCTTCCCATATCTCCCTTTCTTGCCAACTGTACCCTGATATTCCTCTCTCTAGCATTTCCCATGTTTCCTTTTCACTCTCCAGGTTTTTCAGTTATGTATCAGCTTATATATTTATATCTGAATATTTAGTCCTGGACATAGTAAATTAGGGAGTACTTACTGTATTATTGGGAAAAATGTCAATAGAAACATTCTTCACTTTTAATCATCCTAAACAAAACATCATTTTTCCATGATCATAGATTTTTGATAGGTTCTGATAGGTTTGGAAGGTTTTGATAGGTTCATGCACAAGATATCTTCTTCTGTATAACAATTACTTCAATAATAAAAAGCCTTCAAGCAGCAGCACTTGCATTTAATTATCTATGAGTCTGGACCTGTTCATGGCTTCCCTGTGTGGTTCTGCCTCAAGGTTTTCAAGTGATTTTAGTGAACATGTTAGTAGAATTATAGAGACAAGAACATTTGCAAGGGGTATAAACTTGGTTTGTCCTAGAGATGATAACAAGAACCTCTTCTTGGATTTTCCTGAGACAATAACCAATATGGTCCAGTTCTTCTCCATATGGGATTGTCTAATTTTATTTTGTCTTAAAACATGACAATTAGCTGGACCATGAGACATCAAACAGAAGAAAGACATAATTCTACCCGAGTCTACGATGCAGCACTAAGTGCAGCCTACATCCTGTCTGGGGAAGGAAATGTCATATTTCAAAGCTGTGAAACAACTTTAGTTATCCTGAGCATCAATTCCCTCAGAGACAATCATTGGGTGTAATCCTTTCTTTATTGTTACTGTTCATTTGGATTTTCTTCTAAATGAAAAAAGTTCACAGGTCTACATGCAGGTATTGGTTTCTGCATATGAAACTTAACAATACAAAATAACTTTTTACTATGAAATTTCAATAATTTCAGGATCAAAAATAAAGCAAAACTTTACTGAAAATAGGTAGAAAATAATACTCTGTAAAAGTGAATATTTAGTGTTTCATTCACTCATAATCACTGGAAAACTTTTGTGTCATTTCCTTTTGATCAGTATTTTAATCACCAATGAACTAGCTTTAGCATTTATTTGAAAAAGACTATGCTCTGATTTATTTGAAAAAGACTAATCAGAAAAAAATTATATTACAATAATTGCATTCTGAAAATATTATAATTAATTTTTGTACATAGTTGTGATGACCAGAGAATTAATGAGGAAAAGGTAAAAAATAACAAATTAAAATATCTTTTAATGTTTAATGAATAAGCAATATTAGGAAAAGTATGTACTTCACATATCAATTAACACTGCATGTGATATTCTTAAAGCGATATTGAAACTAATTTTACATTTACAAATGCCTATAATAATTCAGGTTCTATTTTGTCATGATTTTTGCAACAAACAAATCAATAAACTTTAAAATATCTGTATTTTGAAAGAGTGGAAAGCATGCCATAATTGAACAATGCAGAAAATACAGACATTGACACTGAAATTGAACTAGTCATCAAAAGTACCCTGGGTCAGATCAACTGCTCTGACAAATTGTTAGGACACTTTTGGCATATAATGCTGTCATGTCTGTGATGTATTAATAATATCAAATCACCTGCAGAAACAATCTTTAAAAAGTGTGTTACAAATCTTCAAGTGAGAAAAACAGGTGGATTCTACTGTCTAGGCAAAATCTTCTATCATTTCTATTTCTGGTTGATTTTGGAGTGAGTTATTCAGGACAATAGAGGGCCAGTACACAGTAGCAAACAAAAAAGGACATCATTGTGTCTGGTGTTTTGCCTATTGCTGATTTTGAAAACCCTGGCTACTCGCATAAATATGGCCCCAAATCCTAACTGAGGAAGATGTTTTCATAAACTGAGTAAGTGAATACACTAAGCATTGCCCAGTTATACAAATACAAAAGGTATGCCCAGGATAGACTTCTAAGTGAGAGCTTTTTACTCAAAGTTAATGGCTACTTATCACTTTTAATGCAAGAGTCTGAATTTGTTCTTTAATGTTGTGCAATGTTCAAAAAGAATAGTTAAAATGCATTCAATTCTATTACATTCTCAAACCCAAATAAATAAATATGTTAGTGATTGCAACTGTGCTGCTTTTAAAAATACAGCAAAAATTCCAAAGGCAAATAAGAATTTTGTGAGTGTAAGTAGTAAGCTGAACTAAGTCCCGTTTAGGTTAAATTGTTAGCCATTTAAACTAAAAAGAGGGAAACATTTCTGAATAGACTTGATTATATGGAGTGGAAACTCTATTTTTGAGTACTTCATATTCTTTTCTATCTAATTCTATATTGCCAGACCCTGTTTACATCATTTGGTATATTGTGTGAAAATTTGTCTATTATATGTCTCATAATTCATCTTGATAGCTGAGGTGAGTGGTGATTTTGATGCAGGAGAGACCAATAAGATCTAAATGGGGAGCAAAGCCAGCAGGAGATAAGGTCTGAGGGAAGAAGATCAAGAGACTAACATAGTAGAAAGTAACTATCAGGGTTTTGGTCCTAATCTGAAGTGTAAACAGATATATCACAGAAGCAGCCTCAGTGCCAACAGTGAAGGCTAAGCCAAAGCTAAAATGATTCAGAAATGTGGTGTCTTTCCACTTTGAGTCTAAGGAAGTTCATAAAGTCTACTGACCATGTAGAATAATAAGTATTAATCTATTATATATAACAGTAAGCAGAAGAGTATTATCTAGTTTTTTAATATTTTTATTTTCTATATTCTTTGTTTACATTCCAAATGATTTCCCCTTTCCCAGATCCCCCTCCCCATATGTACCATAAACCTTCTCTCCATCCATTCTCCAATCACCTCCCTCCTTTTTTTCTGTCCTTATATTCCCCTCCAATGCTAGATCAATCCTTTCCAGGATCAGGACCCTCTCCATACTTCTTCATGGGAGTCATTTGTTATACGATTTGTGCTTTGGGTATTCAAGACTTCTGGGCTAATTAATATCCACTTATCAGAGATTGTATTCCATGTGTATTCTTTTGTGATTGGGTTACCTCACTTAGGATGATATTTTCCAGATCAAACCATTTGCCTAAAAATTTTGTGAATTCATTGTTTCTAATTGCTGAGTAGTATTCCATTGTGTAAATATACCACATTTTCTGTATCCATTCCTCCTTTGAGGGACATCTGGGTTCTTTCCAGCTTCTAGCTATTATAAATAAGGCTGCTATGAACATAATGGAGCATGTGTCTTTATTACATGCTGGGGAATCCTTTGGGTATATGCCCAGGAGAGGTATAGCAGGGTCCTCCAGAAGTGTCATGTCCAGTTTTCTGAGGAACCGCCAGGCTGATTTCCAGAGTAGTTGTACCATCTTACAGCCCCACCAGCAGTGGAGTTTGACAATCATTTGCGAGTCATGCATGATATCTCTGAACAGCAGCTTAAATCAAATTGTCTTCATGAAGTATCAAATAAAGTTGAATAGGGCTTCTATAACAAAAAAAAATGCTTTGGATGTCTGTTTGTTTTACTGGTGTCTTCATTAGTATTAGCCATTACTGTGAAGAACACCATGACCAAAGTAACATGGGTAGGAAAAGTTTATTTGACTGAAGGTTCCATATCAGAGTTCATCATCAAAGCAAATCTGTACAGGGACCCAGATAGAGCAGGAACCTGGAGGTAGAAGATGATGCAGAGGCCATGGAGGAGTGCTGCTTACTGGCTAGTTCTCTCTGGCTTGATAAGCCTGCTTTCTAATAAACCCAGGACCATATTCCCAGAGGTGGTACCTCTGACAATGGATGTGAGGGGTGGCACCACCAGCTATGATCTGGCTCCTTCCTCGTCAATTATTAATTAAGAAAATTCCCTACAAGTATGCCTACATTCATTCTTATGAATGCATTCCCTTAGCTGTGGTTCCCTCCCCTCAGATGACTTTAGCTTGTGTCTAGAAGATATAAAACTATCCACCACATCTAGCAACCATTTTATTCAGCACAAAATGACCCCCAAAACAACCCCTCCAACTTCACTGACTTGACTTTCCACATCTATCACTGCATCCTCTTATGAACCAGTCTTGGTTGTCTTAGTCAGCCCTAGTGGCAATACTATAACTACTGTCTGTGTTACTGTTGACTCTTGTGAAATTTGTAACTCATCCCTGGGACACCTTGGGCACCTTGGGACAGTCTATGGTAGATGTGGCACTGGGTGGCAAGCGGCATCTTGGGAAGCAGTTTGAGCTAATCACAGAGATACTGGGTACCCTTGTTTGTAAGATACCAGTAGAAAAATTCCTAGGCAAACAGTTCCTCTATGTAGATTCAAGACTGTATAGCTTCTATAGCATACCAGCTAGGGTAATTTGAGCATTTAGCCTTCCTTTAAAATGTGTGCTTAAATGTCAGTCTGTTTCTTATTGGGTAGAGGCCTGACTACAAAAGCCAATGCTGTTGCTGGAAAACAAAACATTTTTTCACTATATGTTAAAATATGTTTAAATATATCCCTCCTCCTGGTTTTAGAACAAATTCTGCATCGAAAATTTAATGATTACTATGGAACTTTTCCAAAACTCACAAAATAAAATTATCTTATAATCCAGCAATTTTGTTACCGTGTATATGTGCAAAGTAAGCAAAACCAGTGTGTAAAGAGAAGATATCTACTTGCTATACTGTGTCATTGCTGCACTTTTGAAAATGTTCAGACATGGAATTGCAGTGTGTCCATTGATGAATGTATAAAAATGTAATAGACATGCAGACATACCTACAGACCTGCACACATATACCCTTGTGTTAAACTGCAGTATTATTTGTTCCTAAGGAAGAAAATTGCTGTAATTTATTATTTTGACTGAGTGACCATAGTGTGTGGGTTCATTACTGGGTCTTCAATAGTGCTTGCCCTGAAATTCACTACAGGAAACCCAAACTCACACTCTTCAGATAGCTCAAATATCAAATACCAAGTCTCTATTGATGTCAGTTATGCAAGATAAGCTTATTCTAAAGATCTGTCCAGCAAGCTCTCAGCTTATATTTAATGATATTACTACAACAATCTTTAATTCATAACTATTATGAAGGACCCATCAATTAATGCCTACCAAAAATGTTTCTTACCCAGTGTTTCTGATTAGATAGATAGATAGATAGATAGATAGATAGATAGATAGGGATATAGAATGACATATAGAGATTTTTCAAGAGATTCATGAGTACTAAATGAGCACAACTATATCATGCCACTCTCGCTTCCATGTACCCCTCCCAAATTCATGATCTCTATTTTATTATTGATAAATGCATATTCATAAATATTCATATATGCATACATGTACTATTAAGTCTATTTAGCTTTACTATTATGTACATGTTCAGGGCTGACACTTGAGACTGGACAAAGTATGTGATAGCTCTTCTCTGATGTAAACTGCTTCTCTTCCTCTTGCATCTCCAATACCTCTTCATCTAGGTGTGGGAACAGGAGAAATTTCTTCTGCCTACACTGGAATGACAAATGGTATTGTAATTAATCTTGTATGATTGATGAGATCTCATGGATGGTGCAAGCTTCTTGATGAGAGGCAAAGGCATTGCTAATCATTGTGTATATGGATTTAGAATGAATTTAGAAATTATAATGGTTTGCAATAATATCAGTAAGCTCTCTTCTTGAGTCTATTACCTCATTAGCTTTGGATATACAGTGCCAGACATGATTTACTTCAAGCTGAGTGGGGCTTTTAAATAGTTGGACAACTGCTCATTACATAAAAGATATAAATGCCTATATCCATTGGATATCTCACCAATCAAGTCATATTGTGGTTCATATTCTTTATATTAGGATAGAACTACTGTTTACTTCTTTCTGATAGTAGCTCATACAACTTTCATATGAGTAGAGCCAGTTATTAATAGAAAGTTTCCAGATCAGAATGGCTAAGATCAAATACTCAGGAGACAACAGGTGCTGGCAAGGATGTGGGAAAAGAAGAACACTCCTAAACTGCTGGTGGGATTGCAAACTGGTACAACCACTCTGGAAATCAGTCTGGTGGTTCCTCAGAAAACTGGCTATGGCACTTTCAGAGGACCCTGATATACCACTCCTGGGCATATACCCAGAGGATTCCCCAGCAAGCAATAAGGACACATGCTCCAATATGTTTATAGCAACCTTATTTATAATAGCCAGAAGTTTGAAAGAACCCAGATGTCCCTCAAAGGAGGAATGGATACAGAAAATGTGGTATATTTACACAATGGAATACTATTCAGCAATTACAAACAATGAATTTCTGAAATTCTTAAACAAATGGTTGGAACTGGAAAATATCATTCTAAGTGAGGTAACCCATTCACAAAAGAACACATATGGAATGCAGTAACTGATAAGCGGATATTAGCCCAGAAGCTCTGAATACCCAAGACACAATTCACATATCAAATCATTCCCAAGAAGAAGGAAGGACAGGGCCCAGGTCCTGGAAAGGCTTGATGCAGCATGGTAGGGGATTACCAGGACAGAGAAGTGGGAGAGTGCTGATTGTCGAACAGGTGGAGGGAAGAGGGCTTATGGAAATTATGAGGAGGGAGGAAGTGGGAAAAGGGAAACCATTTGAAATGTAAACAAAGAAAATAGAAAATAAATAAAAATAAAATAAAATAAAAAAACTGATTCTTACAAAAAAGGTTCAGTTTATTTCCTTTAAGTCCTGTATTTGAAGTGTATTATGTTTTTAGCAAAATGCACTTATTTTCAAATTCTGAGAGTGAATAAAAGACAACAACAGAAGACTATATTGTTTTGAAGGTTAGCTGGATTAACTTAGACAAGAACTCAAAAAGAGACTTATGATAACTATGATTAAGAATTTTGTTAGATAGGATATGGACCATGGGAGAAGTATTATCATCATATGCGATATAACTTCATTAAAATTATACATTTATACCCATGTGTGTTTTTGTTTGTATGTAACTTTGAGTCAACTTAATTATCTGTGTCATTTCAAAGTGTTCGTGGTGATATTTATTTCCCCATCTCCCATGCACCTACATGCCTCCCTCTACACTCTCAATATAAAGACTTCTTTCCATTTTCCCATTTTTGCCTTCGTTGTACCTCTGTTCTCATGGTCCCAATTATAGATATCCTTTGCCCATAATACCAATTCCCTATATTTTCCAGGTTTTCTTGGATTCTTAAATATTAATATCAAAAGATTCGGATCTAAGGTTGAAACTATATCAAACATGGGACATTTGCCTTTGTGTTGCCTCATTATGTAATACACATTAGGTCTGTGTTACCTCACTCAGTATAATATTTTCTAGTTTCATACATTGACCTGCAAAATTATAAATTATTTTTTTTCTGAATAATAGAAATCTTTATTTAAAAACTTCCACCAAATGATGCTGAACACTTTATTCTAGCAGATCATAGGAATTTATCTTTTCCCATGTTTTGAAGAAAGACATAAAATCTGATTAGTTTAATTGATATATCCACACATTTCCTTGTCTTTCATGAAAAAGAGGCCAGAGGATTAAATAATACTGATAAGTATTTTGGAGATTCTTGCTAAACAGTTTCTTTTTGCTTAGTTTATTTCTATAGAGATGCTTATTTTGACTGAGTGTTCTTAAGTCTTTAATTAAGCACTAAAATTCAGTGCTATATCCAGTTATCATTTTTGGAAATCTTGTTAGCCTCACATCATATTTTCAATCATAATTTGGTATTCATCTGAGAGTATCTCTGTCTTCCTTATAGCTGTAGCCCTACCTGTCTCATATGCTGTCCCATAAGGTTTGTAATGTTATCATTTTGTTATTGCTGCTATGGTTGGTTTACTCTTCCAACTCCTTTTCAACTCGAGCTGAAGTTCTTAATAAGACACAAATTTAAATACCTAATATCAAATTGTGGTCCCATCACCCCAAAAATTGTAAAACAGGCTGAAAATTAAACTGGATACATGTGTGCTAGAAGAAACTCTATGTGTTATTCTAATTGGGCACTGTTGTTTATTACTGCTAATTGACAAATCTTAGGAGAGAAGTTATATTGCAATGGATCTTGAAGTATTCTCAGAACTTACTAGAAAACTACAATGTGTTAATGACACTCTCCAATACTGTAGAGTAACTAAGAGGATAAATTCAATCTTTTAGCAGACATATTATACCCATATGCTTCTTTCCCTGGGCCTACAAAAGTCAGTGTTTGAGAGTAGATCATAGGATGGATTTCAGACACAATGCCTCCTCTTTGCATTGAAGACTCATACCTGATACAACTTGAATGTCACTCCGGATAATACTAATCACAAGACCCATCTATACCCATTTGATGACCTCAATGGTTAGTTTGCATTGTAGTGTCAATGTAGGTATCCAGACTGTTTTCTCAGATATCAAAATGAACTCACAGCTGTTCATTGTATTCTATAACAATATTTAACACCCTGTAAGTGAGACCAGAGTGATCCCACTAGGAGAAAATCAGAAATGATGAGAAACAGTCTATGTTTTGAAGATGTGCATGCTTTAATCAGTCTTATTCCAAGTCCCTGAAGCAGTCACTGTGCTGAAATGTATTTTGTACCCAGGAGGGGTGCAATGGTCTTTAGATAGGTGATAATACTAGCCACAGAAACGCATTCTGCTTTTAAGATAGGATTACTCATTGTGAAGCAGAAATGCCACAGTGTCCTTGGAACAAAGAAACAAACACAGACAGCCTCTGCTAACAATGCTCTCAATTTTTATGCCAATCATGGAATTTCTATATTTAGAACAAAAGAAATATGGGAAATTTGGTTTTTTTAATCAAGACTGATGAATCTTGAAATATTTTTATATAAAGTAAATGTATATGTAACTGCATTTTCATGATCTTTTAGGCATACAATCACTTCTCAATTCTAGAGTTAGACATAAAAAATACTTAATTTCACATTGCTCACTTTCTAAGTAAATAGGCTATTTTTTTAGGTTTAAGTTGAATTTCACATTATTTTTCTTTGCTTTTTAAAGCAGATTTATTTTTTTAACATATCTGTTGTGCAGATTTGCACATAAATATGTACTCCTGAGTAAATATGTGTGTGGTTGCCAGAGGCCTTTGACCACATGGAGTTAAAGCTTTAGGCATTTATGAAATGATGTGGGTACTAGGACCCAAACTCTGGTCCTCTGAAAGATACAAATAAGCCTTTAACCTTTGGAATATTTTTCCAGGACCCAATTTATGCCTATTTTGTTGTCTCATGTCACTTCTTCAAATGATGTTAAGGAAAATAATACCTTTAATTATAGTTTCATGCATATTAATTTTCTCTATCCGCTTTTACAAACCTGAGCTATCTTTCTTATAATATGAGCATTTCTTTTTTTCTTTTAAAATATTTATTTTTTACTTATATGAGTACACTGTAACTGTCTTCAAACACACACCAGAAAAGGGCAGTAGATCCCATTACAAAGTTTTGTGAGCCACCATGTGGTTGGTGGGAATTTAACTCAGGACCTCTAGAAGAGCAGTCAGTGCTCTTAACCACTGATCCATCTTTGGAGCTGGTGAGAAACATTTCTTAGAGGTGAAACCTAGAATGACAATGGCTTTAACATGAGATTCTGGCAACAATTTCCCTAGCTCATTCAGTTTTGAAAGACCTTCCTTCCTAATTTTATTACATTTCCAAGTGTTCTTCTATATTGCAAACACATCTTTATCCTACTAAAATGTTTTTGAATGATACCCTTATTTAAGTTGTACCAAGTAATTTTGTCTTTTATGTGTGCTGGCAAGAAAGTCCTTGGTAGAGATTGGGATGAAATTTGCTAAGTTCATCCTGTCTTATAATTCAAATATTTCTTTGTCATTATATTTTATGTAAGAGAAAATTTATATTTTTATAGTATTTTAATACTTCTCTGAGAATGTTAATTTTTATCACATATATCCCTACCCCTTTCACTCATCGCAAATATATCACCACCATGCCATGACCTCCCAACTTAATGTATGTTAATTTAACTATTTAAACCATACTATGGCTATTCAACTAAATCAGAATAGCATGTATCTGTCACATAAAATAATGTGATAAATATGTTTACCTACTCTTCAGTATAAAACACAAATAATTACCAGTAGTTCCAGGTCTTTTTATATCCTACTTATAGTATACAACTATCTGTTCAACATACACTTATTCTGAAATTCACGCTCAACATTGTTCTGTATTTCATGGATTTTTTGATATATACTTTTTCTTTACATCAGTGTTATTAGGTTCTGCATGTACTTGGTTCTTGTAATAACCCATTATTCTGGTGTTTTGCTTTATAACATGTGATTTTAAGTTCAACAATATATGTATGAGAGTGAATCATTCAAATGAGTAATTCTAATGTCTTTTAATAATCATGTGAAAACCCTTTTCTGCATCAATTTATATAATGTCTCTGGCTCCAGTAGAGATGTCTATGCAATTAAACTCAGCACATGAAACAAATGAGAAAGTGTCTTGGACAAGATTTGGTGAATTCAGGCTGAAACAGCCTTATGTATGTTTAATTTTGTGATTGGAAAAATATTTTATCTTAGACATTATTTTTCATATTTGATCCTATTATGTTTTATGTTTTTGAAGTATTCTAGAATAGCTTTTCATTATTCTCTTAAAATTAATTAGTGATCATAGAATATACTGTGAAGTATAAACTATATCATCCAGTAGGACTAAATCAGTTAATGTTTTGCAAAGTAAATGCTGTTTGATAACAGTTCTGAAAATATAAAAAGTTAAAATATTGTAATTATAATATATAAAGAAAGTTAGTGATCTGGGTGAGCTATCTCTAACCTGCTTTTCTCGTGCAGAATAGTATATATGAGCTAGTATAGTTAGCATGAAGATGTGGCTAACCTGAACATATAAAGATTTGTTAGAGATAATTGTTTGAACTGACGGAATCCATGACTTAAAAAATGTGTGTAGAAAACTAGAATGCATTGGCTATTGTATAGCTGAAATGCTACTTGTTAGATTGATGAGATATGAAAAAATTAAAAAAAATGAACTGAAACAAAATAGTGAGTGTTGTGTATGGAAAATTCATCTATCCTATTTTGTGATAAATATTGGACCTTATATTCAGCTGAATATAAACAAAATATGTACCTGCTAAAGAACTATGTAATTTAAAATTCTAACATTATAATAGAACAAATATTACAAAATATATTTCACATCTAATTGTCTACATTGGTTCCCATAAATTATAGATATTGAAATACTCAGAGTGTTTGTTTCATGTGTATGTTATATAAAACAATAAGGTCCTTGGTCCTGTGAAGGCTTGATGCCCCAGTGTAGGGGAATGCCAGGACAGGGAAGAGAGTGGGTTGGAAAGGAGGGGAGGGGAAAGGAGATAGGGGGTTTTTGAGGGGAAGCCAGGAAAGGGGATAAAATTTGAAATGTAAATAAAGAAAATATCTAAAAAAAAAGATATAATGATGAACATCACCTTGTATAAGAACTTAAATTTTATTATATGTGTGTCTTCATATATAATATGATCTTATAACAAACTATTTGGGTTATTTGAATTCAATTTACTCTTGAATATGTTAGTAACAGCTACCTCATAAAATGGTAACAATAAACACATAATTTCTATTCAATAATTTTTCCATTATTCCAACAGTTTATAAAAATGCAAACTGTCACCAATATTATTAGTAGACATAACTTGATTATCTCTATTGTAACTCTCAGTTATCTGGATGATACTAATATCATTGTTATTTGTAACTTGGGACTTTACTTTCCAATACCCACAGATTTATGTATAGTATGTAACTGGTGCAACATGTTTATGCATATCAGCCTTTGTGATAAAGCCTGTGGTTGATCATTTTTCTGATATTTTTTTTAATTATGTTGTAGTTGAACTTAATAACGGAATGCATCCCTAATGGTGTAAAATATTCATGAAGTTATTTTTCAATGCCCCTCTCCTCTATGATTAGCACAGATTTTGTCCGGCTGTTTGCTTATCCTTCTTGGTATCCATCAATTTCATTCTAAGCCCTTGCTTTCAGGAAAAAGCATTCTAATAAATTGATCCAGCCTGTGGTACCAGTGAGTTAATGCATTGCCCTTTAGTGTTTTAATGTATTTAGAAAGAGGATGCCAGTAGAAGAATTGCTTAATATTGTCAAAGTCTTGGCAGAAATTCTGTCAGGCCCAAGGATATGAAACATTATTTCCAAGGTTGGCCTACATTCTCAAGGAGGAAGAATCTGCTTCCTCAGCAAATTTCAACAAGTCTCAACTTCATTAAGTCAAGAATAGATCTCCCTTGGTGAAAATATGTCTATGTAAAGGACAGGTTTAGACCACAGTCTTTTTTATAAACTAGCCACAGTTAAGGAAAAACAACCAGCAAGTTATTATCAGCAGGAAATCTACTATTCACTTAGACCCCATTGATAGGTAGGATAGCCATGGCCAAGATTTAGCCAAAATAAACAGGAGATTATACAATATTAAAATAAGGAAGTCAACAGCAAAACTGATGTAGGTCCTGCACAGTGGCTAAGAAAGATGTACAAGTATTGATACAACAGAGACTTCCCTTAGCCTTATGATCAGAAAAAAAAATATTACCAAACAAAAGTGTTTTAAGAGTTATTTATGGAAACTGTTAAGATGCAAGTAAAATATTAAGGCTCAGGTTCAATGTTAAGGCCTAGGTAACCGTCACCTGCCTAGCCTGCCATTTTGTCCTGTTACTAATATTGTAAGGAAACATTCACCTCTGTTGCTTCTTCTGTTACCAGGAAACTTTCTCATGTCCATCTTGATTACATATTCTGTTATGTTCTTTGCCCTTCGAAACCAATCCTGATAGAAGTCAGTAGAATAGCTTTGTATAGTTAGCCACAATAAGCTTAGACCTAGACCAACAACCCAGCAACATTTCTTGCACTAGTGTATAAGCTTTTTTAAGGTGACCTTGGGATGGACTCTAATCTAGGAGATGTAAGTAACTATTCATAATAAGTCTTAAATTTTGAGTAAAGATTAAGCTCTGAAGACATCCCTGGGAAGTGATATCCTACCTAGCAGACAGAAACATGCACATGGGTAACTAACATGCTGCTAGTCAAGTTAATTAATGTTAGACATGTCCCATTCTACTTGACAAGTGTAAACATGAATGTTAGGTAATTCAAGTCCCCTGCCACAGTTAAATAGTCCAAGCAAAGGAAGCAGGTTAAGTGTGCAATACAGACATATTACCATACCTACATCCTGATTGGTGGAATAACTTGGCACAGATGTCTGTAGATCTCAGGCTTAAAAGGCCCTGTAGGACTTTATCTCAGGGTCCTGGTTTAGCTCCCGAGCCCAGAACATGACCCTGATGGTTTGGTCTTGAGGTCTGGCATTCAATAAAGCATCCCTATTTTACTGAGATTGGTGATTGCATGGTTTGTGAGGTGATTCCCAGACCCCCAATATAAACCATTAGGCTTCAGTGTGTCTTCTCCTTTGCAAATATGAGACAACATGTGCAAATGAGGCAAATAGACAAATGTCTATTCACTTTCAAATTTGCCTATGACAACAGATCAGTCTGCCAGTGTTCAACTTGACAAACTGATGGATTTATTGAGTTACTTATAGGATGCATGATAAGTTACCTATGGGAGCACATGTGCCAGGAACGTAGCAGCATCACCTGAAAGGCCACTTCAGCTTAGATAATGACCCCAAACAAACTGTATCCCTGAAGTTCAGTGAAGAAATTTTAGATGCATAAAATATATGACCCTGAAACCTCCTGACCAGTAGGAATGTCCCTTTTCTCCAGTAATCCTTACCACTTTATGTAACACTGGATCTTTTTAATTTCTGAAATAACCTCACACTTGGAAACATTATTTATTATCAATATTAAGCTCAGAGGGGACTGTTCCAATTTAAAAAAATTGCTGCATACTATGTAGGAAAGACAGATAGTATTTCATCTGAATCAGAGTGAATAATCACAGAATCTTGAAACTAAAGTTAATTTAAAACCAAGTAGAGTTAGAAATAACATCTTTAAAAAACAAGAAAACCAACAAAATAAATGTGCTGAAATTAATTTGACAATGTTAGTTGTTTTTAATAGTGATATGTACAAAGGTGTGGCGCGCACCCCTTGACCAGCGAGGAAGAACAATCACCACACGAGGATTCTTCTCAGATCACACTTTATTGGAGCCCCTTCGTTGAGAGCGAGCAGGGAGCAAAAAGGGAAAGATGGCCGAGTGAGTGAAGCTTATATAGGGAATCTGGACACAGGCGAAACCCTGATAGGCCAGTGCCAGTCCGCCGATCTAGTGAGCCTCGGGATTGGCTAGGGACAAGTCATGTGACGCGTATGCGCAAAGGCTTAGTGGGCCACTTGGTGAGGTTAGGCCATATATGGAGTTGTTTATTTCTGGCCCGCACGGGAAGTGAGCGCCATCTTGTAATGGAGGCGGCTCGCGGCTCCCAGCACAAAGGAAATTCAGTTCACTGAAAGAGAATTTTACATTAAAATATTAGTTTTTTGAACATCTTAGTAATATAAAACCATTCCTTCATAAGCACCTTTGGAAATCAGAATTATTCACTGACATGAAATGAAATATTCTGTTGAAAAATGAAAATATGTTTTTTTAAGTTTTTGAATCAAGATGAGTTTATAAATACTGAAAAAATGATGAAATAATTTGCAAAAAAAGGTGTGTGCTACAACCCACAGGCTCCTTCTTTACTATACAGAACCTCTCCTCCCAACTAAATCTCACAAATCCTTCACCAAGATCCATCCCAGCGAGTTTTCCTGATCATCCCATCCTCCTCAAGTTGTATGATCAAGTCTGGGTTACTTATCTAGTGCCTTGGCTTATTCTGGGCTCTCCTGATTGCAAAACAACAAATTAAAAGTCTTTTGCCAAGACGTTACCTACCTCATCCTCTAGTGTTGATTTAAAAAAAAATCTAAATAATTTGATTTGGCCAAAGAAGGCTTCAGAGACAGATGTTAGGATGAAAACCTGCTAAGGCAGAGAGGAAGAGAAAACACCCAGTTGACTGTCTTCCAAAGACATCCCCTGAACTAAGAAAATAAACACTCATACAGATAGAAAAACCACACAGAACACTAAACAAGAAAAAATCCCTACTTATAACAAATGTCTTCATAAAAACACAAAGTATGCTAACAAAGAAAATGCATTGAAAGCTATAATAGAGAAAATCAGGGAACAACACACTTCACATTAATCTCTAAAAAGGCAAAATATTTGGTATAACTCTCGCTGAGCAAGTTAAAGATCTGTAGGACAAGAACTTCAAGTCTTTGAAGAAAGACATTAAACAGGATAACAAAAGATGGAAAGATCTCCCTGGCTCATGAATTTGTAGAATTAACATAGTAAAACTGACCATCTTACCAAAATTAATCTACAAATTCAAAGCAATCTCCATAAAAAACCCCAACATAATTCTTTACAGGATGTGGAATATATTAAAATATAGTAAATATATTAAATGTATTAAAATAAAAAATGTACACCATAATCAAGTTCCCTTTTTCTCTCACTACAGGAATGGGTCAATACACACAAATGAATAAATGTAATAAACCACATAAATTGACTTAAAGACAAAAATATTTAGATTTAAATAAGATTTCAACTCAAAGAAATAAAATATTGAGTTATAAACAAAACAAATGAAATTAATTGCTGCCATGATGAACACTTCTAAACTTCTGAAAAAAGGTTGTGGAAACCACTAGAAAATGGGAATATAATCCATATTCATGGACTGGTAGAATTAAGATTGTGAAAATGACCATTCTTTCCAAAGCTTTCTCAGATTCAGGACAATTTAAACTAAATCTCCCAACTCGTTCTTCACAGAAATAGGAAGAGAACTATCCTAAACCACCTATGCCACCATAATACACCACATGTATTGTGTGTATGAACAGAATCCTAAAAAAAAGGAATTATTCTGGAGGGAATAATGTTCCAGATCTAAAGATATACCACAGGGAAATAATAATAAACACAACAGATTATTTCTATAATACCAGACATGTACACCAGTAGAACAAAATAAGAGAAATAGTAATGAGTATACTGAACTTCAGTAACTTAATATTTGACAGAGTTGACAAAAATGTACCCTAGAGAATATAATGCATTTTCAAAAAATAATGCTGAGAAAACAGGTTCTTTACATGCAGAAGGATGAAATTAAGCCTGTATCTATCACTGTGCATGACAACTAACTCCAAATGAATCAAAGACCTAAACATAAAACCTGAAAAACTGATAATTTGAGAAGAAACAATAGAAATTACCATAATGAGCAAAGTAACCCAGAGCTGTAGAAACAAATATTATTTTTTTTTCTCATCAGAGTATCCTAGTGCCAAATCTTCAGATGTGAGTATGTATCATGGAGTAAATATCGAAACCAAGAGACTGTTGCCAGGGTGGTGGGTGGGGGATTTAGGGAACAGTAAGAAGAAAATAACAGTTTAAGTTATCTGACTGGGAAATGGGGGAATAGGATATTGAATTAAGGTCAGGGGTAGGATTTAGAAACAAATGAAAGAGGGTACAGGGCTAAGTAACAGTAAGGATTTCATTAGAGCAACCTTCTTATCACATTATTAATCATTTAAAATCATATAGTATATTTAAATATGCTAATGCTTCCTAAAGATCCAAAGAGCACCTAAGAAAAATTTCAACAGCAGGAAAGAGACGCCCTCTTTTAGATCCTTGTTCTTTTAGCTCCCTTGTTGTCAAAAAGATCCTCAGAACATACAGGTAACTTTAATTGCCCTCAACTCCACTTCACAGTTGAAAGGAGGTAAGTTTCTACTGTTTAAGTACCTTGAAATATCTATAATACATATGTCTTGTATAAATGCATGTATGCGTACATGTTATATATACATACATACATACATACATAATATCAATGAAGGCTGTATTTACTAAAGAAATTATTGATTGGAACACCTTGGTGGTAACTAACAACACTCTAATGGGAATTAAGACTTGCTCACAGTTTTATGAGGTCCCATTTGTCGATTCTTGTTCTTAGAGCATAAGCCCTTTGGTGTTCTGTTCAGGAAAATTTCCCCTGTGCCCATGTGTTCAAGATTCATCTCCACTTTCTCCTCTATAAGCTTCAGTGTATCTGGTTTTATGTGTAGATCCTTGATCCACTTAGACTTGAGCTTTGTACAAGGAGATAAGAATGGGTCGATTTGCATTTTTTTGCATGTAGATCTCCAGTTGATCCAGTACCATTTGCTAAAAATGCTGTCTTTTTTCCACTGGATATTTTTAGCTCCTCTGTCAAATATCAAGTAACTGTACATATGTGGGTTCTTTTTTTGGGTCTTCAATTCTATTCCATTGATCTTCCTGCCTGTCTGCATATCAATACCAAACAGTTTTTATCACTGTTGCTCTGTAGTAGAGCTTGAGGTCAGGGATGGTGATTCCCCCAGAATATCTTTTGTTGTGGAGCATAGTTTTTGTGGAAAGTTTAAAAAAAAGATAAATAATAATATAGTAACCCAGTAGACATTAACTCACAGTTTATCTCTGTACCCTCAACAAAACCAGTCACTGAACTCACAAAACAGATGGCAAAGTATTTTAAGTATCCACCTCATGATGTAAATTAAATTACTCAGAACAAAAGCTACCACAAAGAGTAATAAATAAATAAATAAAGACTTGCTTACACTTGCTCACTAAGAGGGAAACCTAGCCAACTACTAATAGATAGTAAAATAATTAAAATAATTGATCTTGAAGGAAATTTAAAAAACCCCTCCTTGCTAACCCAGAATAATCCCTAAGTATGCTATAAATATTTGTTCATATATTCACATGTAAGTATTTTCCTCACTTCTCATCAAGAAAACTTCTCACGGCAACAGATAGGAACCAATAATATAAAACAGCAGTGGAGTGTAAAGATACAGTGGATGCATCTATACCAATTGCTTTTCTAATACCAAATGATCACCCCCCCCAAGAACAAACATAAAGTAACATACAGACTGTGAAAAATTTATCTCAGAAACAAAATATATACAAGCACACACATACATATATATCCATGTAGCACCAATGGGGGACAAAGAAAGGGAGCTTATTTGTGAGGGTGGGGAGGGATGGAAAGGTCAGCAGAAGTTATTTAATTATACCATGATTTCAGGAACAAAAGAAAACACTGTAAAGGTGTGTAATTACCTTGATACTCTGCATCCCTTAAAATGCATAGCAGGCAGAGCAAGACAAAGGAACTGGAACTACTACGGAATGAATCATTGTATGCATCCAAAGCAAAACAAGTTGGTGAGTATAAAAACAGGTTAAGTGGATATTAATTAGCCCAGAAGCCCTGAATACCCAAGGCACAAATTGCATAACAAATGACTCCCATGAAGAAGTATGGAGAGGGTCCTGATCCTGGAAAGGATTGATCTAGCATTGGAAGGGTATATACGGACAGAGAAAAAGGAGGGAGGTGATTGGAGAATGGATGGAGAAAAGAAGGTTTATGGGACATATGGGGAGGGGGGATCCGGGAAAGGGGAAGTCATTTAGAATGTAAACAAAGAATATAGAAAATAAAAATATTAAAAAAATATTAGTGTACATTAAATAAGTGATCATGGTCAAAGTGTTGAAAATGCAGAGACTTACTGTGCTATTCTGGCACAAGAATAGCTAGGAAGAGACTTTGAGGACTGTACACATTGCCACATACTTTACAATATTGTGTTTTCACCAATTCACTAGAAAAAAATACCCTAGAGGGCAGGATAGACCTGACTGTGTATGTTCTGATGTAATATACCACACAGCATTAAAAGTCTTGTTTAAACAAACTGTAGCTTCTTTTTTTTTGCATGAATCCCATTTATGTTAATCTGATAGCCAAGTATTCTTCTTTGGAAAGACTTAGAAACATTATGTAAGCTATTTTAAATGTTCTCGCTAATTAGTTTTCAAATAAAAATGTTAATTCAACTTCACTTGTTGGGATTAGGTAAGGTTAATATTACCACAGTAATTTAATGGTAACATGAAACAAACATCCCCTATTGAATAGAAACGTGAAAGTTATTTTCTCTTTAATTCAAATAATTAATTTTAGTAGATAATATTAAAAGCAGGAACTCTCATTTTTTCCTTAATATTTAAAACTATGTCAGTTTCAGACAAGTTGATAATTAAAGTGAAATTTTTCAATACATCCACATACAAAAGGGACTCAAAATGAGGTTAAAACAGATTATTCTGAAACTCACGTGCTCTATAAAAAAAATTAAGTAACAGAATACAATTTGTTAAATATCCTAGACTTTCTCTTTTAAAAAGACAATTCAAAAACAAACGGTCTACTTCTTTAATTTGAATGCAATTGCTTATTCCTTTCACCTAAATGACCTTGCTGGAAAGCTAAACTAACCTATAGACTAACATCATTCACTAGGCTTCAGGCTCAGTGCATTTTGCAAAGGATAGCAATCAATAAGAATGTTTATTAAATTATTTTTTATTAAAAACATCGATATTTGTGAGAGTTATACTTATACACAGCACAATTTTAAGGATAAACAATTTTCTGAATGAGGGATAGTATGTTTTTGCTAGACATACAGGACTGTCCTATCTGCCTTAAACGTTATTTTTAAGAGATCCAAAAAAGCAAGATTCATAATAGCACAATTAAAGGTTTGAAACGATGCTTTTCTACATTTTTGCTGTTTATTTTCTCTTTGTAGAAAGCCAATGCTGTAAATAAATGCTTATTAGCTATATCATTGATGGTGCTGTGATTAAACCTAGTAATAATTAAGGTTTTGTGTTTATTGATAATTTGTTTTGTAAAGAAGGAGAATTTTTTTCTTACTTTTAATATCATGAGCCTTTTAATTCAAGTTACTGGCACTGTAGATGAGTCAAAACAATTGTTTAGAAATGCATGAAAACAAACCGATAATCTTGCAGAGAAATAAACAGATTGTAGTCACAAATTAGAATTTTTAAAACTTATGCTGACAATGCCATAGAAAAACAAAAGTGTGCTTCTTTTAATGTGTAATTTGCTACTTTGCCTCAATATATATTAAGTGAGCTTTTTCATGTAAATATCCTCAAAAGGGTAAAGAGCCTATTACATTTTAATTTCTTGTAAAGCAAGCAGACTGTGCCACCAGATAGAACTGGTATGGATGAATGAGATCAAACCCAGTGAAATCTCAAAATTGAGAATGACAGGCGTAGGGTGCCTAGATCTACACAGAACCACAACACCCCACTGAAGACCAGGGCAATCAGTCACCCAGCATCAAAACCTGTAGTTCTTTATGCTAATGAAGTACCAAGATAGGCCTTGAGTGTTCAGCCAATGAGCTTCCCTTTCTAGGCGTTCCTTCCTCAAAAGGTATTTAATCCCTGGTTCTCCCTGAGTAAAGTGTATTCATTCATATACATCATCAAATACTGCAGTTTGAACAAACAAGCACTGCCCTTTCATCAAGGATTACAAATGGAGAAGGCCTCCAATTTCTTTTTAATGTAATATTTTATTCATTCATTCATTCATTCATTCATTTATGTGTTTATTTATTTATTTATTTATGTGTTTGTTTTTACAGTCCAGATTTTCGTCCCCTCCCAGTTCTGCCCCCACCACACAACACGCACCCCACCAGACCTCTAAACTCCCTGGGGCCTTTACTCTCTTGAGGGATAGGTGCATCTTTTCTGACTGAACCCAGACACAGCAGTCCTTTGCTGTCTATGTCTTGTGGACCTCATATCAGCTGGGGTACGCTGCCTGGTTGGTGGTCCAGTGTTTGAGAAACCTTGGAGATCCAGGTTAATTGAGACTGCTGGTCCTCCTACAGGGTCACTCTCCTCCTCAGCTTCTTCCAGCCTTTCCCTAATTCAACCACAGGGATCAACAGTTTCTGTCCATTGGTTGGGTACAAATATCTGCATCTGACTCTTTCAGCTCCTTGTTAGATCTTTCGAAGGGTATTCATGATAGGTCCCTTTTTGTGAGAGCTCTACAGCCTTAGTAATAGTATCAGGCCTTGGGACCTCCCCTTGGGCTGGATCCCACTTTAGGCCTGTCACTGAACCTTCTTTTCCTCAGGCTCCTCTCCATTTCCATCCTTGCAGTTCTTTCAGACAGAAACAATTATGAGTTAGAGTTCTGACTGTGGGATGGAAACTCCCTCCCACATTGATGCCCTATTTTTCTGCTGGAGGTGAGCTCTGTAAGTTCCCTCTCTCTACTGTCAGGCATTTCCCTCCCTTTGAGAACTGACAGTCTCTCACTTTCCAGGTCTCTGGTGTGATCTAGAGGGTGCCCCCAACCTCCTTCCTCCTGAGGTTACCTGTTTCAGTTCTTTTGGCTGGCCCTCAGGGCTTCAGTCCTTTTCCCTCACCCAATACCAGATCAGGTTCCACTCTTCCCCAGACCCTGCCCCTGTCCACTTTTCCTCCTAGGTCCCTTCCTCCCACCTTGTGATTTCTTTCTTCTCCTTCCCAAGTGGGACTGAGATGTCTTCACTTGGGCCCTTCAGCTTGTTGATCTTTTTTGTCATTCATCTTAAAGAGCCTGCCTTCACTGGAGAAGGCCTCTCTTCCAGCCTCTCTGTACCCTTAGCACTCATTCAGAATCAAACCAGGTTCTGTCCCCTGTCCCAACACAATTCCCTTCATGCCTGGCCTGAGAACACCCTGAGGGAAGCATGGACCTGGGACCCTCATTCCCAACTCCCAGTTTCATGAGTGGTGGCTGGATACACAGGAGACTGAGAAACACAACAATCAGACCATACTATGCTGTTTCCCATGCCTGGAAAACACAGAACGAAGACTCCCATTGGGGACTAGGGTCTGCCTCTGCTGAGCAGTGTATTGGTGGCCCTCTGGGCACCCCATCTGTGAGGCAGACAAACAGCGCTGCAATTTTTTACCCAAATTGATCATTGACTTATACTAGGATATATTATTAAGAAACTAGTAGTAAGTACAAGGTGTTGGCTGTTGCCTTATGGGATAATGGCGATACCAACTATAATGATGGGTATAGCCTGTACAGAACACAGTACTAAGGCTACTGGCAATCATGATACAACATGATGCAGAAAATGTGGTATATTTACACAATGTAATACTACTCAGCAATTAAAAACAATGAATTCATGAAATTTGTAGGCAAATGGTTGGAACTGGAAAATATCATCCTAAGTGAGGTAACCCAATCACAAAAAGAATATATATGGAGTATGCACTCACTAATAAGTGGTTATTAACCTAGAAAACTGGAATACCCAAAACATAATCCACACATCAAATGAGATACAAGAAGAAAGCAGGAGTGGTCCCTGGTTCTGGAAAGACTCAGTGAAACAGTATTTGGCAAAACCAGAACGGGGAACTGGGAAGGGGTGGGAGGGAGGACAGGGGAAGAGAAGGGGGCTTACGGGACTTTCGGGGAGTGGGGGGGGCTAGAAAAGGGGAAATCATTTGAAATGTAAATAAATTATATCGAATAAAAAAAATAACAATAAAAAAAAGAATATATATGGAATGCAATCACTGATAAGTGGATATTTATTAGCCCAGAAGCTCTGAATACCCAAGATACACATAGCATATCAAATAGCTCCCATGAAGAAGTAAGGAGAGGGCTCTGATCCTGGAAAGGCCTGATCCAGCATTGTAGGGGAGTATCAGGACAGAGAAAAAGGAGGGAGGTGATTGGAGTATGGGTGGGGAGAAGGGACATATGGGGAGGGGGGAACTGGGAAAGGGGAAAGTGTTTGGAATGTAAGCAAAGAATTTAGAAAATAAAAAAAAAATGAGTTTCTCAAAGGACAAAGGTTATAGCTTGTCCTCTCTAAGACACAGGAAAAGTGTGAACTTGAATCTGAGCTTTTCTAGAGAGTGAGGCCTGAGAGATTTCTCAAATCCATTCACTGGGCCAAATGTGCAATAACTTTAGAAGAAATACTTGGTGTGCTTTATACCAAAAAATTAGATTATAAGCAACAATATAATGCCTATATTTTGTATAATATGTATTTGATGAAGCTATTATACATAATTATTTTATAAAAGTGGGTTGTTTTTTGAATTGGTAAAAGGAGTAATGGCAAATCTTCAGTATGTTGGGATTTTGGTTGTTTTTTTTTCTTCAGCCCAATCAGCTCTCTTCTTCCCCCAAGCCCCACACTTTTCCATAGAGTTCTCAGAGCCCTACAGAAGACAGAAAGCTTTGAAAGAAATATCCCCTAGGATTGAGCGTTACAAGATGTCACTGTCCCAACATTCCTCTATTATTCGCTTACTATTCTTGCCACAAACTTTGGCACCATTGATGTTTGAACTGACCGTATAATTTTACCTTTCTCTACAGTATCTTATACTTGAAATCTTACCACATAAAAACCTCTCAGATTACTTTATTTTAAATGCTACATTGAATATAACATTTTGCTATATGTTTTCATGAATGGAAAGCTCACTTTATGACAGAATACCCTTGCATTATCTGGATGCAATGCAGTTTTTCTCCATTTACCTAATAAAGAACATTATATTTTTTTAAATTTTAGAATTAAGTAAAGCCACCATAAATATCCACATATATGTTTCAGCATATATATGACCATTTCATTTAAATAAACAGCATGGAGCTAAACTGTTGGAATATATGATAAAATTAATTTGGATTTCTACCAATAATCAGTTAGTATATTATAATTTATATGCAATTGCCACAATTATTAAACTATAATGCTTTCATTAATACAATGATAAACTGATTTAACATATTACTTAGACTCTAAGTTAATATCAAAATTATCTTTCAAAATTAGCTCATTATGGAGAAATCACTGCCTTCCAGATTAAGAGTTTTGAATATATTCTCATATTTAACATTCAATATATTTGAAAAATATGTGTCTTACATATGAACATGAGGATTCTCGTACAAACAGTTTAATGTACTGAAATTAACATCATAGCACAAGCAACCACAGAACCTGCTACACACATTGTATCTATCAGAAGATTTATGTAGGGATATAAAAACAGTCACCTGGGCTGAAACGATGTTGATCAGAGCTATATTAAGGCCATTGAGGAGAGCTGTTTCATTCTGGTCGAAGCAATAGAATATGCCTCTGACTTTGGGTGGAGATCTAAACTTCCAAGCTACCCAATGCATAAGAATAAATTCTCTTGTGCCTGTCAATCAAATAGTAGAAGCTACTCGTCAGAAAGGCCAATTGTCTATATGTCATGTTAAAGGAATGGAAGGAATGATTATCACTTTAATTAAATGATGCCTGTTGTTACACAAAAAGTCTACTCCTAGTATATGAAACCACAGTATGGTGTCTGAATTGAGCCTGTCAACTTTAATGAGTCCTCAGAAAAGCAAAAGATTCTTCTGGTCTTCTGTGCTGTCTCTTTCAGATACTATAGGTATTGGAATTATTTTGAACAGGCTTTCCCTGAGGATCTGGACTTCCTCCTTCCCCCAGTGTCTTGCTTACTTCATGTGACTGCTTGCCTAACTCAAACTGTGCCTTTTCTCTAGTTCTTCTTTATCTCCTTCTAACAACTGTCAAGACTTAGAGCTAGCCTTCCCCGCTGTTTTTCTTTCAAAATCTAATAAAAGTGTCCTTGAACATTGAAAAGCAAACAAAAGCTGCCAAACAAACAGAAACTCTAGAGAGAAAAAAAATACTGGTGAGTATCTGCATTAAAAAGATAGTCTTCCACACTATTGGGGAAGAATATAAACTATATTATGGTCATAAAAATTCTATGGAGGCCATTGGCAATGTAAATGAAGACGATATTCAATAAAAAAAGAAAAAACATTCTACACACACACATACACAGCAGACACATGTACAAACACACACAACAATTCAGTATTCCCACTATTGGGGGAATATTCTAAAGAAATAAAATTAGTTCATGAGAGACACATCTGCACTCCTATGTTATTATGGTATTATTTATAATATAAATAAATACAAGAAATGCAAATAAACTAAGTATCTATATACTGATGATTACATGAAGAAGTTTTGATGTATATGCAATATGTGATGATAGTCAATGATAAACATAGATTGGTTTCCTGGTATTTGTGACAACATTGATGGAACTCTAGATGATTACATTAAGTGAAATAAGGCAGTCACGAACTGACAAGAATGTGTTATCTCACTCATATTTAAAATAAATAAACCAGATAGAAATTTATAGTAGAATGATAGATAGACAAGGCTGCAGAAAATTAGGAAGATGGAGATGAAGATAAAGCAATACGAATTAAGTTGCAGTTCAATATGAATAAGAAATTATGGCAGATTATTTCATGGAAATGTCATAGTATATAGAGGTTTTACCTCAAAACTCTAGATAAAATTGTATAAACAATTGTGACCTAAGAAATTTGTAAGCATTTGAAGAATTCTATAAACTATATACCTGCATCATGGTACATATTAATATGTGGAGACATTGTGTTAGTATATATGAGTTAAAAAATATATTTTCCAGATTTATCTCATGGCTTGCTCTGGTGGAATGGTGTGCCTGTTTATCCCCATTCATATTAGTGGGCAGCTCTAAGAAGGTTACTATTATCTAAAATGTAGTCAGATTAATGAGGCTATAGGGAGATGACCAGGCCTTTCTCCCTGTGAGAACACAGTTGAAAGAAATAAACTATGAAAAAAAAAACCCTTGTCTTCCATAATATTCTCAGTTTTTTACACATTCTTGCACTGCACATTTTCCTGAATAATGTCAAGTGAACTACCAATTTTTATGAGAAACTTTGATTCTGTTGATTTTGCTACTGCAGTTCAGGTAGTCAGAGACACATTTATCTCAAAGCCCCCTTATATTTAAAATAGCATGTTTGTGTTTATTTTGAATTTCATTTATGTTTCCTGTGTGTTATGTTCATTTATAGTTACAGTGTATTATGTTCCCACTCATATGAACTTAGCCCCTTAAACTGTGTGATGCTATTCCACATCTCTTGCATATCCCAATATTCCTTCCCCCTTCCCTCTTCCCCTTTTATTCCGTTCCTCTCCTCCTCTTCTTTTTCTTTCTTTCTTTCCTTTCTTCCTTTCTTTCTTTCTTTCTTTCTTTCTTTCTTTCTTTCTTTCTTTCCTTCTTTCTTTCTTTCTTCTCCTTTTCTCCTCCTTCTCCTCTTCTTCTTCAAAATTATTCAGAGTCCCATTAGTGCTGACCATGGTCACGGTTCCAGCATGACCAATGAGTCATCGGCAACTTGCCAGAGTCCACAACACCCGGTTAGAAAAAAAAAAGATTTCCCATTTCCTACAGCCACTAAGTGCAATGACCCATTAGCTGACACTGGTACCAAGTAATGCCCTTCATCCAGTCTGGAATGCTAAGAGTCTTTGGCTAGTACAGGAGATGGCACCTGATATGAGTTCATGTCCACACGTCTACCACGATCAGAAGATACTTTTTCACAACATTTTTATACCACAGCTTTCAGGTTTTAAGTATTTTGTTATGTATAGCAAACAGAAATGCATATTATGCATTTTAATCTTTATATAAAGAAAGACTGAGTAAGAAGTAGAGAAAAATATCACAATCTGAATGTAGTGCAGTTTTCTTATTTGTTTCTCGAGAAAGCAGTTTCTATCCTTCTGGCATTGAGAAGAGAAATACCAGGATTTAGTTATTATCCTATGGCCTAGGAGACTTCCATTCATATTTAATATAGCCACTGAGTACTTTTCTCTGTTAATTATAAATAAACAGAGAAAGAAAAGTGTCAAATAATAGGAAGGGAAGAGATCTGCTGTTTGTTCTACCTGTAATTCTCAGTGGTACTAAATGGTACACAATAAATTTGTCTTCCTGCATTTTGTTTAGTTAATATATTCAGTGCTCTTCTACCACAGTGTGAAAACTGACTTTTGTATCCTTCCCCTTTTTCTCAAAAAACTTTTCATGTCAGCCATGGCTTGTACAATTAAAGATGAAAGAAGGCTGTGTGTGTAAAGCTTGAAGATGTATCTCTCATCCCGAGGTAGAAAAACTACTTTCTTTAGCTTTTATGTACATATTCTGATCAGAACTCAAGTTCTGATACTTCCACTAGAAGTATTTACAAATACAGCATCTCTCCAGACCTTCAGTTTTGCACTTTAAATTATATACCAGTTAAGGAAAAATATTAGCAAAACTCTAGTGTGTGCTAGGCACACAACTGTGACTACTTGAATTATTCAAATGCCATGTAGGAAAGAGAGTGACTTTAAGGGACACTAGGCTCTCATAAATACTGTTATTTTTGTCAAAATAACATAATAATTAAAATAACCTATGGACATAAATTTTGATATTCCATTGTCATGAAATCACCTCAGTAACAAAATGGTACAGTATGGGTGCTAAATGAGGACCTTGTGTAAGAAATGTTGTAATCATGGAAAAACTGATCCATTGTAATATAAGAAACTTAGATCCCAGAGAGCTTGGACTAGAAGGTATGTTAAGACCATGGGCACTCCTTGTCTTCTTGTCTTCATTCTTATTTAATTTAATTTTTTTCTTTCATTTGAGCAATACAAATTATCCACCAAATATCACTTCAATAAAATGCATTGAAAGAGTTTTAAATATTAAATAAAATAAAAGAAGTGATTTAGGAGTTGTACCTCACTACTGAAGTTATATACTGCCATGTCCAGATCACCTTCCTGAGCTCAGTACAAAATGGAGGATTCCCTTTTCTTAGTGTGACTTCCTCTTCTAAGCCTGATCTGAGGAGTCTGATCTCTAGTCTTCTACCTGAGGATGTCAGAAGGCCCTTGGTAAAATTACATGTTCAATTTCCTGGAATGCCTCTCCATTAAGAAGAAAGAAGAACATTTTTCCCACTTTCTGATATATATATATATATATATATATATATATATATATATATACATAGGGATATATACAAGGGATATATATATATCCCTTGATTCACCCTGAATGAAGTATATGTGCACAAGCTGTTTCATTGGATATTGTCTGACAGAGTTGTTTCATTGAATAGTTGAATATTGATGTCTAACAGCACTAGCCATAACTCTGAAAAGCTATAACACTAAAATCTTGGGAGACTACCTCACCCACCCACCCAACTAGCTTTCACTCCTTGATTGGAATGCTGATGACCTACCTGTTCCAGTGTTTGTTCCGTCCTTCCCTGATGGTTATACAGCAATGCATGGACATCCTAGAGAAGAAGCTAAAAAATAGAACCATATTTAGGTAACAATTTCTCCCCCAAACAAGTTCTCTATATTGTACAGCCACCATAAGCTTAGCAGATTCCTGTATAATGAACACCAACTACAGTATTACTTTTATTACAGGCTGCTTACAGGTGTTTTTGTACCATAGTGTACTTTCATAGATCAGAAGACAACTTTCAGGAGTTGAATCTCTCCTTTTACCTTGTGCTATCTAGGGATTACACTTATGACCTACTTCATTTGACTTTCACTGTGTTTTTTTTTCTATTATACCACATGCAAAAACAATTGACCAACCATGGATGAAAATATATGAGTACAAACCAAAGCTCTTTTACCTTTGTGTACTGATATATCTCAGGTATTTTATCATAATAATGGAATGTGTGCTAACATATCAACCTATGCAGTTTCAAATAATTTAGCATCAAAATTCAGTAGCATAGCAATGGAAAAATGGGAACAAGTTTTTAAAATTAAAGACATATGAACCAAGGGAAAATGGTGAACTGAGGCCACAAATGGACAATTAAAACATAATAGGATGCTTTAGCTCACTTTCATTGGCTAGGACAGAATACCACAATGAAGTGCAGGCAACTGAGAAAAGTTGGAAACAGGAGTGATAGGTTTTCTGAGGGAAGAGCACACCAAATGGTAGCCCAGTGACAAATGGTCAGTCCTGAAAACACACACACACACATACACACACACACACACAAGAATATAAGGACTGTGCTGGTTATATTTAGGAATATATATATGTATGAAGTCAGTGTTTTTAATATCTGGGTAGTATTCCATTGTGTAAATGTACCACATTTTCTGTATCCATTCTTCTGTTGAGGGACATCTGGGTTGTTTCTATCTTCTGGATCTTATAAATTAGACTTCTATAAACATAGTGGAGAAAGTGTCCTTGTTATATGTTGGAGCATCTTTTGGGTATACTCCCAGTAGTGGTACAGCTAGGTCTTCAGGTAGAACTATTTCCAATTATCTCAGTAATCACCAGATTGATTTTCAAAGTGTTTTTACCAGCTTACAATCCCACCAGCAATGGAAGAGTGTTTCTCTTTCTCCACACCCATGCCAGCATCTTTGTAGCCTGTGTTTGTGATCTTAGCCATTGTGATTTGTATGAGGTGGAATCTCAGTATCATTTTCATTTGCATTTCTCTGCTGACTAAGGATGTTGAACATTTCTTTAGGTGCTTCTTTGCCATTCGAGATTCCTCAGTTGAGAATTCTTTGTTTAGCTCTGGACCCCATTTCTAATAGGTTTATTTGGTTCTCTGGGGGTCTAACTTCTTGAGTTCTTTGTATATTTTGGATATTAGCCCTCTATCAGATGTAGGGTTCGTAAAATCTTTTCCCAGTCTGTTGGTTGCCGCTTTGTCCTATTGACATTTTCCTTTGCCTTACAGAAGCTTTTCAATTTTATGAGGTCCCATTTGTGGATAGTTGTTCTTAAGGCTTCATGAAATTCACAAGCAAATGGATAAAACTAGAAAATTTCTTCCTGAATAAGGTAACCCAGACATAAAAGAACACACATGGGATGTATTCACTAATAAGTGGATATTAGCCTAAAAGCTCATAATGCCCATGATACAACACACAGACTATATGGAGCTTAGGAGGAAGGAAGACCAGGGTGTGAATGCTTCAGTCTTACATTGAGGGGGAAATAGGATGATCAAGAAGGTAGAGGAAGGGGGACCTGAGAGAGAAAGGGGAGTGGGGAATAATGGGGGCAATATCAGGTACTGGAGGGAATGGGAGAGAAATACAGAGGGTTTAGAAATCAAATAAATGTATATAGCAGTCATAAAGAACTGGGGATAGTCACTGAAGCATCTCAGACTCCAGGCAAGCAAGGAGAGGCTCCCAGAACCCATTGGTGATGACTTTAGCTGAAATGCATAGCGAAGGAGAGATAGAACCTGTAGAGACCACCTCCAGGCACAGTCCCCAGGTGAGGGAGTGAGCCACCCACACATTTCAAAGTTTTCAACCCAGAAATGTTCCTACCCAAAGGAAAGACAGGGACAAAATTGGAGCAGTGCAGAGGTTTCCAGGACCAATGACAATGACTTTAGCCTAGAAGCTCACAATGCCCACTATACAACCCATAGATCATGTGTCACTTAGGAAGAAGGAAGACCACGGTGGGAGGGAGAGGGTGGATAGGTAGGGGTGCACCCTCATAGAGGCAAAGGGGAAGGGAGGGGGATGAATGTGAGATGGGGTGTTTGTGGAGGGTAACCAGGAGTGAGAGATCATTTGAGATGTAAATGGATGAAATGATTAATTTTTAAAGAGGAATATGTATGCATATACATGTACACATGCAGTAGCATTGAGTAAAAACACACTTTGAATTTGGAGGAGGGCAGAAAGACATGTATGGAAGGGTTTGGAGGAAAGAAAGGGAATGGAAGAAATGTTGTAATTATATTATTATTTCAAAAAGGTATGTATTACTGAATACAAAAGAATCTGCACAAACATTTATTATCACTTTATAACAGATATCTGGTAAAAGGTTGTTCTCATTTTAATTGTCCCAAGAAACAGACAATACAAAGATGGCATTTGAAATGCTGAATGCAGCATTTCATTTACAGTATGTCATCATTTGTTTAGGTCAGTCAAATTATGCAACATATCAACATAGATTCAATTTGTCAAAACACTTCCAAGAAGGGAAATAAAATAACATCATGTATTTTATTCCTGAGAGTTTCAAAAATAAACTTCCAGAGTGTAGAATTACTTACTCAAAGACACTAAATAATGAAATCTTGGGACAAGTAAAAGTCGTTTAAATAAACTTTACTTACAGATGAATTGAAACAAACGACAATTGAAGACCGATAATCCACACAAATTTAGAGGACAGATGAAGGACTTTTGCTTATCACATTTTCCTTCTGATATCAGGAGAATTTATTAGCAAAGGACACCCCATAACAAGAATTCTCTGACAATATTTTATCTCTGAAAATACCACAAATCTTAGCATACTAGAAATATAACTTAGAAAATTGCCCTATCAATACAGAATTTCAGTCTGAGCATATCTGTCTATTGAGGTCCCCTTCCCTTTGCTCACTGGGTAAGTCCTCATATGGACTCTAATTTTATAATTGTTACACATGATAAATAATTGTCCAGTGGAATACCAAGGGGGCCTGTATGTTTTTGTGTTCTTTAAGAGATGTCAGTGACCTGGTAAATTGGTATGTCATGTTTTCAACAACCCACTAAAAGGGACATTTCTGAAAAAAAATTAAAACAAGCTCAGTTTCTATGCCCATGAAATAGGACTCTTCATATTGGTTTACAAAACACATTAGATAGCTCTAATTTTTATTTTATGAAATAAAATTTCCCTCATAAGTTTTCCAATATTTTATAATTAATAAGATTGTTCATATTTTGGATAAGCTTAATTAAACTTCAAATTTTCTTTCTATTTCCTTTAAATTAAAACCATATCATTAAATTAAATTTGCTTTGAGGATAGATTCTTTCCAATTTTTATTAGTAAGCAGTAACTAAATATTGAGGTTAAAACTATCAAGTTCATTATTTAATATTCAGACCTAACTAATTAAATACAGTATTAACAAAAGATTATTTGAAAATATTTACTGATACTCAAATTATTTTATTTTGTATTAATTATAGAGGCAATTAGATATAATTTAGTTGAATATGAGTAGTTGATTTCTCCATATTCATATGAAATAATTTTTGCATAAAACAGTTTTGTAAACATAGGAAAGGGATTAGTAACTCATATTATTTGGAATAAAGATACATAAGGGATTACATTTTAAGAGTAGAGTTAAATAGGCTAACTTTTTGGCGAATTACAAAATAGTATGATTACCTCCCTGTTTCTAATATTAAGTACGTACTCAATTGCTACCCGTATTTATGTGGGCTATATTCGTCCTAAATTGTACTAACTTCCACAAAGCTTATTAATGCATATGCATTATTTATATTATCAATATATTACATATTTATTTAATATCCTCTATTATGCTATATATTCTGGATTCATTTTCAATTTCCTATTGGAAATTTTTATAAAAGCCATACAGTTCCTGGTGCTATAATATTTGCCAAAAATCTATCAGGGAAAAAATATTTCATTAATACATTAAAATATTAGTACTTAAATATACGCTAAAACATACTACTAGAGAATTGTAAGAGAAAAGAAGATGCTATTTATTTAGAGTTTTATTTAGTGCCGAGATATGTGTACTTTCCTTTACTTAAAAGTAACTATAAAGTAGTAAAAAGACATTACAGATCATAAAAATATATGTGAAATCACTGGAGAGATCAGAGTGTTATCCTACAAGCTTGTAGCACAAATTTAGCAGCTCATAAATACTCATGGGGTCCAAGTCAGTATTCCATCTCAAATTATAATCAGAAGTTATTATGAACCATCTCAAGAAATCACCTCACAGAAAATCCACAGCACTCTTGTAATCAACAGGTTCAGCCAGAATCCACAGAGCTACAAGCTACATCCAAGAGCAAAGACTTCCATTCAACTCTCAGACAGATGCTGAGCACCTGCAATGGAGACTTAGAGATATTTCTTGTAGGTTACTAGGTACTAAGACAATAACAAACTGTCATCAATATGTCCCAAATTCTAAAAGTTGTATTTCTTTTTCAATATATATATATTATATATATATATTGTACATACATATATTTGTTTACATTCCAAATGATTTTCCCTTTCCCGGTTCCCCCCCTCCCCATAAGTTCCCTAAGTCCTCTTCCCTCTGCCCATTCTCCTATGACATACATGCAAAACTAACTCTAAAACACCCTTCATGTCTCCAGCTAATCACGACTTGCTTTTAGTGTCCAAACATCAATGAGTATTGTACTAAATATTGAACTAAAAAATGATACTCAGTGTTTCTTCCATCACAGCTTAGATTTTGTCACAAAGAATCAGAATTAAAAACAACTTGCATCAGTTATTTTGGGTGGCCAGGTGATTTGAATACATACAACATATTTCAGATAACAGTAAGCACAGACAGGGTAGTTTCCAATGAAAAAGTCATGGAAGTCTTCTCTCAGGAAGGATATGTAGCAGTTTCAAAATGTGGGAAGAGAACACTCAAAGTAAATCACATAGCAGTTTGAGGGCTGCAAGGTATGGATGTGCTTAGCGTGTTTGAATGACAGCAAGACAGGTAATTAGAACAGAGAAAGAGAGTAGATGGATGACACATCATAGACTTAGCTATAAACAAATAGTGTACCCTAGGTTACCTATGCTTTGAAAGTAAGTTGATCCCAATATCGATTTAAAAAACTGGAATATTTGGAATAAGAACATTTTATGATCTGGTTTGTATAATGAAATGTTTATAGAACACAAACTTTCAAAAGAGTTGTAGTACTGGGACAAATGTAAGCTGGGAGACCAACTGGAATTTTATGGTGATATATGGGAAAGGTAAATATTGACTGGTAGTAGAAATATGGGTTACGGCAAGTAAAGGTCCCATTCTGCATGTACTTGGAAGGTAACTACTATGATGTATGCTAATGGAGTGATTGGAGAACAGAAGAATAAAAGCTTACTGGATGATTTTTATGTGTCTCTTCCAATCAATGGATAACTAATGGAGCCATTTACAAACTTAGTGATCATTAAAGACCAGTTACAGTTTGACTGTAGATCACAATTTCCTTTCACATACATGAAATTTGAGTATATAGATCAGTCAATTGAATAATATCTCTCCTAAGGCAAAATTATCTCAAAGTCATTTGAGTAAAGAGAGATAAGGGTTAGAGGAAAATAGTGTTATCACACAGTTCTCACTAATTCTCTGTTCATAGCTAAATGGCAGAACCAAGATTTAAATGCAAATGGTGAAGCTCCAGGACTCATAAAACTACTTTATTTCCAGCTCTGCTAGAAGTACCTGTAAGATTATCAGTGGACACTTATGGTATACTATCCATCTATAAAGAAAATTTAAATCATGATCTCTTCAGCAAAATTGATGAAACTAGAAAAGTTCACATAGTGTGAGGCATCCCGGGCCGAGAAAGACAAACATCGCATGTTCTCTCATCTGAGGCTCTTACCTATGATTCTTCAGATGAATAAATATGATATGATATATTCAGAAACTAGGGAAGATAAAAGAGATTATTGCTTAGGGAATATGGTAGGCAAATAATAGAGGAAATATATATGAGTACAGTGATCTGATAGGACAGGAAGGAGCTTTTCATGGAAGGAAAAGGAAGCAAATACAGAAGAAACAGGAGAGTAAGGAGCAGTAGCAGGTTACAAGTAACATTAAGGGAAAATTGAAAAAAGGAGGGGTTTAGGGAGAGATAGTAGAGATAGTAGAGAAATAACAAAAAAGGGAAGCAATATTGTAACTAAACACAAGGATTTTTGAAAGGGCCATGAAAACTTATTATTAACTATTGACCTAGAAGGAGGGGGAGAAGGAGAGGAGAGAAAGGAAGGAGAAGGAGCAAGAGGAGGATGAGGAAGAAAACAATGAGGAGGAGGATAAAGAAGAGGAGGAGGGATTGAAGAAGATGACAGCCTACATACAAGTCTGCACATAAATATGCATATGTTGTTTAAATTAACTATTCTCGTCTAGACTAGTGATGCTCCCTACAATAGCCAAATAGTATATCCCTAGAAATAGATGGTAAGTCCCCAATGTGGCAGACACCTTAGTAAATAGTGCTCAGAGTTCCCTGAGGTAGAATTGGCATGAATGCCCCCTTCATAAGGACTAGCTTTTGTGGTACCTGAAGTCACTCTGTAAGCTTCTAAATGAGGGAGACAACCAAAAATACTAAGCAGCTACCATAGCCTATTAACCATCAAGAACCAGCACGTAAAAATAACCCCATGTTTGCAGAAATGACACACAAACCTTGTTGTAACCAGTATCTCTTTAATTGGATTTAAGATCTATTCAACAGGGCGGAAAACATGTCTGGTACAGAAAACCTAGGTAACTACTTATTATTAGTGGAGTAATGTATGCTAGAGGAGAACCTACAGAACCATTACTTTACTAAACAATCTCTAAGGACAATCTCAAACATTTGACCTTGTACTCACAGATCAGTGTGATCTTCTCTGCTCATCAAGATAACATTTTTTGAAACGAGGACTACAACAGAAAGCTATAATCCATCAAATTAAAGCTTAGTCCAAGTGGAAACTTGGACAATACACTTGTGAACCTAAGGCGCAGGCAACATTATGGAAGAATGAGCAGAAATTTTTGTAAGAGCCAGAATATCCAGAAATTTGCTGTGAGGTTATGACTCCAGATAATGCTGTAAGGTTTATTCACAGTGTTTCACCAACATGACTGCCCAAATGTGAGCTGAACAAGAACCATACAAATAGACATGCCAAGTGCATGAGGAACAGGCCAAGAGACGCAAGCCAATGGTATAAACTCCAGGCTGCTAATGAATGCTGTGAGTGAAGAAATAGTCTTCCCAGGAAAGAACACAGTCACTGGCTATTTATTATCAAGTTATCATCCATGAAAACCTGTATATAAGCAATGTTATACAGATCGAGGTAGTTATGTTTAGAAATAAATATTATTCATATATTTATACAATGATATGTGGTGAAAATGTGATGAAATTGAAAGCGATCAAAGGAGAATGTGTGGCAGGTTTGGGAGAGAGGAAGTTAATGGAGAAATGGTGCAATGTATTCTTAAAAATAAAAAACAAAAATAAATAGTTTCATGTGCTGTATGCTCAAAATGAAGAAGGCCATTCATATTATAAATTTGCTTATAAATTTGTATAAAAATTTGTTTTATAATTAACAATAAGAAATAATTTATTGCAAAGAATGTTTCTCATTTCAGAAGTAAAATACTTCTAAAATACTATGTCTCTTTCCTTTCTTATTTTTTTAACCTAAAAGGTAAAATAACCACTGTTGTTTTGAATAATAAATAACAACTTTCCTCTTTTATCATTGAAGATATTTTATTGTAATTTGCTAAGTCTGGATAATACCATCATTATTTTGATGTCTCTTCAACAGAATAGGGATGAGAGAAGACTAAACTTAGAAAATTGATGAATTATCTCATCATTTTACTAGAAATTTTATGTGACCAATCAAATCTACTTGGGCATTTAGGTATAAGAAGCCAGTGACCCAATGAAGATTCAGCCTGAGATCAGCATAGCACATTTTCACTATTTTTCTGGTTTCCTTTTCTCTTCTTCTTATTTTCTTTGTCTTTTCCTTTGTGAGGATCCAAACCAGACATATATTCCCAAGATTGATGTTCTTGCAGCCACTGAATTGGCAGCATTGAGTTCTGGCACAGCCTTTGAAAGCTATTTACTTGAACAACTGATTCCCACTAGAGAATTTTCAGCAAAACACAATCTTCTTTCTTCCACAGATGTTTCCTCTTCTCCTTTGGTGTTCATGACCTGGCAGAACTTGTGTGCAGCAAAACATATGTGCAGTGTTCGTCTATCCAAATAACACCAGTGCCAGGATTCTTTCTTTCTGTGACAAAAAGTGAAGACCTCATTTATTATCTCTTCCTTAGTGACAGATTTAATTTTTCCGACACCATTTTTGTTATTTGAGAGCTATCAAGGCTGTTGCCTTTTCTTAAAAAAAAAAAAAAAAAAAAAAAAAAAACTGTTATGATTTCAGCAATTAGTAGACTTCCAGGGGCTGATATCAAGTTAAACAGTCATTCATTATAGTCTTATGGATTCCTGCCCACAACTGCTTCAACAAGTGTACCTCCAATTGTCTCCAGAATTGCTTGAGAGGATATTGAAGAATATTCAGATGTTTAATTCCAGGAAGAGAGCACTGGAGAATCCTCTACTCCTCAATGTATCCCATTTTCCTGCTAAGATAATTATATTCAAACAGATAGCCATCTTAAACTCATCAACCCTGAACCTACTTGGTACAGGAAGCTCCATTCTCGGTGAATATCAGATTATTACTCAAGCATCTAGCAACCAGAGACCCACAAACATCAAATCACAGGCTGCTGATTCTTTAAATGAATTGAGCCAAACATGTGCAATGTGTGTGATGACTGAAATAAAACCCTCTCATGAATTCTCAGATCAAGTTTTGCATAGCAAATAGCCCCAGTTCCCTGAGACATTCAAGATGAACTCAGCAATATTAGCCAGCTGCTATGCACTAATGGGAACTCAAACTATCACTTCTGGGCATTCTGTTTCTTCTCATACAAAAGTTACTCTATAAGTGGCATCCACAAAACTTTTGTCTTTGTTTCCTTCTTTAAAAAAGAGTCTAAGAGGAACAATTCCATGCTCATCCTAAGAGTAACCTATTATTCCATCAAGTAATTTGGATGATAATTTATGCTCTCATAAAAACTCTTTATCCATTGTCCCTTTGTGAACTCTCTCCAGACTTGCTATATTCTGCTTTGACTTCAACAGTGACTAGTAATGATGTGCTCCTATCAGAAAACATTTGCAAAAATGTTGTAATTAGAAAAATATGATGTAACCATGAACCCAGTGTTGTCCTGTGTCAAGACAATTTAACAGAGATAGAGGATGAAATTATCTCCCAAACAATTCATATTTCATACTAGTTATAATTCTCTGTGTTGTGAAAAAAAATCACATTACTTTAAAGATGTTTTCATAAATTAGCACAGGCCACTGTACAGAGACTCAGTGTGCAATTTGCAAAAGAACCTTCTAACATTGAAAGCTGCTTTGTGCCAGTTACTCAGTCCTTTATAATGGAGACCCTTGCTCCATCTCTGTAATTATATCAAATAAGCTGTATTATACAGCTTATCTGATTTTAACCTCTGATTAAAATGAAGAGTCTGGGACCTCTTTAGATGGTCCAAATGGTACCTCCATCATTCTGGGTATCATCAGTACCCTCCTCCCACCAAGCCCAAATCTTTCCATCACAATGGATTCCATTCCTGCACCTCCACAGCTGAGGACCGCTGGTGAGTTTCTCTGCTTCTGTCCAATAAACTTTTACATTATTTTTCATTTCTACAGAGAACAAAGAACCTGTGTGGTCACTGGATACTCTAAACAGTCTCATTGTACTCGGAACAGCAGCCAATTCAATGAAGATGGCCCCTGCTGCTATACCTGAAACAGATGGGTATTCTTTATGCACTGCCACAGAGGCTGCTGGATCAATGCAGAGTGTGCGGGAGATAGCTAGACTACTGGCAAGCAATCAGAAACTGACAGAGTTCAATTCACCGCAATGGATCTTTCGAAGTTTGGTAATAACTTATTATTCTCATTTCTTGAAATAGCTTCTTTGTCAAAGGGAACACAATATAACATATGCTTTCTAACATTATTTTCAGAACTGATATTTTAAATGGACAAAATGGAGAACTTAATGTAACACATTTTATGGTATATCATTGTTAAGTAGAGTGAGGTTTTCATTGTATATAATTCTGGCCATAAATTTATGTTATTTATTTTACAAAAACACTACATAAAATATTGAAAGTGATAATATAACATCTACAAATTGGGACTCAAAGTCTTGAATGATTTTCTTAAAAATTTCTAGTGTTCTATTTCCTCAAGAGGGTGTGTGTGTGTGTGTGTGTGTGTGTGTGTGTGTGTTTGTGTGTGTGTATGTTTCCCTACTTACATTTTCTATATTTACATTGCAATATTTAAATATTCTCACTGTAATATTCATCCTGACTACATCATTTAAGGTCAAATCTATCATCCCAAATGCACATTTTTTTTGTACTGAGTCTACACAATGCTTCCATGTTACTCATCTCTGTGGCCAAATATGTAGGAATTAATATGCCAAAATTCTGATGTTACCTCATTGAGATTGAAAATATTTTGTAAACTAGAAGATTATCTCTTTTTTTCCATTGTCTTTATTTCCCAGTGTCATCTTGGTTTTGTTCCTTTGCTATCTTTGATGGATCTTTCTGTCATGTTTGAGCTTATTTTCATAAAAAAGTCATTTGGTAATAAATGTAAGTTCTTACCAAAACTTTTGTTAAGGAAGGGGTTCCACAAATGACTGTGAAATATTTATCTAAATATTCCAATAATTCTCCAACTTGCCATAGGTTAAGTAGACATTCAGAGAACCTGCTATAAACTGAGTAGCACGAGCTGAATATTTGGGATCTAAAAGACAGTAAGTAAAGAACAGGAAACTGACAGATAATGTGCAATGTTGAAGGTGTTCAGGCCTGAGTAATCTGAATAAGTCAAAGCGTGGCTCATGAAAACTGTGTACAAGAGAAGGTAAAACGGTTGCAAGAGTCAGAGGGAGTGGATAGCTCTAAGTAAACAGCTTCTTCTAGATACAACAGAAGAGGTATGCATATAAACCCACAGCGACTGCAACAACACACAAGACCTGAAAAGTTCTAAACAGACCTGAACCTTAGCCCTAAAAACGAGGAAATAGTCAAAAAGCCCCACTCACATCCATGAAGCTATTTGTAATTGATACATACTGGGAAAGGTTTATGGGCTAGTCCTTGGCTTGTTAGATATGCTCCATTCAAAAGGGCATGTCCAAGTTGTGGCCAAGGAATGGACTGTCTACACCTATGGATACTTGTACATCTAGCTAAATGGAAGATTTTTATCGTATTTAAAACAATAAGAGAATTTTGTGATTTTCTCTTTTTTTGTCATTTGATTATACAGTTCTCAAGCATGATTTTTGCATATGACAACACTGAGTTATAATCATGTAATCATAGGGACATGTCTGATATCAAATCAAAAACTAGTCTTTAATAATACAGCATGCCTTTAGGGCAGAATCTAAGATCTAAGGGAAGACCTGGGTCATGATGGACAATTCATGTTGGAAGCATAGGATCTAACCTAATGTCTCAGTCCTACAACCTAGTCGAGAATTATAACTCTAACAGAAGATGATCACAGGCGCCAAACAATTTGACCAATAAGAACACAGATAACTCAGTGGAAAACTGTGGAAATTAGAGAAATGAACACAAACTTAAACTTACTTGTTTCAAAGATAGTTGAAGTAGTAACTACCATTTATTCAGTAATTGTTGAATAACTAACAATGACTGACTTATTGGCAATGACTTTGACTAATGACAATGACAAACTTATAGAAGATTTATCAGTGAGCAATGATTGAGGTTCTTGGCTTTTAGGTCTTTTGGTTAGGAACTGGAGCTTCTTTATCCTAGTACAAGACAAGCCCCAGAGCATAGTTTGTTTCCAATGATGCCCTGAGCAATGAGAATAGAGATTTTGTGTTTTTTAAGTGTTCTGCATATCTGCATAACTCCCAATGCAGGATGTATCATGAATATTCTTGTGAGTGTCAGACAGGGAAATGATGAAGAAAGGGCAAAACTCAAAAAGCTGAGAACCACGCCTCTCAGTGTCTCAACCATGGATATGGTAAAAATAGACAATTATACTAATGAGGAAAGTATTTGTCTGTACACTGGCACATGTGTGTGTGTGTGTGTGTGTGTGTGTGTGTGTTTGAGTGTATGTGTATGTGCATGTGTATGTGTATGTGTATGTGTGTATGTGTATGTGCATGTGTATGTGTATGTATGTGTATGTGTATGTATATGTGTATTTTTAAAATTTTATTTCAGTCTATTTTGGAATTTATATTGTAGTGATGAAACCACTGGGGAGGAAAAGGCTCATTTCATCCTACACTTCAAGATACAATCGATCCATAAGTGAAGTCAAGGCAGGAAGCACAGCATAGGAACCAGAGGAAGACTACTTAGAGACTTTATTTTTACCATGGATATGGTAAAAATAGACAATTATACTAATGAGGAAATTATTTGTCTGTACACTGGCATATATGTGTGTGTGTGTGTGTGTGTGTGTGTGTTTGAGTGTATGTGTATGTGCATGTGTATGTGTATGTATGTGTATGTGTATGTATATGTATATGTGTATTTTTAAAATTTTATTTCAGTCTATTTTGGAATTTATATTGTAGTGATGAAACCACTGGGGAGGAAAAGGCTCATTTCATCCTACACTTCAAGATACAATCGATCCATAAGTGAAGTCAAGGCAGGAAGCACAGCATAGGAACCAGAGGAAGACTACTTAGAGACTTTCTCCACTTCCTCCCTTGATCATTTTTCTTTTTTAAATACCCCAAAATTGTAATCACCCACTTTGTGAACCCCTCCACGTAAATCACCACTGAAGAAAATGTTCCATAGTCTTGCCTATCATCCAATCTTGTGGAGGTATTTGCTCAGTTTTGATTCTCCCTAAATTCATTTGACAGGAGAAAAACATGGGAAAAAATGGACACAGTCAGCTGCACATAAGAGTTTACTTACATTTTAAATTAAAAACAGTTTAATCACCTGATATTCAGGTAATCAAATTAAATAATAAATAGGCTATTGAAATGCACCAAAAACTTTTTTTGTTTAAAGTACATAATAGAGAGTAAATGTCCTATTAAAAAGAATTGGTCATTTTGGCCTTTTGACAGTGTCCTTTGCCTTACAGAAACTCTGTAGTTTTATGAGGTCCCATTAGTCTATTCTTGATCTTAGAGCATAAGCTATTGGTGTTCTATTCAGGAAGTTTTCCCCTGTGCCCATGTCCTCAAGGGTCTTCCCCAGTTACTTTTCTATTAGTTTCAGTGTGTCAGGTTTTACGTGGAGTTGCTTGATCCACTTGGAGTTGAGGTTAGTACAAGGAGATAAGAATGGATAAATTCACATTCTTCTGCATGCTGACCTCCAGTTGAACCAGCACCATTTGTTGAAAAGGCTATCTTTTTTCCACTGGATGCTTTCAGCTCCTTTGTTGAAGATCAAGTGACCATAGGTGTGTGGGTTCATTTCTGGGTCTTCAATCCTATTCCATTGATCTGCTTGCCTGATATTGTACCAATACCATGTAGTTTTTATCACTATTGCTCTGTAGTAAAGTTTGAGGTCTGGGATACCAACAGATTGGGAAAGGATCTTTACTAACCCTAAATCTAACAGAGGGCTAATATCTAATATATACAAAGAACTCAAGAAGGTAGAACCAAGAGAACCAAATAACCCCATTAAAAATGGGGTACAGAGCTAAACAAAGAATTTTCACATGAAGAACTTCAGATGGCTGAGAAGCACCTTAAGAAATGCTCAACATATTTAATCATTAGGGAAATACAAATCAAAACAACACTGAGATTTCACCTCACACCAGTCAGAATGCCTAAGATCAAAAACTCAGGAGACAGCAGGTGTTGGTGAGGATGTGGAGAAAGAGGAACACTCCTCCACTGCTGGTGGGATTGCAAGATGGTACAACCACTTTGGAAATCAGTCTGGCAGTTCCTCAGAAAACTGGGCATGATACTTCCAGAGGACCCTGCTATACCACTCCTGGGCATATACCCAGAGGATTACCCAGCATGCAATAAGGACACATACTCCACTACATCCATAGCAGCCCTATTTATAGTAGCCAGAAGCTGGGAATAACCCAGATGTCCAGTGGAGAAATGGATACAAAAAATGTGGTATATTTACACAATGGAGTACTAGTCAGCCATTAGAAACAAGGAATTCATGAAATTCTTAGACAAATGGATGGAGCTGCAGAACGTCATACTAAGTGAGGTAACCCAGTCTCAAAAGATCAATCATGGTATGCACTCACTGATAAGTGGATATTAGCCTAGAAACTTTGAATACCCAAGACATAATCCACATATTAAATGATGTCCAAGAAGAACGGAGGAGTGGCCCCAGGTTCTGGAAGGACTCAGTGCAGCAGTATAAGGGAATACCACAACAGGGAATTGGAAAGGAGTTGATGGGGTAACAGGGGGAGGGAAGAGTGCTTATGGGACTTTCGGGGAGTGGGGAGGCAGAAAGGGGGAAATCATTTGAAATGTAAATAAAAAATATACCGAATTAAAAAAAAAAGAATTGGTCAGCAATATTTGGATACATTAGCTTTTAGATAGTTTCACATCCCTCAGTGTTGTAAGCCGGAAAGTGTTACAAACTCCACGATAGCATATTTCCTTTCTTAATAATGTGCCAACATATATTTTTGAGATTTACCATATCTCAAAATATACTTATGATAAGAGCTATGCATTATTTAATGGTGTAAATAGTCTATGCCCTTGTACACTTATCATAGACAATAGACAGACAATAATCCATCATACAGCATAATAAATCTATATTTTTATAAAACACATATATCATATATTGTATATTGTATATCATATATCATATATTGATGCCCAATTGCGACACATTAAAGGACAGTATAAGAAACAGGGAGAAGATGGAGAAAGAGAGAATAAGAGACAAAGAGAGAGATTTTATGGTTAACCTATATGAGCAAAAGTAGTAGCAGAAGAAACGGAGAAAATCACAAATCCTGGTTCATGAATTACTTCCATGATTAACATTATGGTCGATATAGTAAAGACTCTTCTAGTTTAACAAGAAAACTAGGAGAGGATAAGGGCTCTGTTTATAGCCATGGAAAGGAATAATGTCCACACAGACCAAGAAGCCAATGTTTTATTATTGTAGGCATATATTGACCCAGGGATCTCAAAAGAAGCAGTATACAGCAGCAGATGAGCAGAGGAGAATCACAGGGAAGGAAGACAAAGGATAGGGTAAAGAAATAGCCAAGCCCTAGGAAATTTTAAGGTCATATATTTTGAATGAACACCAAGGAGACAAGGAACATCATTCTTGTGAATGAAGTATGACTGTCTAAAAATAGAAGAGTGGGTATGTGGGAGTCAGACAGACAGATATGGGTGTGTGTGGGTCAGGTGGACATGGGTGTGTATTGGTGTGGTAGACATGGGTATTTGGAAGTCAGATGGACATACAGGTAAAGTGGGGGCTAATGTCCCAAGCCTGCTAATAAATAACAGTGACTCAGCACAGTGCTGAATCAAAGCTTAGAAAACTGATACATGTTGACATTTAAGCCCAGATGATTTGCTGATACTGCATTATTTTTATTTTAGCAATGATTTTCATTAAAAAACAGAAAAATATGTTAAGATATTTTGTGGAAACAAAGTTACTGTATGAAAGGTTGATCTCCAGATGTTTCAAGCAAGCTTACGAAAACCTTTCATCAGCTAAAAAACTGAGTTAAGTAACAGTCTTAATATAGAGTAATACACTGATAAATTTATGCTGACATTCTTAACAAGTACCCCAAGGTTCACAAAGGATCCCTGATTTCTGAATCTGCCAAAAATTGATGAGACATGGCTGTACCAAAACAAAAGTTTGTCTTATGATTTCTGTTATTCTTAGAAGTTTATTTTATTGTCATTTTTATTGAGGATATCTCTTTCAGAAACAATATTTTATAAATTAAGTTATAAATGAATCATAAATATCAATTTGTACCTTTGTTTGTTTGGTGTTTTTTGTTTGTTTTGTTTTGTTCTTTAAAGACAGGATTTACTGTGTAACCCTAGCTTTCCAGGAAAGCAGTCTGTAGACCAGGCTCTCCCTGAACTCAGAGATCTACCTTTCCCTGCCTCTCAATGCTTGGATTAAAGAGGTGTGTCACCACTGCCAAGCAAATGTTATCTTTTATAACTTTCATTTTAGACATGGAAAAACACATACTCGTAAAAAAATAAATAAATAAAAAGAATTCTGAAAAGGACAGGTCTCCCATGAATGTCAAACCAGCCCTAGCATATCAAGTTGCAGGAAGTGCAAAACGGTAGTCAATTACAAATTTACTTCCAGCCTCCAGCAGGAACACACTCCCAATATCTCCCCTAAAAGTCATTAACTGAGAACTGAGATGAATGGGGACATTTCTCATCTAAAGCACCGTAGCCTGGGTCATTATGTGAATTTCTACTAGTTAAGTTGTGTATTTTTTAGCACAATCTACTTTCTTGAAAATGGGATGTTTTAATAATAATAGGGTAAAAGTTTACAGAGAGTTCATACATTCCACAAGCCGATTCATTTAAAAATACCAAAATATCTAACCATTCAAAGAATAATTATAAAACCAGGTACTATTGTTTAAGATACAATAAATGGGATTGTATTTTAAAACACATTTTTGAAATATGAATTGATGTAGTAAAATTTGTTTGATAACTGTAGTGTTTTATACAAGCACAAATGATGGACTACATTAGAGTGAAATTCTCTGCTGACTCTGTGTCATTAGTTTTAACCGTTAGCTACTTTTAATTAAAATGTAATTACAACTTCTGGCTATTATAAATAAGGCTGCTATGAACATAGTGGAGCATGTGTCATTACATGACGGGGAATCCTCTGGGTATATGCCCAGGAGTGGTATAGCAGGGTCCTCCGGTAGTGTCACACTCAGTTTTCTGAGGAACCTCCAGAGTGATTTCCAGAGTGGTTGTACCTTCTTGCAATCTCACCAGCAGTGGAGGAGTGTTCCTCTTTCTCCATATCCTTGCCAACACCTGTTATCTCCTGAGTTTTAACCTTAGCCATTCTGACTGGTGTGAGGTGACATCTCAGTGTTGTTTTGATTTGCATTTCCCTAATGACTAATGATGATGAGCATTTCTTAAGGTGCTTCTCAGCCATCCGAATTTCTTCAGGTGAAAATTCTTTGTTTAGATCTGCACCCCATTTTAATAGGGTTATTTGGTTCCCTGGGGTCTAACTTCTTGAGTTCCTTGTATATATTGGCTATTAGCCCTCTATCAGATGTAGGGTTGGTGAAGAGCTTTTCCCAGTTTGTTGGTTGCAGTTTTGTCCTTTTGACAGTGTCCTTTGTCTTACAGAAACTTTGTAATTTTATGAGGTCCCATTTGCAAATTCTTGATCTTAGAGCATAAGCTATTGGTGTTCTGTTCAGGAACTTTTCCCCTGTGCCCATGTACTCAAGGGTTTTTCCCAGTTTCTTTTCTATTAGTTTCAGTGTGTCTGGTTTTACGTGGAGGTCCTTGATCCACTTGGAGTTGAGCTTAGTACAAGGAGATAAGAATGGATCAATTCGCAATCAGAAGCTGGAAAGAATCCAGATGTCCCTCAATGGAGGAATGGATACAGAAAATGTGGTATATTTACACAATGGAATACTACTCAGAAATTAAAAACAATGAATTCATGAACTTTGTAGGCAAATGGCTAGAACTGGAAAAGTGAGGTACCCCAATCACAAAAGAATATATATGGAATGCAATCACTGATAAGTGGATATTAACTAGCCCACAAGCTCTGAATACCCAAGACAGAAGTAGCACATTAAATGACTCCCATGAAGAAGTAAGGAGAGGGCCCTGATCCTGGAAAGGCCTGATCCAGCTTTGTAGGGGAGTACCAGGACAGAGAAAAAGGAAGGAGGTGATTGGAGTATGGGTGTAGAGAAGGCTTATGGGACATATGGGGAGGGGGGGAACTGGGAAAGGTGAAAGCGTTTTGGAATGTAAACAAAGAATTTAGGAAAAAAAAGAAAAAAGAAAAGAAAACATATATATTAAAAATGTAATTACAAATACCTTAACTCTACTGCCTCCTCCTCCTGCCTTATCTTTCTTCCAAGCCACTTCCCTTCAAAATGTATGGCCTTTTCTTCTTTAACCATTGCTATTACTTGTAAATATAATAAGTAGATAAGCACAAATATTATAGTTGCCCCCATTCAGTGTTGCCTGCAGAGAGAGAGAGAGAGAGAGAGAGAGAGAGAGAGAGAGAGAGAGAGAGAGATTCTCCTGGACTGAAATATGGTCTTAGATAAAAATTATGGGGTTCATTCAAGAGCAGATTAATTCTCCCTTTCCCAGTAGTCTATACTTACCCATAGTTCTTTGGCTAGGTGTGGTTTCCCATGAGAGTCTTCATTTCTCTTCATGTTAGCATCTCTATTGCTGGTGATATTGTGTTTTGTTTAGAAAGAACTTTTCTTGAGTTATCTTGGATGAAATCTCCCTCTTTTTTTAGGAGGCAAATACTTAGGGGTGAGTTCCTTATCCTCTAAGTCTTACAATATTTCTGACTCCTGTTTCTGTTATGTTCCCCAAGTCTTTCATGTGGAAGTTCTGCTGTAGATGTATCCATTTGGATTAGGTAACTCATGATCACTTGTTAACTCCAATTTGACTAGTAGTGACTTTCTCTAGTTGTCACTACTTGCTATGAAAAGGGAAAGGTTTCTTTCTTTCTTTTTTTTTTTTTGATGAAGTACGAGATTCATAGTCATCCAATGTTTTAGTATCTGTTTAGTGCATATTTAATACATCTTTAAGAATTATGCTTCATTAAGAAGGTGGAAATATTCTCCTCTAAGATCCAAGACTCCACTAGACCTGGGTAACTGTCCAGTTTTTCAGTACTATGAATGGTTTTCTTTTTGTTGAGTGAGCCTTAAGTTCATTTAGACAGTGGTAAGCTTCCTTTATAATATCCATGCTACTACTGAAGGTTTAGAAATATCATTCCCTGCCTGTCTTGCCATGGTTAATAGGTATGGCGGGAAGGAGGGGCTATTGATTATTTACCTTCATTGGCAGTTTGCATGGCACCTTCTGGTACTATGAAAACCATCAGGTATTTAGGTCAGTTCCTGGAGCCATATGTTTGAAGTGTGCTATGTCTTCAGCAATGGGGTCAATTATCAACTAACAAGTGTAAGAGCAGTAGCCTATAAATTTTGAACCTCTTGACCAACAACTTAAAATGAGAGGTTTCATGCCTGATACAGGTCTTTATGCTAGTCTGTGGCTCTTATGGATAGTATTATCACCGCAAGATATATATATTATATATAGATATATAATTAATATATATTAAGATATACAATTAAATATATAATTAGCAAAAGGGTTTTATTCATTTTAAAATGGTTTGAAAGATGATTCATTCTATATGACTTTCTACTGGGCTAGACCCATTCAAATAATGTCTCCATTATTAATTTCTTATTTTATTTCTAGCTCGAAGATTTCTGCTTAATTCTATATATTTTAGAAAACAGTTTGATGCTAATAGCAAGGGAACTAATTAAGGGCTAAGATTCAATGACGATTTACATAATTAGTTTGCACAAAAGATCCAAAGATCCATTTTCTCTTTTCTTTCTTCCTTCCTTTCTTCCTTCCTTTCTTTCTTTCTTTCTTACTTTCTTTCTTTCTTTCTTTCTTCCTTTCTTTCTTTCTTCCTTTCTTTCTTTCTTTCTTTCTTATTTATTTTTTATTTATTTATTTTTTTGCATAGAACAGAGTTTATTTAGGGCAGGGGAAGGGGAGTTAAGAGAGTAGTAGAGAAGGAGATTTACAGAAGTAGAGGCCTGCCAGGACCATGTGGAAAGTTTGGGGTGGGGCATGGAAGGGGTAGAGAAAGGAGCAAGAGGCCAAGAGACAAGAGAAGGGACAAGAGTCAGAGAGCAAGAGCCAAACGATTTTTCAAATACAATTTTCAGGATCAGGTAAACATTAGAGAAAGAAGGTGTGGGTTTACACAAGAGCAGTCACAATTCCAGAGTCTTCCCATGGATAACTTCCTCATCTCACATAATCAATTGCAATTTAACCTGAAAGGCGCTCTTCTCAAGGGCCTGTTGATGGTGAGTTCTGAAACATTTACGACTGAATTGGATTTAAGCTCCTTAGAACTTTACTAACTATTTTGTATTAAGAGAGTCTAAGAACACTGAAAACAGCCGGGCAGTGGCGGTGCATGCCCTAAGTCCCAGCACTTGGGAGGCAGAGGCAGGCAGATATCTGAGTTTGAGGCCAGCCTGGTCTACAGAGTGAGTTCCAGGACAGCCATGGCTACACTGAGAAACCCTGTCTCGAAAAACCAAAAACAAAAGAACACTGAAGACTCAGGAAAGTTTCTGAGAGACAGAATGCCTTCTAGAAGAGGTAGCCATTCTGTTCTACACTGTCTTTGTGTGTAGCCAAATCTTCACCAATTCTTTCAGCATATTGTATTTTCTAATTTAATTAAACTTTTTCTGAAATAGTTTATTTATTTACATGAAAAATAAATGTAGCTTTGGATTACCTTCTATTTTTAATTGTATATTGTATTTATTTACATTTCAAATGTCATTCCCTTTCCTAGTGTCTGATCCATATCCCATATCCCTCCTCCATATCCCATCCCTCCTCCCCATGCCTCTGTGAGGGAGTTACTCCACCCACCCACCCACTCCTAACTCCCAGTCCTGGCATTCCCCTACACTGGGGCATCTAGCCTTTTCAGGACAAAGGACCTCTCCTCCCTCTGCCCCTAGACGATTATAAAAGATGTTATTGATGAAGAGATCTCGCAGTCATCAGATAGCACAGAGAACTTGAGGAATCTCAAGATGGAAGCCTGTCAGAGAGGACTTTCTCAGAAATGGGTCCTCTCAACCATAAATTAGAAAGATATAAAAATACTACTGATGAGCTAATATTAGAGGAGAAAACTCATTCAGATGAAAGAGCTGCCAAATATTATGGCGAGGATTGGCCTCCCAGTGAACCTTAGGCTTTGTGTCTGAAAAATTGCTAATTTGCAAGTTAATTCTGTTCTGTTTTTATCTCTTTACCTTATACTTTAAGCAGATTGGTTGTATCCACTCAGGCTCACCTTCATTGAAAACTGGCATGCCTGTTAGAGACACTTGCAGGGTGTTTGGCAATAAATGGAATCTCTGACATCAAAACCTATACAAGTGAACCTCTTACGAGAGCTACATAGAACTCAGATCTATGTGTGTTTGCTTATGAGCAGAGATGGGCACCAGTGGGAGGTGCGAGGCAAAGCACTGCAAGGGGAGGACCATGTTTTCCGCCTGAGTCCCCTGTGAAGCACAGCTGGTTGCATAGAGGTTGCTGTTTAAAGGAGTTCCTTAGACTAATAAAAGAGAAGAGAGCCTAAGCCTTCTCCTCCATAAAAAGACACCATAGAGTATTTAGGAGGACCAAGTCACTACTTCCCCCCCCCCTCTTCGTCGGATTGACAGATGACTGTCCACTTCGTTGTTATTTTCTCATCTTAAAACTAATAAAAAAAAAAAACTAATAAAAAGTGAAGAGATGTAGAAAGCCATATTGAGGTGCCATGCTCCTGGCAGGAACTTGATATCGACCAATGTGAAGTTCCTCTCCCAGCCTTTGAGTGGGAACTCCTGTGTTAGCCATAATCCCCTCCACCTAGGGTGGAGTGCTCAGAACAAGGTGAAGCCTATTATTCTTCAAGGACCTGCAGTTTCCTGAGAAGCACTAGCCACGTGTGGAGCAACTGAACTCATTCTGCTAAGAAGCTTCCAGCCTTTCCCCCTGCCTATATATTTGGAGTTCTTTATTAAACTTTGAGACCTTGAATAGCAGGTGTTATCTTGGTCTTCATCTCTTTTTGCTGCCTTCCCATACATCCCCAGCTTCTCTTCCAGGTTACCAGTTCAGTGTAACTGCGGGCAGTTACAGGGCATATGCCCAGAAATGGTATAGCTGGGTTCTCAGGTAACACTATGCCCAATTTTCTGAAGAACCACCAGACTGATTTCCAAAGTGGTTGTACCACCTTGGAATACTACCAACATGAAGGAGTGCTCCTTTTCTATAAATCCTCTCCAGCATCTGCTGTCACCTGAGTTTTCGATCTTAGCCATTCTGACTAGTATGAGGTGGAATCTCAGGGGTATTTTGATTTCCATTTCCCTGATGGCTAAGGATGTTGAACATTTCTTTAGGTGCTTCTTGGCCATTCGATATTCATCAGGTGAAAATTCTGTTTAGATCTGTAACCCATTTTAACAGGGTTATTTGATTCTCTGCTGTCTAATTTCTTGAGTTCTTTGTATATATTGGCTATTAGTCCTCTATAGGCTGTAGGATTGGTAAAAATCTTTTTCCAATCTGTTGGTTGCTGTTTTGTCATATTGACAGTGTCCTTTGCCTTAGAGAAGCCTTGCAATTTTATGAGGTCACATTTGTCTATTGTTGATCTTAGAATATAAGCTACTCACATTGAGTTCAGGAAATTTTCCCCTGTGCTCATGTGTTGGTGACTGTTCCCCACTTTCTTCTATTAGTTTCAGTGTATTTGGCTTTATGTGGATGTCCTCAATCCACTTGGACTTGAGCTTTGTACAGAGAGATAAGAATGGATTGATTTGCATTCTTCTACGTATTAGCCACCAGTTGAACTAGCACCATTTGTTGAGAATGCCATCTTTTTTCCCCACTGGATGGTTTTAGCTTCATTATTAAAGATCAAGTGACCATAGGTTTGTGGGTTCATTTCTAGGTCATCAATTCTATTCCTTTGATCTACCTACCTGGCACTCTACCAGTACCATGCATTTTAATCACTATTGCTCTATTATACAGCATGAAGTCAAGGATGGTGATTCCTCCCAAAGTTCTTTTATTGTTGAGAATAATTTTCTATATCCTGGAATTTGTTATTCCAAATAAATTTGTGAATTGCTCTTTTTAACTCTATGAAGAACTGAGTTGGAATTTTGATGGGGATTACATTTAATCTGTAGATTTCTTTTGGCAAAATGGCCATTTTTATGGTATCAATCCTGACAATCCATGATCATGGGAGATCTTTCCATCTTCTGAGATCTTTGATTTCTTCCTTCAGAGGCTTAAAGTTCTTGTCATACAGATCTTTCACTTCCTTGGTTAGAATCACACCAAGTCATTTTATATTATTGTGACTATGGTGAAGTATCTTGTCTCAGCCTGTTTATACTTTAAGTAGAGGAAGGCACATGATTTGTTTGAGTTAATTTTATATCCACCCAGTTTACTGAATTTGCTTGTCAGGTTTAGGAGTTCTCCAGTGGAATTCATGGGGTCATTTTAGTATACTATAATATACTGTAAATAGTGATGTTTTGACTTCTTCTTTTTCCAATTTTGTATTCCTTTGACCTTATTTTGTTGTCTAATTGCTCTGGCTAGGACTTTGAGGACCATATTAAATAGGTAGGTAGAGGGTGGGCTGCCTTGTCTATTCTGCGATTTTAGTGGGATTGCTTCACATTTTTCTCCTTTTAGTTTGATTATGGCTACCAGTTTGTTGTATATTGTTTTTACTATGTTTAGGTTTGGGCCTTGAATTACTTTTCTTTCCAAGATTTTGGTTTGGGCCTTGAATTACTTTTCTTTCCAAGATTTTTTACCATGAAGGGGTATTGCATTTTTTCAAATGATTTCTTAGTATATAATGAGAAGATCATGTGATTTTTTTTCATTGAGTTTTTTTTTTGATTATATAATGGATTACATTGACACATTTCTGTACATTTAAAGATGAACACTTATGTCTTTTATTTTCATTGCCTCACATATTTTTGAAGAAATAATAACCTAATTCTTAAAAAAAAGAAGAGATATGTGAAAGAAACATATCCGGGCACTAATAATCTTCTCAAGGCCCAAAACATCCCAATCAGTACTCTTAAGCAGTTTGGGGTACATATAAAATAAGTAGGTGAAAATTATAAATTTATTTCAAATTTTAGATAATTAAAAGAACTATATCCTCTTATTGATAATAATGATGCTATTTAAAGAACAGATTGATATCATTAATATATGCTGTAACTCATCCAAAAGTTTCATAAAAATATTGTTTCTTTGATTTATTTTTGCATGCACAGTGGAGTCTATTTTTGTAATAGTTTTTGTGAGATCCAACATTTCTGAAAAGCATCTGTCCAGTTGACTAAAGTATGAAGCCATGGTTAATCAGGCTTTGAATCTCTTTTAATTCTCCTATCTCTAGTTACTGAAAATTCAGCTTTTAGAGGCTTTATCTGATGAAGTTCAAGCACCTCTCTAAATCTCTCCTTGTTACATTATATAATTACATGTGATATCTCATTATATTTGTGGGATTCACTTACCCAACAAAGAACAAAGTTGCTTTAGAAGAAAGTCAGTTTCTATTTCACTTTTTGTTCGTAACACATGAGGATTAAAAAAAAAATGACAAATTTGAAGGTTTTAGCAACAGCCAGAGTCCTCTCTTTTTCTTTCTTTCTTTTCTTTTCCTTCTTTCTCTTTTCTTTCTTTCTTTGTTTCTTTTCCTCCCATTTTTGCTTTTCCTTCCTCTATCATTTTACTTTTTATTTTATTTATTTACATTTCAAAAATTGTTAACCTCCTGATCCCCCCCCCCAGAGTTCTTTACGCCTACCCCTCCTTTGTCTCTGAGAGGGTATCCCCTCCATCCTCCTTCAGTGGGGCATAAAGTCTCTGCAGGATTAGGTGCCTCCCCTCCAACTGATGCTAGACCTTCTACTTCTCCGCACATGCCTGGGGCTTCTGACCTGCCAGTAAATGCTCTTTGGTTGGTAGCTTAGTCTTTGGGAGCTCCCAAGGGTCCAGGTTAGCTGAGACAGAGTCCCATTTCTAAAGCTGTTATGAGATTCTCAGTCCTAGGTATCAGTCTGGAAACATGAATACAGACAGAAGTGGAATCTCAGAATTTAAACTGAGGTCAGCACATGGATTCCATATTGAGGTAAACATTTACATGTTATAATTGGGTGACCTAACTACATTTCTGATGGCCTTCAACATCAAAAATAGTGAGCTGTTTAAAGATTAAGCTTGTTTTTACTCTTGCATCCAAAGGTGGTTACTTAGGATAAATCAGATTTATTTTATAGTTTCTAAAATATATTTTTATCAGTTAAATTTCCTAGTGAACTATTAGTTCTAAGTTTAGCAACTAGAATTTTAATGTATCTAATTTTAACTATAATTCCTAGTTTTAAAAAAAGATATCAACCTCTTTATGTGAAAAAATGAACTTAAGAAGAAATGACTTTGATTATTTACTCTTCTTTTATATATTATAAAATGACAGCTTTAAACTGTTTCCAATAGTTCTTAAACTATCCCAAGTTATACTAGTCTATATTCCTCTTTATGTGCTTATGTGTATATTTTAATTGCTTCAGTTAGATAGTAATATTGTAAAATGATTTCATTTGTAACTAATTGTAAGCATAAAAGTATATTAATTCCTTGGATCACTAATATTTAAACATACTTGATGAACAACTATATTCAAGAGAGGTATTTGCATTTGTTTGCTAGTCATTTCTTTCAACACATAAGCAACAGTGGAAATAAACAAATGATTTTCCTCTTTTTCCTTAGAAATTGTTTCTATAGCAACCAAGTATAGTAAGCAGAAAACCTAAGAAATGTCACAAAAAGATATGTGCTTTCATACTGCAAATATCTCTAAGTGATATTTTCTTTTTCTCTGCATAAAAATATTGCTAGGGAGAAAATTCTAAATGAGGGAGTATATAAAGCATTACAGTAATAAGATATAATTTTTATTTCCTTAATGAAAATTGAAGAACTCAAAGCTTCTTAGATCATTTTAATCCATAAATGTGTCTGAATTCCATGTGTTTTATATCAGTTTAAAGAACAGTATTAAATTATTTCCTAGCATATATATATATATATTATACATGAGCAATCATAAGTTTCTAATACAAAGCCTCTCATCCATCTGTTTAATGCATTCTGGATAAATTATTCCCCTCACATTAGAAATCATTATGATGTAAACGAGTAAGCACTCTTCAGCTATTTAAATATCCTTTCTGCAGCTATGACGATGTATGTGAGAAAAAAATAATTTCTTCTAATAGAAATCACACAAGTTCAGATTCTGAGAGCCCCCTGGATCCAGGTTAGTTGACAATTTTGGTCTTCCTCTGGAGTTCCTGTCCTCTTCACGGCCCACAACCATTCCTCCTATTCTTCCATAAAAGTCCCCAAGCTCCATTCACTTTTTGGCTGTGGGTGTCTGCATCTGTCTGAATGAGCTGCTGTGTGTAACCTCTCAAAGAACAACTTGTTCCTGTCTGCATGCCTAACAGAGTTCCCTTAATAGTATTAGGGACTTGTGCTTACCCATGGGATGGGTCTCAATTTGGGCAGGTTATTGGTTGGTCATTCCTCAGTCTCTGTTACTTGTAGACAGGACAAATTTGGGATTGAAAGTTTTGTGGGTGGGTTGGTGTCTCTATTGCTCATCTTGGATTCTTGTCTGGCAGCAGGCTGTCAGAGACTGAACTACCAACCAAAGAGCATACATGGACTGGATCTAGGCCTCTCTTCTCATACGTAGCAGATGTGCAGCTTGGTCTTCATGTAGATCCTTAACAACTGGAGTTGGGGCTATCCTAAAAGCCATTGCCTGTATGTGGGATATGTTCTTCTAGCTTGGCTGCCTTATCAGGCTTCAGTGGGAGAGGAAGCACCTAGCATACTCAGGAATCCCCCACGTGCTCAGAAAAGAGAATGAGGGGTGGGGATCGGGGAAGGATTCTGGAGGGGGTGAACTGAAGGATGGCCATTAGCAGGATGTAAAGTGAGTAAGTAAAAAAAAAAAAAAAGTTTAAAATATACACAAGTGATATTTTTATTCATGAATATGGTAAAATTTAAAACAATATATAAATCGCTTCATTTATATGTTTGTGTTATTGCTGCTGTGGTTTGCTTTTCATTTTCTAGATGTGGAACTGTGTAGCACAGGCTATGATCTCACAGTTATCCTTTTCTGGGCCCTAAGACTACATTTGTGTGCCGGAATACGGCCTGCTATCTATTGCTACTCTTGTGATTCTTTTATTTTGATGAACTTCTAATATTGATTTATTCTGCTGCTTCTATTTTGGATCCAAAGCATTCTAAATTTTCTGTGCATTTTATAATTTCTTTTACCTACTCGAGAGAGAAAAATCAAGTCACAGCTATTTTAAGACAGCCGGAAGAAAATCTATCCTTGCGTGCTCTGGTAACATTGCTAAAAATCTTTCTTGGGGCTAGTACTCAGCAACTTGCTGAATTCAAACGTAAGTTTCATCTCCACTACTTCTGAATGCATAAATTTTTCCAAAGCTTATCTAAATATTTATTTTCTATGACACATCTACAGTGGTCTTTTTTTTTTTTTTTATGATTCTAGGTGTTGTTTATCCCATCAATCTAGAACTAGTTTGCCTTTCTCCAAGCCTTCCATGATAGCCATTCACACATGCATTTGAGTCCATTGAAAACCTCAGATCTTATGTCTGGGGTTGTCCTCATGTGCTTTCTGTAATTCGTGTGTGTTGAGTGTGTTGTATGGCCCCAGGTTTTGTATGCAGAATGTCATAACGGCAGTATTGTGAATGCTTACAGATAGGCTCCAGAATAAACCAATGACAGGAAAATGAAGTCATAAAGATGGAATGCTGAGCTGCTAGAATGGTTATGGAGAAATATCAGAGATATCACATACAAAATAGGGCATCTGTGAGGACACAATGATCACCTAGCCATTTGCAAGCCAGAGCCAGAAGTCCAGCATTAAAAAGTGGGACTTATAAGTGCATTAATTTTGGACTTTTAGCCTCCACATATGAAAATGAGGTTTATATTGAAATAGCACATTTTTCTTAGTCATAATTTAAATATTACAGTGACATTGACATTTTACCATACTTAGTAATGTACTATATCTATGATTTTGTGATTTCTCCCCACTTTTACTTATATACACAACTCTATTCTTTGTACCAGGGACCATTTTTTCACTTCAGTCTTTAGTGGACTGTTATGAAAATTAAGTGAACCACACATTTCTAATTGTTAACTAAAATGTTAACTATTAGTTGGTATGTCTATTGCTTAGGATACAACTATATGGATTGCTTTTGAAAGGAAGGGATATGAATTTTCATGTAGATATTATAAGAATACACACCGATAGGTGTGGCGCTCATCTTGATGGTGATGGTGTTAATGAAACTGATAAACACAGCACTACTCAGCCTTCAGTTCAAGTTTACTGACAATAGCAAAATCCCGAATTTCTCAATATTAGCACAGACCATTGGTATCATATTCAACTCTGGAATCTATGCCACCTTTATGAAGCTAATTTTTCTTCTGTCTGCAGGAGTATACAGAGAAGTACTGTGTTTCATTCTACATCCATATCTGTGTTACATTGTTAGTATGGTGAAGTATACTGTTATTACAAGTCATGCCTAAATTTTATTATTCCTCACTGAGAACATTGCAGTGAGGCAACCTTTAAGCTATAAGAGAAATAGAAGATAAAACTCAAATAAGTAATATCTTTAAAATATAATTGGGTACATCAATTGTAAATGACTATTATAATTCAAAGCTAACTACACTTACACTCTAACATACACATTACACTTAATTCAGATGTGTATTGATAGTAGGAGATATCTTTGTACTCCTATATAATATTTTTTGTTCCCATCTGTATTGCTGTTGAAACTAGAAAATAAAAAATTTTGCAAATACTTGAGGTATGTAAAATGTTTTTGTACATTTATATTGTAATGATACCTTCAAATTACTAAGCATATTCAACTCTAACATGATAATGTTTGAGCATTTGTTTGTGTGTGGTTATATAGTGTTTGCTGACAATAGGGATTCCTAGTAATTTTTCCAAGTAAAACTACAATCACAATTGTCAATTATATTTCTTGAGCTTATACTAAAATTCCCAGGTTCCAGCTTCATTTACTCTATGTTCTACTTCTCTAGTTCAAATTTAAGATTCTGTATATAGTTGTTAACAAATCCTTACTACTCAGGCTAGTTTGTTTAAGAAGACTCCTCCAGGTTAACCCATTTGGTGAAAAGTGGCAGGATTTTATCTTCATCAAGGCTGAGTAATGCTCCATTATAGACCTAATTTCTGTCATTCCATCCACTGGTGTTCTTTCATGTCACCACATATATAAAAAAATAATTTGAAAAGATATATGAAGCCTTAGAGTTATCAGAAGAAGGGACAGAGAAAACTTTCTTGACAGTGATTTAGGCATTTATTTTATTTGACACTAAAATTGCTGGAGGTTAAAAAAAATAGACTACTAGCATTTTATCAAGTCAGTACCCGCTATACAGAAAGGACAACACAGTCAATAGAATGAAGAGATGAACCTTTGAAATGAAGCAAAATATGTACAATTATATCTAAGCAGAATTAAATATCTAAAATGCGAGTTTAAAACCATCTAAAAATCAAAGAGTCCAATAAAAGAAATGAGTAAAGTCCTCCAAGTGGCTTTGACCAAAGGAGACCACACTCAGGCACCAGGTGTACGCAAGATTCTAAGTTCCTAATCATCAGAAAATCACAAGTCAATGTCACTGTGTAATTGCTTCTCATTTTTTGTCAGTGTCTGTTATAAGAATATGAAAGAATTAAGTGCTGGTACTCAGAAAATTTGGAATTAGTGATTCTTTACCAACTGGTGGGAGGAATGAAGTCATGGTCATTTATCCCAAAAACTGGATTGTGGGTATTTTAAAACAGGATCTAAAATACTGTAGGATTCAGGGATCCAATCTGTGGTATTGTTCAAATAAAATAAAGCCAATGTATCAAAAAATGTATAATTTTTCTTCATTGCAAAATAATTTATAATGGCCTGATTAGAATACTTTCTTTCTAAAAACAAGAAAACCAAAAGTGAAATCCATTCTAAGGTAATAACAGCTGTTAGAATGTTTTTTATTTTTCCCAAATTACATGAAAATTATGAATTGAAAAATAAAAGATCAAGGAAACTTTTAAAAGAAGTTAGAAACCAAATCTCTAAAATAATCATTTGTTCATTAGGGTATAGCAATGAATATTAGTATTTTCAGCCCTTTGGAGAAAAGCTATAAGGTTCTAGGCCCAGCCAGGGCTACATATGGTCACCCTGTGTCACATTAAACATCTACACACACACACATACTCACTCATTCAGTCTCCTAAAATACCTTCCCTGTTCTTAAATATTTTATATTTTCAAATAAAAATTTATATGTGTGCTTCTTTATTTGCATTAGCTTGGCATAGACTAGCAAAACCTGGGGAGAATGAGTCTCAGCTGAGGAGTTGCCTCCCATCTGATTAGCCTGGGGGCTTGTTCATGGGGTTATTTTCTTGATTGTTGATTGAAGTAAGAGGATCCAGATCACTGTGAATGGAGATATCCATTCACATGCAGGCAAGCCTGCTCTAGATAAATAACTGAACAAGCCAGAGAGAGCAAGCCAGTTAGTAGCATTACTCCCTGGCTTCTGCTTCCCTTCCTGTCTCCAGATTGCTGCCTTGAGATCTTTCCTTGATTTCTCTGAAGAGTGTAACTAAAATAAATTCATTCCTCACCAAAGTTGTCTTATCACAGCAATAGAAAAGAAAAACAGGACAATCTTCTTTCCTTTTATCCTTTAGCCTGCAACTGTTTAACTAAGGGCTCAAAATCTCAACAAAAACACCATGTCTTTAATGTTAAACTTCATAACTTTGGGGCCTGAAAACGTTTATAGTGCTCAATAAATGTTAACAATGGTTGGATAAATTTGGAAAGTAAAATGCTAACTAAATGTCCAAATCAATTTTGAAAGTATTCTTGGGCCATTGACATCCTGCTGAGAGTTAGCAGGCATAGTGAATATTCTCCATGTGACATTTATAGTAGGAAAGTTGTGAGAGTTCCTTATATTGTTCACTCAACTTTTGCCTCAGTATTTGAAAGCCTGAGATTTATATCTACACCTTAATTATTGATGATTATATTAGTGTTTGTTTGAAAAGGCTGATTTATGTTCTTTAAAGATCCAGAATCCTTTTTCATCTGATTCAAAAAAGAAAATGTGAAGAGAATGCTAGGGTTTGCATCAGAGGATAAATATTGAATGTCAGAACTTAGACTGTGAATCATTAATGAGCTCTGAGTCCAGAGAAAACATGTTCCACTAATAACGTAGAAACTGTGAAAACTTAGGTCAGGGACCTTTTCCAGCCAAGCAAATTAGGCATTTTGAATAAATAAATTATTAATTTTTCACACAAAAAAACTAAGTCATCTATTTCAACAGCTAATTCCAACATTACTAAGATCTGACTTCTACTGAGCATTCTACATATTTAAAAGTTTTCATTAGGTACAAGACTGCAAAGACAATGATCTGTACTCAATTTAAATATTGGAGAATTTACTTGCAGAGACAGAATTAGTGCTTACCATTGAGAGCTATATGATTCATTGAATAAAATATTCATTTAACTGCAAAACATGTAGAAATAATTTTTTATAATTAAAAAATACTTTTACATTAAGTAGGCCATTTCCTCAGTTGTCTGCTCTGTCGAGCTTTTAAAATATTTTGGATGTGTTCAGGCACATACTTGCACATATTTGTATGTACATACAAACATCCATTTATGCATGTTTAGAGACCAATTATCAATAATGTTTTGAAATAGGGTTCTCTAAAGGGACAGAAATAATAGAATATACATATATATATTTGTTTATATATATATATAAACTATTAATATCCAAATATAACACAGAGAATTATGTAGGATTTATTAGAGGGACTAAGAGGTTATGGTTCAGCTAATGCAACAATGGCTGTCTACCAGTTTGAAATACAAGAGCCAGTAATTGTTCAATCCACAAAGCTGAGTGTCTGATTGGTATTTAGCATATGCCAATATCCAGAAGAAGGATGTAATTAATGCCAGTAAAGGAATAAACTTGCCAATGAGAGTGAGAACAATCTCTTCTCCATGCTTTATGTAGGTTGCCACCAGAATGTGTGGCCCAGATTAAAAGTAGGGTTTTCCACCTCAAAACCTCCAGATTTAAGCTAGGTATTCCCACTTCCAAGGAGTTAATTAAACAACTTCCCAGAATACCCAGAGTTTAGTTAATACCAGATGCAACTTAGTTAGGTTTTAGGCATAGATGTCACATATTTCTTCCTCAAGAAGTTAGACTCCAGAGAACCAAATAAAACTATCAAAAAATTGGGTACAGAGCTAAACAAAGAATTCTCAGCTGAGGAATACTGGATGGCTGAGAAGCACCTAAAGAAATATTCAACATCCTTAATCATCAGGGAAATGCAAATAAAAACAAGCCTGAGATTCCACCTCACCCCAATCAAAATGACCAAGATCAAAAACTCAGGGGACAGCAAATGCTGAAGAGGATGTGTAGAAAGAGGAACACTCCTCCATTGCTGGTGGGATTGCAAGCTTGTAAAATCACTCTGGAAATCAGTTTGGCAGATCTTCAGAAAATTGGACATAGCACTACCTGAGGACCCAGCTATAGCACTCCTGGGCATATTCCCAGAAGATGCTCCAACATATAATAAGGACACATGCTCCGCATTGTTCATAGCAGCCTTATTAATAATAGCCAGAAGATGGAAAGAACCCAGATGTCCCTCAACAAAGGAATAGATACAGAAAATGTGGTACATTTACACAATGGAATACTACTCAGCTATTAAAAACAATGAATTCATGAAATTCTTAGGCAAATGGATGGAGCTATAAAATACCTTCCTGAGTGAGGTAACCCAGTCACAAAAGAACACACATGGTATGCACATGCTGATAAGTGGATATTAGCCCAAAAGCTAGGCTGAGTTTCTGACACAAGAAAATAAAATGTTAATTTACCATTTTAAACTAAAAGCTGCATTTGTTAATGAAAATTTGATCAGAAATTGTCTGAGGGTTTTTGACTTTGGTGGCTTTGCTTTCAGGTATACTTTTGTCATCAGAGGTTAGAGTATGTATGAAGCTGTAGTGACATGAACTTCTAGGTTACTCTTTCTGAGAAGCTGGAAGTGCACAGACTAAAAGTGTTTTACTTTTGCATTTTCAAATAAGAAACGGAAGAAACAAGTCATTGTAAAAATGTTGGCTGGGAAGAAATTTCCTCCTGTTCATTTTCACTCATAAAATTATGAGGCCACATCTCTGGAATATACATCCAATTTCTATATGTCAAATGACTATCCATTAACTACATTTTATGAATAAACTCATATTCTTAAATAAAACGTAAAAATATATTTGCAAGTCAGCAACATCTGTAAGTTAGCAATGCAAAATTAATCAAAGAAGACCTCAGAAAAATGGAAAAATCTTCCATGCTCAGAGATTAGCAGGATTACTATAGTAAAAATGGACATTTTGCCAAAACAATGACAGATTCAATGCAATCCCCATCAAAATACCAAATCAGTTCTGTATAGAGTTAGAAAGAGCAATTCTCAAATTCATCTGGAATAACAAAAAACCCAGGATGCCTAAAATTGTTCTCAACAGTAAAAGAACTTCTGGGGGAATCAGTATCCCGGACCTCAAGTAGTACTACAGAGCAATAGTGTTAAAAACTGCGTGGTATTGGTACAATGACAGGCAGGTAGACAAATGGAATAGAATTGAAGACCCAGAAATGAACCTACACACCTATGGTCACAAATATATATATGTATATTCTATTAGTTCTGTCCCTTTAGAGAACCCTATTTCAAAACATTATTGATAATTGGTCTCTAAACATGCATAAATGGATGTTTGTATGTACATACAAATATGTGCAAGTATGTGCCTGAACATATCCAAAATATTTTAAAAGGCGCTAAAACCATCCAGTGGAAAAAAGATAGAATTTTCAACAAATGGTGCTGGTTCAACTGGAGGTCAGCATGCAAAAGAATACAAATCGATCCACTCTTATCTCCTTGTACTAAGCTCAACTCCAAGTTGATCAAGGACCTCCACATAAAGCCAGACAAACCGAAACTAATAGAAAAGAAACTGGAGAAGACCCTTGAGGACATGGGCACAGGGGAAACTTCCTGTACAGAACACCAATAGCTTATGCTCTAAGAACAAGAATAGACAAATGGGACCTCATAAAATTACAAAGTTTCTGTAAGGCAAAGGACCGTGTCAAAAGGTCAAAATGCAACCAACAAATTGGGAAAAGATCCTCACAAACCCTACATCTGACAGAGGGCTAATATCCAATATATTCAAAGAACGCAAGAACTTAGACCCCAGAAAACCAAATAACCCTATTAAAAATGGGGTACAGAGCTAAACAAAGAATTTTCACCTGAAGAACTTCAGATGGCTGAGAAGCACCTTAAGAAATGTTCAACATCATTAGTCATTAATGAAATGCAAATCAAAACAATCCTGAGATTTCACCTCACACCAGTCAGAATGGCTAAGATTAAAAACTCAGGAGACATCAGGTATTGAGGAGGATGTGGAGAACTCCTCCACTGCTGGTGGGATTGCAAGCTGGTACAACCACTCTGGAAATCAGTCTGGCGGTTCCTCAGAAAACTGGGCAAGACACTTCCAGAGGACCCTGCTATACCACTCCTGGGCATATATCCAGAGGATTTCCTAGCATGTAATAAGGATACATGCTCTACTATGTTCATAGAAGCCCCATTTATAATAGCCAGAAGCTGGAAAGAACCCAGATGTCCCTCAACGGAGGAATGAATACAAAAATGTGGTATATATACACAATGGAGTACTATTCTGCCGTTAGAAACAATGAATTCATGAAATTCTTAGACAAATGGATGGAGCTTGGGAATATCATCCTAAGTGAGTTAACCCAGTCTCAAGAGAACACTCATGATATGCACTCACTGATAAGTGAATATTAGCCTAGAAGGTTGGAATACCCAAGACACAATCCACATATCAAATGATGTTCAAGAAGGAAGGAAGGAGTGACCTCTGGTTCTGGAAAGGTTCAGTGAAGAAGTGTAGGGGAATACCAGAATAGGGAAGTGGGAAGGGGTGGATGGGGTAATATGGGGAGGGAAGAGGGCTTATGGGACTTTTGGGGAGTGGGGAGCTGGGAAAGGTGAAATCATTTGAAATGTAAATAAAGAATATATTGAATAAAAAAGAAAGAAAAAAGATCAAGAATCAAAACAAAAAACAAAAAGAAGAAATAACCTTGAAGTAGTACTTATATATTTATGAGCATATATATACATATATATATATATATATAATGTAATATAATAAGTAATAAGAGAAATTCCATGTATATAAGATCAGATAAAGCATTATTAGAGAGCATGTAGTTTGCAGAAGAGGGAGCAGAAAGATTAAATGAAGACGTTATTCAATTTTTTTTAAAAAAGAGAAGTTCTGAGAGTGTGCTCTGAGATTCTGCCTCCTTGTAATGTCAGGATCTATACATGATCAATCTATCAACCTGACCTCCCAAGTATAGGCTGGATAGGAATGACATGATTGGACATACCAAACTGGATTCAAAAAGGACCATAAGGCTTCAACTGTACCCAAAGAACTACAGGCACATTCTTAGAGGGCCCAGCCCATTGCAAGGCTAGACAGGTGGTCCTGAGTTGTGACTCCTAAAGTGAACAGAAGGAGTCAGTAGGCGTTTCTCTATTCTCTGGAAAAGCTCCTGCCATTAGGATTCTGTTTGCTATTCTTCCCTGACCCCTCTTCATAATGCTCTGTAAACTGTAAAATGGAACAAACTTCATTCCTTCCCAATTTATTTATTATAGCAATGGAATGCAAATGTAGGCTGTGAGTTTACCATTTTATCTTATTTCAATATTATTTTACAGTTCATAATATCAGTTCTTTAAATCTGTTACATAAATTTTAAAATAATACTTTGAATATTTCTGTTTTTATTTAGGCTACGCACCAAAACAAGAAATATGGTTTTCTTTTGCCAGCATTATGTGTGACCATATGTTTTTAATGGTATCTATCTTTGTACTGGAAAGATGGCTTGTTGAATTAGAACATTTGCTATTCTTGCACAGGACCATACTTTAGTGTTCAGCATCCACATGTTAACTCACTATGCTCTGTAACTCCAGTTACTGGGTTGCTGACACCTCCTTCTGGCCCCTACAGGTACTGCATGCACGCTGTGAGCATATATATACATACATCCAAAGACCTTATCCAGAATCAATGGGAGGGGAGGCCCTTGGACCTGTGGAAATAGGATGATCCAGTAGATTGGAATGCTAGGGAACTGAGGCTGGAGTGGGTGAGTAGGGGAGCACCCTCATAGAGTCAGAGGCGATGAGGGAGGTAATAGGGAGTTTGTAGAGGGTAAACTGGGAAGAGGGATAACATTTGAAATGTAAATAAATAAAATAACTGATAAAAAAGAAAAGAAACAAACTAAAATCCTAATAAGAACATACCTATCTCTTGATTTTATGTATATGAGCACCTTTGTTTTTAAATATATTTGAATAAAACATTTCAGATTCTTGAAAAGATGTGTAATTTACATTGGGATCTGTCTGTTATCACTATCTAAGCCTGAATACAAATTCTAAGAGTATAAAATTTATGACAGTTTTAAATACACTCCATGACCTGTTACAATTTCCTGTGAAAACAACAGCTAGTTTGTATTTTCAGAAAATTTGTAAATAGAAATTAATTATTTTTAAGATTTTTGGAGTTTCTGTTTCTCTTCCAAGATATTATTATTCAACAAGTGATGTTGTTAGTGTGGGGTTTGTGTGAAGGAAAATGTACTGAATAGATTGATCCCTACTCACTTGTGCTTGTTTCTTTGAGTTTTCTCACATCCTTATTTGAAAGATATCTCTATTGGCTGTGTCATAATAACATATACTAGATACCCATTTTCCATACCTACATTGCTAAAAGAAACCATTACTCAATTTCTTTCCAGAAACATGATGCCAACAACAACCATAAATATGAGGTCTTAAAGTCTTTCAGAGGAAAATAATATCCTTGTTGCCAACGTACTGAGGGCATCTATCATACATCTACAGCTAATCTTTTACTGTGCACAATGCTCCCACACAATCTAGTCACAATTCTTTACCTGGCCATTCTCTGACATGTGCATCTCAACATAAGAGTGTCATACTTGCTCAGTTTTTACCTATATAACCACGGGATCTATGTCAACAACAAGGGATATATTGAATTCCTGACAGCTTGTGGATAGCTAATGCAAAAGGAGAAGGGACTTTTCATTGTTAAAATGTCATCAGCAATTCTAGAAGGGCCTGGATCACATACTCAATTAAATATTTTACATTAATTGATGGATGGAGGCCAGAGAGATGTGTCAGCAGTTAAGACCACCGACTGCTCTTTCAAAAGTCCCGAGTTCAAATCCTGGCAACCACATGATGGCTCACAACCATCCATAATGAGATCCAACACCATCTTGTGAAGTGTCTGAAGAAAGCTACAGTGTACTTACATATAATAAATAAATCTTTTAAAAAATAATTAATGGATGAGTGAATTAAGTATCAAACACTTGTGCCATTTTGGTTAAGTAATTTTTGAAAAATTTAAGGACTAATACACTAAACTATAAAGGCAAAAGCCACCCTATATATATTTATATAGCCTTACAACCAATATATATAAAGTTAAAATTTCATATATATATATATATATATGTGTGTGTGTGTGTGTGTGTGTGTGTGTACATATATATACATATATGTATATACATATATATATACATATATATATATACACATATATATACCATATTGGCTAATGTGTAAGTCTTCATATGTTGCTCTAAATAAATCACATGACATTGGAATTATATTTGTAATTTTCAAGGCACATTAAAAATAGAAAGACTTTAAGGCAGAAGCCATACATATCAAGATGACACACTTCAAGTTCCCAATAAGTACACAAAGCTGGAAGAAACAGGAAAATGCCTGCTAGCCTTTTTTCCTCTAAAACAAGCCTTTTAGTCATTTTTAAAAGGAAGATTTTAGGACTGGACATAAGTATTTATTTAAAAAGTTAATATGTCTCCGAAGCCCAATTGAGAAAACCATATACTCTAAACTAATTTGATTAGCTGGTTTTTCATAAAAAGAATTCACACTTGCTCAACGTTATGGGCAAGATGTTAATTGTATTGTAAAAATTTGTCCGCAATTTATGCTTTTCAATGATTTTTATGATCTTTTTAGTTGGTGCCAGAATATAAGCACTTACAAAGCAGCTAAGCAAATAAAAAAAAAATGCTTAATCACATTTCTATTTAATGATAACTCAATGAAACCTAAAATGAATACTTTACATTTCCCAAAAGTATTGTTTATCTGCAATTTTTGAAAATTTTATGCATTAATCTATGTTTAAAATTATGACCTCTGAAACATTCTAATTTCTTTGTGTTTCCATCAAATAAAATATATAAGATCTTGGAGGTTCAAGATTAAAATTTCTTAATAATTACCTGCACATAGTGTAATTAAAATTAGATATCATCATATTTAGCACAGAATAGTCAATAACTCACTACACCTTTTGGGAGAGAAAACTTGCATGGGAAATTTCCATAATTTAACCCTTCAATTTCTTTGTCCTCAAATGACTTTCTGGTTTTAATTTTATATATATATATATAATTGGATAAAATTAATTCTAGTCCAAATATCTTACTATTTAAAGTGATTATGAAGTAGTGGGATATTATGAAAATTCAGGTTTAATGTGTCACATCCTTCTAAGTGGCTCTTGGTGATACCAGACACTCCCCATTTCAGAACATTTCTCATCTGAACCTGTTACACATTTGTACATGTTTTTCATGTTCAGTAAAAGATATAGCTTTTTCAAGTGGTTTTCAAAAATATCAATGACTTAACAACATTTGAGAAACAGGTAAATCCATTGTCCTGTACTTTTATTGTGAGCTACATGAAGATGTACCCTCTCTAAATGACCTCTTACCTTATTTCTCCATCAAAGAAGGAAACAGTCCTTTGCTTCAAATTGGGAAATAAACAGGAGTACCACCAGCATTTGCTTTTGTCTATATTTTGACATTAAGAGCTGTTTCTGTAGGATAGCAGAAACTAGAAATGGCATTATAATTCAAATTCATAAATTGGAAGGTATTTTATTCTGCTAAGAGGAAAATAAAGAGCATCCAGGGACTATAGCAATTTCAAAGCTGAATTTTTTTCAGGGTCTGATGCATAAAAACACTAAGCACCTTTCCATATATGCTAATTGAACTGAGCTACAAACATGTTTCAGATAGAAAAACAGTATACTGTTCCCTTTGGATGCCAATTCACAATCTTATCACAGAAAATACTTTTAGAATATGAATCAATTTTCATATTAAATCTGTATGAACTAATTATCGGAAAGAAATTCAGACGATGGGTCAAAGCACACCCTTGGGGTTTTGCTTCACAACCATAAAAATAATTAGATACAGAGAAACAGCACTGGACTGTCAGTCATTCCTTGGTAACTAGGTTTTTTCTGAAGCGTGCTATTAACAGATAGAAAGCTGTTGCCATTCCCTTAAAAGAACCTTTGTTTTAAAAGCCAACCACCTTTCAACCTGTCAGCTCTATGTTAATATAAGAATGAACTGAAGCTTCTTGAAATCCAGGCACAACACCTTTTGTGATTTAAAAGCAATTACTTGTCAGTAAAATGATTGCTAGAAGACTGCACATCTGACCAATAACTACCCCTGACTCAAACAAATGCCACATACACCCTGCACCTAACTCTGTACACCATGTAACCTTTCACTTGCTAATGAGATATAAACATCACACTATGAGCCAGTGGTCTAATCAGGATGATAACCAGATATGCTTGAAACAGTTCAGGTACAGTATGCTAAGTAAGACATTATGCTGTCAGTTTGGGAGGCAAATAAAGAGAAGCAAGGTAAAGTGCAATGCAAACAACAAATAGAAGTAACTGACTTATTGCCTTACACCTTCAGATTACTGCTCTGTGTTTATCTGATATTCATCCGGCAGGAGCTATGGCAGCCCCGTCTAATTAAGGACACCTCTACTTCATCACTACTGCAACTGGTTCCTCTAACATCATATCTATAAATAAAGTCTGTCCATTCGTTGTTTCCAGATCATGTAAAGTTTGAGTAAAGCAAATATGGGCATAAGGATGTAACTATACCTTTTTAATTATATGATATTTTTATTCAAACCGTACTTATAACCACTTAAAAGAAAAGAAAGGTGAGAACAGATCTATGTTGGACCGTCTTTTAAGTAAGCACATAAGAGATTTTTTTTCTGTGTCTGCTAATTTTCCAAGATTTCCAGTGAGATAGGGACCACTTTAAAAACAATGATTTAACATCCTACAGAAGAGTAGATTGAGCAAACACTTCCTGTTTCTACATTTGATATCCTGTGGAGTCAACTTCATTTTGAAGAACTTTATTTCCTCTGGTTTTGCCATGAAGCCTGAGTAGCAGGTAGTAAAAACAAACAAAAAACTCAGGGGTAGGCAAAATAAATCCATCTCAGATTGTAAAATGGGAGATAACTGAGTAAGAACATCATGGATCCTCTTTCCTTAGCCACTTCACTTACACAGAAGGTATGGCAAGAGGGGATGCACAATTTACTAATTATTAGAGTTTATCATATAAAACTGAAATCTGTCCCTTGAATACACCATGAAAGACACGGCCTGGGGACTGGGACATAATATGCAGCACAGCAAATTTTTTGTATGTTTTGTTTTGTTTCCATTTTCTGCCTTTCTGTTCTAGAATGTGCTGTATGTATGTTATCCATGCTGCCAACCCCGCTGTAACTTAAGCTCCCTGTCTGGTATCACTATCAGTCTTTACTTCTCTCCTCAGAGAAATGGTCCATGGTTTCTTTCTCCTCTGACTGCTCCCTGATTTCTACACATTCATAACAAAATAATTGACCTGGATTCACTTTGTTCTTCTGTCTGGGCCACTCAGTGAGTACATGCATTCATATATACCAAAACTGCATGTAAGGTACTTAGGCATCTTAGATTCAATTGCATCCTTAAATATTTATGATTTGTTTTTATGGTTTGAAATTTGTTCTCTGGTTTTGGTTGTGGTTGTTGTTTGATTAATCAGTTCCTGGTGATGGAAGTCTTATAATTTCAAAAACCAAAAGAAATATTTTTATTTAAATGTATGGTCTTTTGGTTTGGTTTGTTTCCTTTTGTTTTGTTTGTTTGTTTGTTTTGTCATTTCTGTGTTGTTTTATTCTGGAAAGTAAAGCCAAAAAAAGCATGAAGGGTGTGGCTCTGAATGGTAACTCTGTAACTTTTTAATTGTGATACATCTCCTTGTCTCCGTCCTCATGTTTTTACACGGAGACAATAAGAATAGCCTTAATAACCTCCTGTGATTGGGTCACATTTTTCTGGCTGATGTTGTATTGTCTTTTCCATCTCATATAATTAGAAACTGATAAATTGTATCCTTCTCTGAATTTGAAAACCCAGTAATTGGTATTTCAATGAACTGGGTTTTTAAGTGACTAATTCCTAAATTTATGATTATTTATTATAAATGGTGTTTTGTGAGATTTTTTTTCAATGTTCTCTGCTAATTAGATTTTATTAACCTAATCCTGTGAATTTTATTAGCAAATATTTTGTCACAGATCCTTCAGGCTATTGCGATTAATCACACCCTTTCAAAGAAACAGAATTTGTTTTTTGGATTTACAACACTGTAAATAATGATTTTTTTCCTTTAATTTTGAAAAGAAAACCAAAGATCCAAATGAAATTTATCTCATGAGTTATTTCTTTCATTAAACTTAAATCATTACAAATCAGGAAAAAGGTTGGTTCTTCTATGTTAATCTTTTTTTCAGCAAGTTTTTCTGAAAGTAATTACTAATAACAATGACTAACCTGCATTTGACCATGTGTTTCTAGAGTCCTGTGCTTGTGTAGCTAACACCATTATTTTCTGTATCCTTTCCTCAAATCCAGTAATTAGATGATGCTGGAAATTTAAAGTTGAACCTTCAAAGGTTTGGAATACCATGGTTTTAATAACTCTCCCTAAATCTTCAGGCTCTATGTCAGCAGCAATAAAGCATAATCAATTACTGTTGCTGTGGCAATGTGTTAGGTGGTAGACTTTAAAAGACATAGACTGGGAAAAAAACAAAATCCACTCTACCATGGGAATTATATAGCCCAGGAAAACAAGTACCACAGAATTCTCCTTTGAACTAAGATTGATTTTTCTTTTTGGACAAAGTACAAATATCTAAAACACTTACTTAATCTGGCATGCATTGTTTTCTTGGTAAGAAGTTGAAAATAATAGAAAACTCTGCTAAAACATGGTGGTAAAATAGCTCTCCAGGTGATTGCTTTGGAGGCCACTGACATCACAAATCTATAAACCTTGTAGAAGGCCAGCCACTGTCTCGCTTTGCTTAACGGTGGCCTTCCAATCCTTTCATTAAAGGCCCAATGTTCTTTAAAAGTGTCCATTTTTTCTCACCTCTTATGTACATCCCTTTATCATTGCACTTCCTTTAGTCACAGTAAATGTGGAATTGGGCATTGTTCTTATTGATTTTAAATGATAATGGGGACAAAGCATGGAAATAAATGTCCTCTTATAACAATCACAGTCAAGTAAAGATAATGGAAATATCTACTGTAAATCTTAGGTGACATACATTATCAGGAAACTATGTCATCTGTTTCCAAATGCCTTATATGCAGGATCTATACATATATGAATGTGTACATATATGCATATATGTACATGTACATGCACATCTCTATGTGTATATGTGTATGTGTGTAAGTATATATATGTATATGAGTATAAATCTATATGCACCTCTGTGTACATGTGATACGCACATGTATGGATGGAAATGCATGTTCTCCCACACACACATATATATGCCTTAAATACATTCTAGAGCTTATATCTGTTAGCAACTAGAAATATTTGAGAGATTTGTGTGTGTGTGTGTGTGTGTGTGTGCACGTGCACGTACGCGCACAAACTCACAAAAGGAAGCAGAGTCATCTTAATCATTTCAGTAACACTAGTAAAGGTTAACAAACTCTAGAAAACTAGAATTTCTAAACAAGTAAGAAGATAAATTATTTGGTTAAGTAGAGCTGAAAGTTGTAGTGTATGTTTTGGTAGATGACTTTACATAGATTACTTTAAGACAGAGACATAAAGGTCACCGTGACAGCAATATCAATTTGATCATATAAACGAAAAAGTGTTTCAGTGAGACAGCTATTTTTCTTACTTGATGAAAAACTGAATGTGTTGATTTGCTCATCAAAATTCAGAGGAGGGATATTTCATTATTTCTGACAAGTAATATTCAAAGCTTTCTGTTTTCTGTTTATCTTTGCATTTTCACAAACTATGAGTAAAGGTTCAAAAAGAATATATTTCATAAAGGTTTTAAAAAGTGATGACACTTTAAAATGCTGTGTGTCTGAATACACACTAATGAAACAGCACTTTTGAAATGCAAAGACCTTTCTTGGAGCCTTCGCAACTTTCTTAACTAGTTTCTGACTATCTAAGTATAATAGTCCTCAAGAAAATATGCAAAACTCATACATAGCCTTACAATAAGAAAACTTATGATTGATCTTCGGTCCTCAGACACCTCCACAAAATAGAAAATGCAAACACTTTTATCTCCATTTATAAGTGTACAGATGACAGGATGGGATAAGTCAAAAGATAGTACTAGAAATAAAAAATAACGAATCTTCACTAGATTGAGGCACAGACAGACAAAAAGAATACAAAACAAGCACAGGTAGGATGAAAAGATATTGTAGTCCTATGGAAAGAATTAAAGGAATGTCAGTGAATGGAAGTTATAGGGAGAAGTAGACACTCCTTCCTGAGGGAACCACGAGGGAGAAAACACTTACAAAATTCTTAAGAGCTGCTCCTTTCCTGGGCTAAGCAAAGCACATTTAAGAACAGTGGTCAGAGGCAATTAATAGGAAGAATGAAGCAGGCATTTCTTGAAAATATAGTGTGTGGGTGTGTGGGTGTGTGGGTGTGTGGGTGTGTGTGGGGGGGGTGGGGGGGTGTGCGTGTGTGATGCACATGTGTGAATGTGTATGCAGGTACTCATCCATGTGTGTATATGTAGAGGCCAGACCTTGACATTGGGTGTCTTTTTCTATCAAGCATCACCTAATTTTGGTTCATTTTTAAATATAATCAAACTATAAGGATATAATTTCTGCCTTGCATCTCATCAATCCTATACCTCCCACATCCATCTAAAGCTCTTGTTCCTTCCCAAATCTGTTCCTTCCCAAATATAAGGCATCATTTTCTTTAATCACTGATATAGATAGAGATAGAGATAGAGATAGAGATAGAGATAAGATATAGGTGTAGGTGTAGGTGTAGGTGTAGGTAGAGATAGATATGTAATTTCATATATTTGATGCATGTAAATACAGCCTATTGAACTTGTTAGCCTGCTGCTTGTTGTGTTACTACAGTCTGGAGTTCTTTGATTCAGCCAGGCTAACTGAATCATGAGCTTTCAGTATTCATTTGTTGCCAGTTCCCAACCTTGGGAATACAGGCATTCAGGTCTGTGACTGGCCTTCACTTCAACCACTTTAACTAATGGGCCATCTCCCTGCCACCAGAAATTGTGTTTTATCACAAACAAAAAAATAGAACCTTCTTGTTGTATCAGTGACATAGAAATTCATTCAGAGGCTTACTAAGAGATCTGACTTGACCTAGCTCAGGCCAGTTATTGATGAGGTAGAGAACAGCCAAGCTCAAGGCCAGAATCTGCCCCATGCAGACTTTATCAAGGCATGAAACTAATTATGTGTTAGGTAGTTTCAGCTGGCAAAAAATCAAAATGAACTAGGAATTGTTACAGCTAATATGAGATATTCTCCCAAAACACTCATCAAAGCAAAGTGGACATTCTAGTCATTCAACTAAACTTTGTATAAAATATAAAGGTCAGGGCAGCTCAGAAATCATTTGTGTTAGCATCAGCCATGTAGCAAATTAGAGAATGCTGTGGCAGATTCAGTTGCCATGGAGTATAGACTAGTCATGTCAGTCCATCTATTGATATTAGTGATTATTGATATTAGATACTAGTGAGCTATTAGAAAATAATGGTGGGTGGACATTATTTTCCATTGGATTTACTGTGTATTTCAGAGGTGATGATTCAAAGACCAGATTGTGTATAAGGAATGGCTTTGCATTGGTTCCATGGGCAAATAGCTGTTGGCAGTGATATTCTCAAGAAAAGCAAAGTGGAAGTTGGCAGCTATGGTAAACACCATAAATCCTGATCACCTTTGGCGGGCCAAGTAGGCTGAAGCCAGCCAGAGAAGCTGGACCTCGGCACTCAGACTGAAGTGGGACTTCTCCAGGCAGAGTTTCGAGCTGCCACCCCAATGCAAGGGCTGACAGCAACTTTTTATGTGGGAAAGCTTATACCTCCTGTCTTCTTAAACTCAAAACTCATCATAGTGAGTGAAGCTGAAAAGACAGCCTCTTTGATATGGAGCAGGCATTTCGAAGCCTCCTCGCCTCTTAGCTGTCAAAGTAGGAGGAATCTTTTCAATGTGTCATCACAGAAGGTATTTTAAGATACAATTATCTTGACGCTTAAGACAAAATGATGCCAAGGCCAACGGCATCATCACAGTCTGAAATCTCTTGGGCACTGGTGGGTCATCGAAGCAACAGCACTCACTCTGTCAGCGTGTATGGGATACAGATATTAGTTGGAAAGATGGCACGACAGAGAATAAAGGCTTTCAACAGGTTTATATGACCTCTGAATCTAATGTTGGTTTCTTCACTGGGGTCTCCTAGCAAAAGGAGCATTTGTGTCTGTCCTATGGAAGGGTCAGGTTTGTGTAAAACTTAAGTCTGGTTCTTTTTCCCAGCCACATGCCCCCAGAAATGAGACTCAGCATCGACATATATTTACAAATACTTCGACCATATAGCTAGGCTCTTCTTGGACAAGATCATAACTTAAAATAATTCATTTAATCTAATCCACAATCTGCCACACCACTGGTTATGTGCTCAGGTGCTGTGCATCTGTCTCGCCACATCTTTTCGGGCCAAAGTTCTGACTAGCACTATCCCAGAAACTTTCTTCTAGATGTTCCATCTCCTATTCCTGCCTAAGCTACAGGCCATCCAATGAATTACTGACAGGTGCCACATCCAATACAGACACAAAATATTTTTCTCTATGGGTTTGAACCAGGACCAGCATTAACTGAACTTCTCATCTTGTGAAGTGAGAATTTTTAATTTTTAAATTGTGTTTGATGTATATGCACCATTAACTTTACCATTTTAATCATTTTAAGTATGAAGATTTAGCATGAAAAGCATGTTTGTCACATTCTGCCTCATAATGTCAGTTCCAAGCTTTCCTTCTCACAATGAGATTCCGTATTAGAATATATAATGAAGAACAGCGTGTTGGTAAGGCTTTTATCAAATGGACATAATCTAGAGTCTTCTGAGAAGAGGGAACCTTTATTGAGGGATTGCCTACTACATAATACTGCTTATAGGTGACTTTATGTGGTGTTTGCTTGATTAATGATTGCTGTAGGAGGGCCCAGTCCACTACAAGAGGTTTAGCATCCCCGGCCAGATGTTCCTGCACAATTTGAGGTAGCTGTGAAAGAGTCTCTGCTTCAGTTCTTGCCTCCTTGAGTTCTTTTCTCGATTCCTTTCATCAAGCAGTGTAAGCAGTAAGATGAAATAGCCAGTTCTGACCAGGTTGCTTTTGGTTATGATGTTTAGTACAACAATGGAAATCAAACTACAACAATTACCTACAATTTCAACCATAAAGATGTTAAGTTATGTCTCTGAACAAATTGTTCAGGAATTTCTTGTAGCATTTAAGGCCGCTGTTACAATGATTGTCTTAGTCAGGGTTTCTATTCCTGCACAACATCATGACCAAGAAACAAGTTGGGGATGAAAGGGTTAATTCAGCTTACACTTCCACACAGCTGTTCATCACAAAAGGAAGTCAGGACTGGAACTCAAGCAGGTTAGGAAGCAGGAACTGATGCAGAGGCCATGGAGGGATGTTCCTTACTGGCTTGCTTCCCCTGGCTTGCTCAGCCTGCTCTCTTATAGAACCCAAGAATACAGCCCAGAGATGGCACCACCCACAAGGGGCCCTCCCCCCTTGATCACTAATTGAGAAAATGCCCCACAGTTGGATCTCATGGAGGCACTTCCCCATCTGAAACTCCTTTCTCTGTGATAACTCCAGCCTGTGTCAAGTTGACACACAAACCAGCCAGTACAATGATCATCAATGAGAAAGTTCCTCTCTCGTGGATTTTTATATATTTTCTTTTGTTCATTCAATGTATGTTTATTTTCTTACAAAAGGTAGGAGAACTGATTGTTTTCTAAAGTGAACCCCAGAGTAATTTTGGTATAAAACATAGTAGCTAAAATTCTGTAGTCCTTTGTTATCCAATTTAAGTTATTTACTATGTTTTCAATATGGTGTGACTGTTTATTGCTTGCTATCAAATATTATTATACTGTATCTTAAGAGCACATGCACTTCATGATACAAACATGTAAGAGTTACTTTCTGGAAAGACTAATAGGGAAACAAATGTACTTTCTAAGATTAAAATAATACATATTTTTTTATTATCTCTGGGACAAAGGACTTTCTAAATCTTGGGTTTACCAAATGCTTATTGAAGACCTTAGATAAAGACTTTAAAATTATTAAGATTTGGAGACAATATTCTTAGTTAATACTTTCTTTTTAGTTAGATATTTCTACTGACTGTTTAACCTATGATTTAAATAAATTTATAAAATATGAAATATGACCTATCTGTGAATAAAGAAAGTATTATGTGATTACAGTTGTGGTTTTTCTCCCAGAAGAGAACTGTCCATGGACAGGCTTGGAGTAGACAGGCATTTTAGAGCTGACTATACACTTAGAATCTTTCTCTTGACTTTCTTGCACTGGATTTTGATACCTCCTCTCAATTCTTTCTGAATATATCAGTTATTACTTCAGACATTCTATGACTTTTAAAACTCATATCTAAGATGTCCTACTGATATAAATGATCATTTCCCAGGCTTATTTTCTGCTTGAGGATTGTAAGCCTCTCCACACCTGAGCTCTATTATTACTTTTTAATTGTGCTTTAACATGAACTCATATATAATTTATAACACATCAAGCACTGTTACATGCTTCATGTTCATCTATTTAATCATAAACAATCTCATTAAATAAGAACAGTGATTATTCTAAAAAAAAAAAAACTACTCCTCTTTTAATCAGTATAGTACCTGGCATACAAGACATATCCATTAAATACAGATTTGGAATTTAATCATTTATTTAATGAATATGCATTTACTAATGTCCAGCCTGACTACTGGACAATGTGTGGATTACCTATTTCTCACCTTCTCACCAAGTTGAAGAGAATAGAACTGACAGGTTTTTCTAGTAGGAAGTTTGTGAATATAAGTCATATGTGAGAATGCATCTGTCATTTGGAACATGCATTTATTATATGTCTAAGAAGAACTACCATCAGGAATGTCTATCATTACCACACATGCCAGATCACATATGACTCTGAAGTGATTCTCCAGTGCTTCTTAGGAATCACATGTTCTTCATGACCTTCTATGAAGAGTTAGGTTGATGAGTACAAAACGTAAGACCATCTACTTTCATTCAGTGAAATATATTAAAGATCATTTCCTCTTTCAAGTTGCAATAGATGAATCACATTTTATAATATATAGTAATTTTTGCACACAATGAACACTTATACTAAATTTACCTCTCTTCTATTATATAAATAGATAGATATGCATTTACATAAAATTATAAAAAATGGGTACTTTGATCATCTTTGAAGATTTTTTTATTATTTCTCTGATATAATATACAGACTAAATTATGCATTATTTTTGTTTGGGAAATATTGGTGACCACTGTAATTTTCTTCCTTATTCACCTGAGTTATTATTTCATAATTACATTTCACTGAACCTGTCATTTAAAGACTGACAATACCAAGGATGAGGATGTTAAAATGTTTAAAATCAGATGCCAGAAAAATACAAATATTTCTAAAATTCTATTGCCGAGTCTGTTAAAAATTCTACAGTTTGTTTTCTGGACTGGGCTTGTGGGCATCATTGTATCTTATTGAAAGCATCTCATAAAAATATTAATAATAATAAAGGAGAGAAGAAGGCCCTTGGGCCTGGCACATCTACTTCATTCTGCCCCATTCAGTTCCATTTCCCAGTTCCCGTCCTTGTTGTTATTTAAAGCAGTCACTGGTGCCTGACATATGCTGTGCCCAGGAGCTCTTTCCAAAATGCATTGCTTTCTCAAATATATGATCATTCGTTTTCTTAAAATATTTAGGAAATCACTGCATTCTGTGCAGTTCCTGGGCTTGTGGTAGTTACTTGCTTTGTATCTAGTCTCTCTACTGATCTCACAAAAGCATTAACCATTTCTGCAGGAAGAAACTTTCCTGAGTTTTTGCTTTTTAATGTAATTGTTTTTTTCTGAAGTCATTGTGAAATACTCTTATTGTGTGACTTCTAATGTGAAATCTTACCTCCTATCTCTTTACCCGATGGTGCTCAAAAATAGTTGTTTGGTCATTTAGAATTTAAACCAACAAAACTGCTTTGATTATATAGCTTAATACTGTTGTTTACTTTAGTATTCTTCCTAATGGAGATGCTACAAAATTTACAAGAAATTCCATTTGTGACATTTGCACATGTTATTTAATTCTATAAAGTAAGAGATGTAAAAAACAGGCAAAAATAACAATAAAAATATTGATATCTCACTCTTGGTATTCTTTCAATTTGCCCATTTTCCTGATAAATTTGGATCTAAGATAACATTTCAGGTCTGATGATTTTCTGAAAAACAATTTCCTATATACAGTTTATGTATATAATAAAGTTCAGTATAGGTTAAATAACGAGTTAACAATTTGACCATGGTGTGATTTTAATTTTATGGAAACTAACTAAAGTTTTAAGTAACAGAAACAGACCTGTAGGTTTATGTATTTTAAAAAAATGTTTATTTTTGAAGCTCAAGAAGAAGGAATACCAAAGTGTTAATGCTTCTGTCCTACTTAGAAGGGAGAGCAAATAATCACTGGTGGTAGAGGGTGGGAAGGTTTTTGGAGGAAGAGAAGGGAGGAGAGGGAAAAAAGAGATAAGATCAGGTGTGGAAGGAGACAGGGGTGGTGTACAGGCGGTAAGTAATTGAACAGTTGGAGAACTGGGGATAGCCAACAGAAAGTCCCAGACACCAGGAAAGCAAGAGGCTCCCAGGACCCAATTGGGATGACTTTAGCTGAAATACCCATTAAAGGGGAAAGGGAACCAGTAGAGACCAGATCCAGAGGTTATGCATGGCCCCCTGTTGAGGGATGGGTCCACCCAGATTCTCAAACTTTTAACCTAGAATTGTTCCTGTCTAAAGGAAATGCAGGAACAAAGAGTAGAACAGAGACTGAAAGAAAGGCCATCTAGACACTGCCCCACCTGGGGATCCATCTCATGTGCAGCCACAAAACCCAGTCACTATCACAGACGCCAAGAAGTGCTTAATGACAAGAGCCTGATATGGATGTCTCCTGAGAGGATCTGCCAGAGCCTTATGGATACAGATGTGTTTGCCTGCAGCCAACCACTGGACTGAGAACAGGGAACCTACTGGAGAAGTTAAGAGAAAGACTAAAGGAGCCGAAAAGGTTTGCAATTCCTTAGCAAGAACAAAAATATCAATCAACCAGACTCCCCACCAACCAAAGGGTTAAACCACCATCCACAGAATACACATGGAGGGACCCATAGCTCCAGCCACATATGTAGCAGAGGGAGGCCTTATCTGGCATTAGTGGGAGGGGATGTCCTTGGTCCTGTGAAGACTTGATGCCCAAGCAAAGGGGAATGCTAGGGTGATGAGGCAGGAGTCAGTAGGTGGGTAGGGGAGCACCCTCATAGGGGTGGAGTGGGGAGGGAGGATGGGGGTTTTCAGAGGGGAAACTGAGAAGGGGAATAACATTTGAAATATAAATAAATAAAATAATCCATATTTTTAAATGTTTAACTAAATATAATTAGATTGGTCATGCATCTCTTTATTAACTGCTATCTACTGCAAAAGACTCATAGGTAGAATGAGAAACACAGAGGCACCCATCCAACACAACTTTAGACATTAGAAATAACGTGGAACATTTAGAGAATGGTAGAAAACTGCTCTCCCATGGGTTGGTTATTTGGCTTATTTTTTCCTACTTTGAGTATTTTTCCTTTGTGGAGTTATCTTTTTCATCCACCTATCTTCTCCCACTGAGTCATTAGTCTTACATTTCTATTGAATCTCATCTTTGTTTCCTCTGGTTCATGTTGGATAGAATTGGATGCTGTTGCATGTTGATGTTGATATGTTCATATATCTTCATATATCTTTGTATGCAAATATTAAATTGTCAAAGAAGAGATTTAAAAAATATATATATATTTCCCCATTCGTTTCCTTCCTTAAATCCCTCTCGTGATTCTCACTTGTTCTCAAATTGAAAACCTCTCTTTCTTAATTAGACATACACATACACACACACACACACACACACACACACATACACACACACACACACACATGCCACAAATATTCAAATGAAATGTTGAATAAATTTAATGTTGTTTGTGTATATATAATTTCAGGGCTGACCACTTGGCAGTGTAACCATTTAGAAGGCTCATCCATGGGAAATACTATTTATTACTCTTTTCACAGTCCTTAATTGTCCTTCTTTATCTACGCGTGAAACATGTAAGATTTCCTCCTTGCATGTTAGTGCATCTACTGGTGTTGTTACTGTTCAGGCCCCGCTTATGCAGTCATATTGTTAAGATGTAATACATGCAGCAGTTCTGACACTTATAGGAGATGGAAGCTCACAGCAGATGTACTTCTCTTCTGGCACTTACAGAGTTTTCCATCTTTTTCCCGTGTTGTTACCTGAACCTTAGTTTCAGAAGCTATGCTTTGTCGATTGGAGCTTGGTACCCAATTATTAGCTGATGCCTGAATTTTTGACCAGTTGTGATTTTTCCATACTGTTTTCCATCTGCTATAAATGGAAGCATCTTTGATGAGGAGTGAGAACTATGTATATCTATGGGTAAATGAGTAAGTTTAGAATATAGTTAAGTGTTATTATAGTCTATGAAATAGATGATAGTAGTTTCTAAGGTGTCAAGGCACAGGTACTTGGTTAGGTTTCTAGTTCTGGGCATGATTTTCTTCCTGTTCCGGGTCTGGAATTCCATACAAAAAGAAGCTGGTTACCACCAAGACATGAGTGTCTCTATGGCACCTTTATGTATGTCTTGTTATGATGGTTAATGGAGGAAGATCTGTGGCTCCTCATTCTGTATAGAATGACTTCAGTATTCTTTTTTTTTTTTTTAAATTAGATTCTTTTTCTATATTTACATTTCAAATGTTATCATCTTTCCTGGTTTCTCCTCCAAAAAAAACCCTATCACCTCCATCTTCCCCCTGCTCACCCACCCACTCACTCCCACTTCCCTGTCCTTGCATTCCCCTATTCTGGGGCATCTAGCCTTCTCAGGACCAAAGGCCTCTCCTCCCTTTGATGTCCAACAAGGCCATCCTCTACTACATATGCAGCTGGAGCCATGGATCCTTCCATGTGTACTCTTTGGTTGGTGGTTTAGTCCCTGGGAGCTCTGGGGGTACTGATTAATTCATATTGTTGTTCCTCCTATGGGGTTGCAAACCCCTTCAGCTCCTTTGGTCCTTCTCTAGCTCCTCTATTGGGACCTGGTGCTCAGTTCAATGGTTGGCTATGAGCATCCACCTTTGTATTTGTCAGGCACTGGCAAATATAGCGTAAAGAGACATCTATATCAGGCTTTAACAAGTGCTTGTTGGCATCTACAACAGTGTCTGGGATTGTTGACAGTATATAGGATGGATCTCCAGGTGGGGCAGTCTCTGGATGGTCTTTCCTTCAGTCTCTGTAGAACACTTTGTCTCTGTATCTCATCCAAGGGTATTTTGTTCCCCCTTCTAAGAAGGACCAAAGTATGGATACTTTGGTCTTCCTTCTTCTTGAGCTTCATTTGGTCTGTGAATTGTATTCTTGGGTATTCTGAGCTTCTGGGCTAATAGCCACTTACCAGTTTTTAAACTTTGGATTATGTCAACAAAACTCAAATATGGGCATTATATTTTCCATTTCATTTCAAGAAACTTAAATGTTCTTAAAACCTAAATGTTTTGTACTCTGTTGAATGATACAGAGGGCCATTGCCTTGATAGTAATTATGAGGAAGTAATGGAAGAATAGACATCAGCACTTCAATTTGAAACTATTTGTGTGAATTTACCCACCATTCAGAAACTGTAATCTGATTGAAATGATCAAAAGTAAAAACAATGAATAGAAAGGAAAGAAAGGAAGAAACTTACTTTAGTCTCAAATAATATTCTTGCTTTGCTTTAACAAGTCAGCTCTTAGATAGGGAAAAAATCATTTAAAAAAAAGTGTTTGTGGTTTGTTGTTGTTGCTGTTGTTGTTGATGTTATTTTTCACAAAGAGGTTCAGTTGTGAGCTCAAATAGGATTGATTATCTAACTGCAATATGACAATTCACATATAGGACAAAACAGCTTATCAGCTTTAAGTAGAATATAGACAGGCCCTAACATTTTATTTTGAATTGCAAACCAAATGTCTGCTAGTTTTAAATCTATAATTGATTGTTAGCTATTCTCATGATCAGAAAACAACAGAACTTTAATTTTTTGCATCTTCACATCACTATCACCTGAAGAACATAGCACTCAAGACACTTAAATGATATGCTACACTTTCCCTTGACATTTGCTTTGTTTATAAATCACTCCGAACACTTCTGACCTTCAGAGACCAAGTATATTGGAACGTGAAAAGTCTTGGATATATGGAAGATAACCAGAAATTCAGGTCAATGTCTATAAAACACATTATGAAGGAGAGCTATAATTGCAGGCTAGAAGCTTCCTGCTCACCCTCCAACCCCGGACTCTACAATCTCTACATGCATAGCCACCCGAGAAATTCGAAGAAGCCTTGGGGATATTGAAAGACTGTATATCAAACTGGCTTCACAGAAGTCAATAATAATAAATGTAATCAGTCTTTAATATTATTGATTGTGCCTATTTCCAGAATGCTTATTTGCTCTGACAGTGCAATAGCTTTGGGGATTTCTTTCTAATACATTCCATTTCTTCCTCAAGTCTCAGTTTTCCTTTGGTGTTTGTGCATGTCACTACAGTTTAAAGTGCTGAGGTAAAACTAAAAAGAGTTATTTGGCTCAAAGTGCCCTCGGGAATAAGCTTTCTTTCTATGTGCCTCAGAATGAATCTTCCCTTTAAAGTCAAGACTTTTTCCTAATACGTACATAAACAGCTGGCATTTAATACTCATTTCTGTGCTGCATGAGAAAAGGAACCACATTTTCAAATCTTTCCCCAACTTTTCATTCAGATTAATCATTTTTACTCATCCGACTGATTGATAAGAATGGATCACTGATATAAGCTCATGCCCGTTTATATCAATAGGTGGCTCTCCCACCAAAATAATTTTCTTTTTAAAAAATCATTAATAATTTTGTTTACATTTTAAATGTTTTCCTACTTTCCAGTCTCCCTTTCATTAACTCCCACCCCATTTCCCCTCCTCTTTCCCTCTAAATGGCTGTTCCCTGACCTACCCACTTACCTACTTCTGCCTCACCACTTTAGCATCCCCCTATCTCTGGGGTATCAAGCCTCCACAGAACCAAGCACCTCTCCTTCCACCGAAGCCAAATAAGGCCATCCTATGCTACATAAGTAGTGGGAGCCATGGACTAGCACATGAGTACTCTTTGGTTGATAGGTTAGGCTCTGGAAGCTCTGAAAGGTCTGGTTAATTTGATACTGTTGTTCTTCCTATGGGGTTACAAGCCTCTTCAGCTCATTCAGCTGCTCCCCTAACACTTCCTTTGGGGAACTGAAGTCAGTTCCTCTACATGAACAATGATCATCACTCATAATTGCGGAGCTATCTCTCTCCAAACACAAGAGGAATAACCTACAAAAATCTCCCATCTTTTCACTTCATGCACCAAGAACTTACCAGAAAGGCAGAAAGAAATGTTGAACTTCCACTGTATGTTCATTGAATAAGTGATTAACTCAGTAAAATTGCTGATATAAATCAAAAGAACACTTAAAAATATGTAAGAATAAAGCAACAATAGTTAAAAGCATGTCAATGTGTCCCTCTGAGGACAAATGAGACAGCCTGGTGGTCATTCCTCAGCACCCGTAACTTGTTAAGTCTTGGATTCCCAGAAATAAATTCTTCCTTCACCTATACCATACAGTGGTTTCTTTTTCTCTAAACTAAATTTGAGATATCAGTTTCTAAGATTTGTTTTTTAATATAAAAATTTGATTTCAAAGTAAACAATTCTGTGCATTCTATCAAGAAGTTCACAGTGCCTGGAGCAAAGTTAAGTGGTTCATTGAACAAGTGAAAATTTCAGGTCAAAAAAAAAATGACTTAAATTTTTTTGATACCAATGCTTTTCTTGACTGTGACCTTGCATGTCCATTCCCCAACAACTTATTTTAAATAGTTTTCTTGTCACTATCAAATCATAAGTGTATCCAGAACTTAAGTTTACTTCCATGGAGACTTCATTTGTAAAAATTTGTATCAAGCTTTATAATATAGTCATAATACCGACTCCATTTAAAATTATATCTTCTCATCATTTAGGAATAAGAGGTAGATTCAGAGGGAAAGGTACTTCTTTTATTTTGCCTCATGATTATTAACCTGTGTTCTTATATAGCTTAGCTGTAGTGAAACATGTCTCAAAAATGTTGACATGTGGGCATTGATAATAGTGTCTGGGTTTTGTAACTGTATATGGGATGGGTCACTAAGTGGGACAGTCTCTGGATGGTCTTTCCCTCAGACTCTGCTCCACACTTTATCTCTGTTTCTCCTTATGTGGGTATTTTGTTCCCCCTTCTAAGAATGACAAGAGTATCCATACTTTGTTCTTCCTTCTTCTTGGGCATCATTTGATATGTGAACTGTGTCTTGGGTATTCCAAACTTCTGGGCTAACATCCACTTACCAGTGAGTGCATACAATGTGTGTTCTTTTGTGATTGGGTTACCACACTTAGGATATTTTCCAGTTCCAGCCATTTGCCTAAGAATTTCATGAATTCATTGTTTTTAATAACTGAGTAGTATTCCATCATGTAAATATACCACATTTTCTGTATCCATTCCTCTTTTGAAATACATCTGGGTTCTTTTCAGCTTCTGGCTATTATAAAGGGTTGACTTGCTGACAGGAGCCAGATATAGGGAGGTTCTGATAGTGCATGACAAATACAGAGACACACACTCTCAGCCAGCCATTAAACTGACCACAGGGTCCCCTATGGGGGAGTTAGAGAAAGGACCCAAGGGAGCTGAAGGGATTTGCAGTGCCATAGGAGGAACAACAATATGAGCCACCCAGTACTCCCAGAGCTCCCAAGGACAAAATCATCAACCAGATAGTACACATGGTGTTACTAATGGCTCCAGAAGCATAGGCAGCAGAGGATGGCCTTGTTGGACATCACAGGGAGGAGAGGCCCCTGGTCTTGGAAAGGTTCAGTGCAGCAGTATAGGGGAATTCCAGGACAGAGAAGCAGGGGAGGGTTGATTGGGAAACAGGGGAAGGGGCTTATGGGATTTTCTGGGACCTGGCAATCAAGAAAGGGGAAATCATTTGAAATGTAAATAAAGAATATATCTAATAAAAACATTGACATGCAAATATCTCTCTGGTGTTTTGAGTTGGAGTCATTCATACCTTCAGAACAAATACAGGAGAGTTGCTGTTGACACATATGGCAGGTATCTTATTGGTAACAATGCCCATAGTCTCTGGGCTAGATTACAAGTCCATAAACAGTACACAAGACTTCCCCTTACCTTATATTCCCTAAACATCTGTGGTTATTGTTTTTCTATTTAAAGACTTCTATTCTAACTGATGTAAGAGGATCTCAATAGTTTTTCTTTTGAGATTATAATTTAATTATGTGTCTCCCTTTCCTTTCCTTCCTCTAAACTCCACCATAATTCCTGTTCTTCATTAATATCAGTCTTTTCAAAAACCTAATTGTTGTTTTGTTATTGTGTAAATATATAGATATAGATATAGATATAGATATATATCCACATATATAAATACATACATATATATTCTTCTTAGTATGATACCATTTTAATTTTTAAGTTCCCCGATGGCTAGCTGCGGTGTTTATCTTAAGGATTATCAACTCTTTATATTCCATCTTTTGAAAACTGTCAACTTTATCTGTCCAGCAAGTGATTGGGATTTTGATGAATTTTAGGGGTGTTTTGTTTGTATTTATATCTTAGATATTAATCCTCTTTCAGATGTGTAGGTAGCAATGTTTTCTCCCATTCTGGAGGCTTATCATGACTCAATTCTTTGAGTATAAAAACTCTTTACTTCTTGAGACCCTATTTGACAGTTATTTACATTTTTTGTCAACAAATAAAGTCATGCTCAGAAAAATTTACCTTTCTTATATCTTACAGTATCCCTACTTCTTTCATCTAAGAGCTTCAGAGTTTCAAGTGTTTCATTAATTTCTGATGCCATCTCTTTCATTCAATTTATATGAATAATGATAAGGGATACTGTCAATATCGTCTTGATATAATTTGCAAGAATTTTAATGAATGTACTATATATGGACCTTGGAGATAGATGTCTGTGACTGTCTCTCTTTTTCAAATCTTTTCTGTATTATTGGTTAGCTTTGTTGTAATGATTAGAGTCTTAATAGGATTTTAGTAACATTTTCCCAGTTCTCTTCTATGAATTAGTGAACTGGATTAAGGAACATTGGCATTAGTAATTGTTTACAAGTGTGATAAATTTTAACAGTGAATATATCTGGTGAAATTGTTTTTAATATGGTACATTGTATTTTAATGACCTTTTCAATCTAATTGCTTGATTTGGTTATTTTACCTAGGATTAATCTTAGAGAGTCACTGGTATCTGCTGCTTTTTGAAATGTGATATTACTAATTTGAGTCTTCTCTGGTTCCTTTGGTGACTTTAGCTAACTATGTCTTGGCCATGCTTGCCATGTCATGACCCACATTTTTGAAGCCTTGTTTTCTTTGTATTCTGTGTATACTTCATCAATGTCTGTCATTATTAATGCTTTGTATCTACTGGTTTGGATTCTGGGCTCTAGTAGGTTTGCATCTGGATTGGTCTTCTTTCAACAAGGCCCTGACTTACATCTTAATTTGTTAATTTAAAAACTCTTTGGGCTTTTTATTTTTATTACATTTATTTGTTTGCTTGCTTGCTTTCCTTGTTTTGTCTTTAGGGGTAGTGGGTATGTGTGTGTGTTTACTTGCCATCATGTGTATGTGGATGTCAGAACACAACAGGACTAAGCTGGGCAATTATGGATAGTTTGTTTCTATGATTTCTTTCTTATTTTAGTGTGCATAAAAGCTATAGTTCTTCCTTTTTCTTTTTCTTTTCATACTGCTTACTTCTATTCTATCTCACTTTTGTTCTTCCTTATTCCCTTTCCCATCCTAACTTTCTACTATTCATTCTTTCATTTTGGGAGTTGGAGGAGCGGGACAGGGCTGCATATAGTTTAGGCATTTACCACTCTGCAGCATTGCCATCTGTTTGATTTTTATAGCTGAATCATATATTTTCCATTTTGATATAAGTACTTTTATCAAATGTAAATATTTTCTAGCATGATCTTTGAGGTCTCTTTAAGAAATAATGAGATCTTAACTTTTTCCTTTCCTACTTGTTCCTCTTTTATTTCCTTCTGTATTAATGCTAAAACTTTTCTGAGTAAATATTTTCTGAGGTAGAGTTTAGAATAAATATATCATTGCAACAAATGATATTTCATTCAATTAATTGGTTATGGTCCTCTCCCTTCTCATATTTCACAAATTTGATCATTCTACATTGTCTTACAGATTGCATATTTTCTATTAATATTTATTAAAAATTTATCTAAGACAGTGTCTGAATCTTCTTATTTTTTACATTATGTCCTAAAACTGTCCTCTTTTTCCATTTTATTAATAAGATGATCCACATTATTTTGTACTCAACTTAATAGATTTCTTTCATATTTCCAGGTTTCCATCAGTATTTCTCCCTTTGAAGTGAATCCTACTATCTTACTCTTTGTTTATTTATTTCACTTAGCTGTTGTTTGTTTCACCTTAGAACTCAATCCATCGCTTCTCAGCCTTTTGGCTAAGATCAAGTGTAGAACTCAATCCAACTTTTGATATCCAGTTGATTTCTTCAAGTATATTTAAATAAATTATTTTGAATGATATTTCTAGGGCTTGCTCTAACTTACTCTTATTGGAGGCCATTAGAATGGCATTAGTATTTCTTAGATGTGTGCATGATGCCTGAAATTTTGATGTGTTTTGGCATTGGAATTTTCACATGTGTGGATAATGCATTGCTTCAGAAAATATTTTTCATTTTGGGGAAGTTTTTTGCAAAATGCAGTAGACAGTAGATTATAGTAAGATTAGAGTATTATTTTCTTCTGCTTGATTTGTGTAGGGGTCACAGGACTTGATCTCCAGGAATCCCCTAAGAATAGAATACTGTCTGTAAATAAAATCTGTATGAAAGAATAGGCCCACAGTGAAAATACAGTAGTAAATAAATAGACAATTCTTAAGAGCCAATCATTTAGAAATAAAAGGTACCAATAGTACTGGAGACTCTATGAGACACCAGGAAAAAAAAATCTATGAATCATGGGAATAAAAAATGGAAAATAGCATGCTCTAAGCAAACATTTGTTTTGTTGTATTAACTTTCTTGTGAGTATGAAATTAAGGGGCAAATAGAAATAGTGTCAATTACTAACATTTGATGACAGAGAAAAAGAAGTAGAAGGAAAAAAATGAGGAGGTTAAATGCTATGAGAGCAAGGACAATGTAGAATAGAAAGAAGGAGGTAAATACCTGAAATATAATAATCATGAGGTTGAAATAAAAAGACCCCTTCAAATCAATACAGCCTATGCTCTTTCTGGTAGCTTATAAAAATTAAACTAGAAAGGGGAAGAGAATAGAAGAGATAAAGAGAATAAAACAAAAGACAACCACAAAGCTAATCTGCTGCATCTACAAAAGAATAATAAGTGTGAAGGGAACAGATTGGGATAGAATTATAATGTATGGGTGCTATGTAGTCATTCTTACTTGTGCCAGTCATAAGCCTTACAATATCCTTTGTAAGATTCCCAACCTAGCAATCTACATATTCCCTTGTAAGGTCCTGTTGTGTCCTTCAGAAATCTAACTAGAAATGCACTCATCTTTGAGTAAGATGGGTAGATGGGATGGGTAGATGTGTATACAGAGACTCATTATTTTTCGTTTTTTGCCTCCATGTGTTCCATGTGCATGAAGTTGCTGCAGAGGTCAGAAAGGCCATCATATCCACTGGCAGTTGTGAGTCACATGTAGGTACTCAGAATCGAACCTGTCTTCTCTGGAAGAACGGCGAGTGTTCTTAGCCACTGAGCCATCTCTCCAGCCACATCAAGCGTCTTTGTAAAATGGAAACATGTCACCTCTCTAGATGAGTGTTAAGGGTGAAGGGAAGATGGTTTTCTAGGTATCTCTACTCCCCTGCTGCTGCCGGGTTCTTTTGATCTATTCATCCAGTCCTCTTTGGCTTATTATACTATCCATCATGGAATGTGCCCAGCAGATTACCAGAGCATCTCTGGCTTGAACTTTGGCCCTCACTATCTGCTAATGCCATCTGCTCTGAGAATATAGAGCTTCCCAAAGAAAGCCAATTCCTTCAAGGTGGACGCTGAACATTTCCACTTCATGATAGTGACAGTAGCTTTGTTCAGCTTTCCCTAGTTAATTCCCTGGAGGTTCTATAGGACTAGACCTTACGCTGTCTTCCATCTTCAAACACCAAATGAAGATTGTTTAGTTAGTTCTCTCCAACAAATGTTTACTTACAAATTAAGCTAATGATCACATGGTTTTGTCAAAATATTTACTTGGCCATTAAACTTAATTTATCATGTTCTGTTGCACAAAATTTTAAGCATTTTTCAAAATTCTTATATATCTTTGAATTCCATGGTATAAAAATATGTTCCATATTACTATACAGCTCAATTTCATTTCACAATAAAAGATGAAATAATTGGTTTAAAAAATGTATTAGACCAAGCATCTACGAAGCACTTCTAATTTTTTATTTCATAAATTAAAATAGAGAATGTGTTATTTCTTCAAGTGTCCTATGGTACCTGAATCTGTCTGAGACTGTGCTTGTGTCCTGCCAGTTGTTTAGATCTGCAGAGATCTTACAGTGCATTTGTTATTCAACCTATATGCTTTCAGTGTATAATTTTAAGGAGCTCTTTTTCGTTTACCCATTACATCATCTGTTACTCAAATATGTGTGTAGCTCAATCAGTTTTGTGGTCGTTCAAAATGTTTTCAGAATACTTTAATAGTCTTTGATTTTCAATGTTTGAGTTCGTCTTTTGAAATACATTTAATAGTATAAAATGATGAATTCAAATTATATGGTATAATTATTACATATTAATTACATTTTAGATGACTTTTAAAAGCTGGAATATAATGCATATATATAAAAGAGAAAACCTAGTTAATATACAATAAAATTATATGGGAATTACTTAAACTTAGACTATAAATGTAAGTTATATTCTTATTAGCATATTAAACCTTCAGTATTATGGTTCTCAAGATATTTAGGCCTAGCTATTAAGCATGTTTATAGCTAGAGTTAATTTTTTAATGAAAACAAAATCTTTTTATTATCCATTTCTAGTAATTCTAAAAATGGACCTCATTAGCCTCCCAACAGTTATATTAAAAAGAAATTGAGAAATACTGTGAGCAATGCATAATGATTTTTTTCTTTTTCTTTTTATTCGATATAATTTATTTACATTTCAAATGATTTCCCCTTTTCTAGCCCCCCCACTCCCCGAAAGTCCCGTAAGCCCCCTTCTCTTCCCCTGTCCTCCCTCCCACCCCTTCCCACTTCCCCGTTCTGGTTTTGCCAAATACTGTTTCACTGAGTCTTTCCAGAACCAGGGGCCACTCCTCCTTTCTTCTTGTATCTCATTTGATGTGTGGATTATGTTTTGGGTATTCCAGTTTTCTAGGTTAATAACCACTTATTAGTGAGTGCATACCATGATTCACCTTTTGAGTCTGGGTTACCTCACTTAGTATGATATTCTGTAGCTCCATCCATTTGCCTAAGAATTTCATGAATTCATTGTTTCTAATGGCTGAATAGTACTCCATTGTGTAGATATACCACATTTTTTGCATCCACTCTTCTGTTGAGGGATACCTGGGTTCTTTCCAGCATCTGGCAATTATAAATAGGGCTGCTATGAACATAGTAGAGCATGTATCCTTATTACATGGTGGGGAATCCTCTAGATATATGCCCAGGAGTGGTATAGCAGGATCTTCTGGAAGTGAGGTGCCCAGTTTTCGGAGGAAGCGCCAGACTGATTTCCAGAGTGGTTGTACCAATTTGCAACCCCACCAGCAGTGGAGGAGTGTTCCTCTTTCTACACACCCTCTCCAACACCTGCTGTCTCCTGAATTTTTAATCTTAGCCATTCTGACTGGTGTAAGATGAAATCTTAGGGTTGTTTTGATTTGCATTTCCCTAATGGCTAATGAAGTTGAGCATTTTTTAAGATGCTTCTCCGCCATCCGAAGTTCTTCAGGTGAGAATTCTTTGTTTAACTCTGTACCCCATTTTTTAATAGGGTTGTTCGGTTTTCTGGAGTCTAACTTCTTGAGTTCTTTATATATATTGGATATTAGCCCTCTATCTGATGTAGGATTGGTGAAGATCTTTTCCCAATTTGTTGGTTGCCGATCTGTCCTCTTGATGGTGTCCTTTGCCTTAGAGAAACTCTGTAACCTTATGAGGTCCCATTTGTCAATTCTTGCTCTTAGAGCATACGCTATTGGTGTTCTGTTCAGAAACTTTCCCCTGTACCGATGTCCTCAAGGGTCTTCCCCAGTTTCTTTTCTATTAGCTTCAGAGTGTCTGGCTTTATGTGGAGGTCCTTGATCCATTTGTATTTGAGTAAAAGCAATATACAGCAAACCGGTAGCCAGCATCAAACTAAATGGAGAGAAACTTGAAGCAATCCCACTGAAATCAAGGACCAGACAAGGCTGCCCCCTTTCTCCTTATCTTTTCAATATTGTACTTGAGGTACTAGCTCGGGCAATTCGACAACATAAGGAGGTCTAAGGGATACAAATTGGAAAGGAAGAAGTCAAACTATCATTATTTGCAGACAACATGATCGTCTACCTAAGTGACCCGAAGAACTCCACTAGAGAGCTCCTACAGCTGATAAACAACTTCAGCAAAGTGGCAGGTTATAAAATCAACTCAAGCAAATCAGTGGCCTTCCTATACTCAAAGGATAAGCAGGCTGAGAAAGAAATTAGGGAAATGACCCCCTTCACAATAGCCACAAACAGTATAAAGTATCTTGGGGTGACTCTTACCAAACATGCGAAAGATCTGTATGACAAGAACTTCAAGACTCTGAAGAAGGAAATGGAAGAAGACCTCAAAAAATGGGAAAACCTCCCATGCTCATGGATCGGTAGAATCAATATAGTTAAAATGGCCATTTTGCCTAAAGCACTATACAGATTCAATGCAATACCCATCAAAATCCCAACTCAATTCTTCACAGAGTTAGAAAGAGCAATTATCAAATTCATCTGGAACAACAAAAAACCCAGGATAGCTAAAACTATTCTCAGCAACAAAAGAAAATCTGGGGGAATCAGTATCCCTGACCTCAAGCAATACTACAGAGCAATAGTGTTAAAAACTGCATGGTATTGGTACAGTGACAGGCAGGAGGATCAATGGAACAGGATTGAAGATCCAGAAATGAACCCACACACCTATGGCCACTTGATCCTCGACAAAGAGGCTGAAAACATCCAATGGAAAAAAGATAGCCTTTTCAACAAATGGTGCTGGTTCAACTGGAGGTCAGTATGCAGAAGAATGCAAATTGATCCATCCTTGTCTCCTTGTACTAAGCTCAAATCCAAATGGATCAAGGACCTCCACATAAAGCCAGACACTCTGAAGCTAATAGAAAAGAAACTGGGGAAGACCCTTGAGGACATCGGTACAGGGAGAAAGTTTATGAACAGAAGACCAATAGCGTATGCTCTAAGAGCAAGAATTGACAAATGGGACCTCATAAAATTACAAAGTTTCTGTAAGGCAAAGGACACCATCAAGAGGACAGATCGGCAACCAACAAATTGGGAAAAGATCTTCACCAATCCTACATCAGATAGAGGGCTAATATCCAATATATATAAAGAACTCAAGAAGTTAGACCACAGAAAACCAAACAACCCTATTAAAAAATGGGGGTACAGAGTTAAACAAAGAATTCTCACCTGAAGAACTTCGGATGGCGGAGAAACATCTTAAAAAATGCTCAACTTCATTAGTCATTAGGGAAATGCAAATCAAAACAACCCTAAGATTTCATCTTACACCAGTCAGAATGGCTAAGATTAAAAATTCAGGAGACAGCAGGTGTTGGAGAGGGTGTGTAGAAAGAGGAACACTCCTCCACTGCTGGTGGGGTTGCAAATTGGTACAACCACTCTGGAAATCAGTCTGGTGCACCTCACTTCCAGAAGATCCTGCTATACCACTCCTGGGCATATACCCAGAAGACTCCCCACCATGTAGTAAGGATACATGTTCTACTATGTTCATAGCAGCCCTATTTATAATTGCCAGATGCTGGAAAGAACCCAGGTATCCCTCAACAGAAGAGTGGATGCAAAAAATGTGGTATATCTACACAATGGAGTACTATTCAGCCATTAGAAACAATGAATTCATGAAATTCTTAGGCAAATGGATGGAGCTACAGAATATCATACTAAGTGAGGTAACCCAGACTCAAAAGGTGAATCATGGTATGCACTCACTAATAAGTGGATATTAACCTAGAAAACTGGAATACCCAAAACATAATCCACACATCAAATGAGGTACAAGAAGAAAGGAGGAGTGGCCCCTGGTTCTGGAAAGACTCAGTGAAACAGTATTCGACAAAATGAGAACGGGGAAGTGGGAAGGGATGGGTGGGAGGACAGGGGAAGAGAAGGGGTCTTACGGGACTTTCGGGGAGTGGGGAGCTAGAAAAGGGAAATCATTTGAAATGTAAATAAATTATATCGAATAAAGAAAAAAAACTGCATGGTATTGGTACAGTGACAGGCAGGAGGATCAATGGAACAGGATTGAAGATCCAGAAATGAACCCACACACCTATGGCCACTTGATCCTTGACAAAGAGGCTGAAAACATCCAATGGAAAAAAGATAGCCTTTTCAACAAATGGTGCTGGTTCAACTGGAGGTCAGCATGCAGAAGAATGCGAATTGATCCATCCTTGTCTCCTTGTACTAAGCTCAAATCCAAATGATTTTATCATGTACATACAAGTATCATTTATAAATATACAAATATACACATAAGAGACTCATACAACATACACACACATATCAATTAGTATTGATTAATACCAAAGTTTAATAAACTCTTCGAAACTTAGACACTATGTAATTAGGATTTATTGGAAGGAGACAAAAAATTTTGAGATGGTGTCTTTATTTCAGACTTACTAAAAACTAGCTACAGAACAAAGAATGATCTTTGACTCCTGAACTCCTGATCTTCTTGTCTCTAACTCCTGTGTGCTAAATAAAAGCATGAAGCACGAAAACCAATTTAAATGATACTACAGTTCATGCTAGTACACACTCTACTGACTTGCTCAGGACACCAACCCAGTTTATTTTGAAACATACAAAGAAATATAAAATTATCTAAATCTGGATGATTTTTTAACGTATTTATTTCTAGAACAAGCATAGTCAAACTGCGTTTACTAGTCTAATTGTATTCATAGGATAATTTTGCTCTCAAGTTTTAGTTGCATAATTACAAGTAATGGAGGAAGTAAAAAATCAATTATGATTCTGCTATTGTCTTCAAAAGGCCAATTAAGCTACAACAATAGATTCAAACCATATAACTACCATCTCAAGCTTTATAAGATTCCAGGGCAAGGGGTTGTGGCACTGAGATGCTGCAATGATCTTTGTGTGCATTTGTGGATGAAAAGTGCTGTTCCCATTTTTTTCTTTCTGATGTTACTCCCCTGTAAGAGCTACTTATCCTTCCCTCGTGCCTCTCTGCTCTCAAGGTTTCCTGGTTTGAGTCCCATATTCTCTTCTTCATACAGTTAATTCTTTAACAATTAAGAATCTGATCTTTCCTGAACTGGTCAATTGATTCTTCCTTATTGCTCATGGGTCGTTTACTGGAGAAACAGAGCTCATCATGAAAGGGTGAGTAGAGGGAAAATCATGAGAAGAAAATAATCATTTGAGATGTCACTCACTGATTTGCCAGCTATTGACTCATTTTGGATCCTTTTACTTGTGGCCACAGCATCTTAAAAATTTGGCATTTGAAATCTGATGCAGACCTATGTCACATCAGTCATTGACTCACAGGCATGTACAATGTAACATATAATTATAAAGAAAAACATATTACATCATAATAGCTGGGAGCATGAGGTCTCTTATTTTCTATGTCCATAATATTGTTTTCTCCTATACTTCCAAGTTGGCTTTAAGATTGATTGCCTTTTGTATAACTGCTATTGCAGTGGTTCTTTTTGTCTTTCTGTTAACCTTACAGTTAATCAGAAATTGTCTGACATCAATTCAGGGAATATAATTATAAAAACTATTCAAGCAATGGGACAGCTAAATCCTTGTACTTTTATATAAGTACCTTCCCAATCAGAGAAATAGAATTCTGTACGTTTGGATGTAGTATGACTCAATAAACACTTCTTTACTTTGTTACTCCCAGGTTTATCTCATTGATTCTGATCTGTTAATCTCACATTTTCTTCTAAAGATGTATTTAGAGCATAGTAACATTCATACTATTTTGTTTCCTCATACCTTAATTTTCCAACTTTTCCAATGATAGAATGAAATCTGGGATCTTTGTCACAGTGTTTCAAATATCCAAGCCATTTGGCTACCATAGATCACCATAATTATATGTATGCTAATCATAATTCTTAATCTTCAAGGACAGCAAAAAGAATACTGATTAAAATATTAACCTAATTGATATTTTTGCTTATATTTTATTCAATATTTTAATGTATATGTTTATGTTTCTGTTCTCATGTAAAATTACATTGATAGATATACATTAGATTTCCACAACAATTTATAACTTTCTTTAATTGCCCTGGCCTAGGGAATTCTCTCTAGGGTTATCCACTGGCTTCCCATTAATCATTATCTACTTAACACTTAATCATTTGTACAGGGACAAGGGCAATAGTCTCTGACTTTCTGCTTACTGCCTTTGCAAGTTTATAGGCCTCTGAATTCTAAACTAAGCCAAACATTTTCTGTATTTTGACATATTAGCTTGCCATTTAAAATATTTTGTAGGATATTATTTAAAGATATAGACAAACTTATCATTTTGTATCAATAAATATATTAACAAGAAAAGTGTCTATCAAGTAATAGTAGTTTTAAAATATGAAAAGGAATGTAGGTAGGAGAAATAGATCACATAGTGCTAATCCATTTTTAATTCAATTATATACTTCTTAATGAATGTTATATCACATCTCATAAAATATCTACCTTTTGCTTTCATAATTAAAATTAAATTAAATTTCCTAGTAGGGTTCAGACTTAAAAATCACCTTACATTAAAACTACTTTACTATTTCCATAGAAACAGTAGAATAAATTTTTCTAGTCAGTTATATTTAGAATATTTCTGCTTCATTTTTCCTTATTAGGTTGGGAAGAATTGTACCAGAGTCATGAGTTGTGTATCTCCTGCTATTTCAAGATGTTTTTATTCTAAGAATGTTTTTATACCATACTGACATTTAATATTATTTTGTGTTCTCAGACTCTAAATATTCAGATTTCCCAAATACAGAATAAAACATGTGATCATTAGCACAACATTAAAACCAGAACAGGGAAGTGGGAAAGGGTGGGTGGGAGGACAGGGGGAGAGAAGGTGGGTTTACGGGACTTTCGGGGAGTGGGGGGCTAGAAAAGGGGAAATCATTTGAAATGTAAATAAAAAATATATTGAAGAAAAAAAACAAATTTCCAAAATATGTAGCCACCATATATCACTATAATTATACTTTTGTCAAACTTATTAATCTTCAATCATATCAAAAACTATACTGGTATATCATGCATTAGTATTTTCACTTATATTTGGTCTCATCCTCTCCATAGTCTCAGAAGCATGGTCACTTCTTTACCTATCGTTGAGGTATCAGTTTACAACAACTTGTCAACAACAGCCTCTAAGTCACTTGTATGCAGAGTGTTTTAATTCCTGACACAGCACTGAATGTCCACTTCTCTAATGGAGTGCCTAAAACCAATGATATCCTTCCCACTGAAATTATCCTTCCTCTTAGATAATGCTGTCAATCCTCTCTGACAATATAAACAATGTTCTCACTCTTCATTATTTTGTTATGAAAACATGTCTTAGCTACAACCAGTAGACCCTAACTGTGGGTAACATCATTAACACACACATTACTTATATACCAATGAATAATATGCAAGCAGCCATATGTATAAATAAACAAACATACATGTGTGGAAATACATGTGTAAGAGTTCTGGGTCAGATAGAGAGGAGAAAAACTTAAGTTTCAGAAAGTGTACCATTCAGAAACATCAAGAACAGCTCACTGAAACTACCGTAGACATCAAGGGATCCTGTTTTTGATGTTTTTCCATATTCTTTAGCCAAAACTGAAACATTAGAAAGCAACCATCTGATTTACAGTTAAGATAAAGAGGATTTAATCACATTATATTTTTCAAATTTCAGAATGTAAAGATGAGGAGTGAATTTTTCTGAAAATATTTCTTGCCTTCAAAGAGACTCTATATTCGTCAGATCTTCAGAAAACTTAACATGCCTTCAAATCTTTTAAGATTATATACTGAACCTGCCATCCTACAGTGTACTCCACTGTTTAACTTAGTCTGTCTCAAAAAAGTGATATAACCTGACTTCCAGTGCCTTTCACTTTCCTTGAAATAATCATTTGCAAACTATTCTAAATATATAGATTTAATATTCAGTCATGTACTCTTCTTCTATGCTTCTGACTTGGAACAACATATGATGTAAGAGTCTGTTATGGTAACAATTTGCTCCAATCAGCTAACAAGGCAGAATAAATCTTATACAACAAATATCCCGTACATTTTAAACACAAAGGTTTGTCTATGGATTAATAACCTCTATCTATGGTTTTAAGTTTTCTTCTGTCAGTAAAATAACTTCACCTGTAAAATTGTTAAAGACTTTTACAGAAAATTATAGGGATACATATTTTCTGCACTATTCAATAAATTTAGAATGGGTTTCTTGTTAGTAACAGACAGATACAATACAAAGGCAAGAACAATTCTTAGATGATATAGAGACAAATCAGACACACACCATGGAAGTGAAGTACCATCTAATAACCAGAAACACCAACCATACAGAAGACATGGGACGAAAAGTAGAGAATTCACATCTGGGCTCTCTCTTTGTCTTCTTTTTTTTTAATATTTTTTATTTTCTATATCCTTTGTTTACATTCCAAATGATTTCCCCTTTCCCGGATCCCCCCCCTCCCCATATGTCCCATAAACCTTCTTCTCTCCATCTATTCTCCGATCACCTCCCTCCTTTTTCTCTGTCCTTATATTCCCCTCCAATGCTAGGTCAATCCTTTCCAGGATCAGGACCCTCTCCATACTTCTTCATGGGAGTCATTTGTTATGTGATTTGTGCTTTGGGTATTCAGGGCTTCTGGGCTAATTAATATCCACTTATCAGAGATTGCATTCCATGTGTATTCTTTTGTGATTGGGTTACCTCACTTAGGATGATATTTTCCAGATCAAACCATTTGCCTAAAAATTTTGTGAATTCATTGTTTCTAATTACTGAGTAGTATTCCATTGTGTAAACATACCACATTTTCTGTATCCATTCCTCCTTTGAGGGGCATCTGGGTTCTTTCCAGCTTCTGGCTATTATAAATAAGGCTGCTATGAACATAATGGAGCATGTGTCTTTATAGCATGACAGGGAATCCTTTGGATATATGCCCAGGACAGGCATAGCAGGGTCCTCCGGAAGTGTCATGTCCAGTTTTCTGAGGAACCGCCAGACTGATTTCCAAAGTGGTTGTACCATCTTACAGCCCCACCAGCAGTGGAGGAGTGTTTCTCTTTCTCCACATCCTCGCCAACACCTGCTGTCTCCTGAGTTTTTGACCTTAGCCATTCTGACTGGTGTAAGGTGAAATCTCAGGGTTGTTTTGATCTGCATTTCCCTAATGACTAATGATGTTGAGCACTTCTTAAGGTGCCTCTCGGCCATCCAAATTTCTTCAGGTGAAAATTCTTTGTTTAAATCTGTACCCCTTTTTTAATAGGGTTATTTGGTTCCCTGGGGTCTGACTTCTTGATTTCTTTGTATATATTGGATATTTGCCTTCTATCAGATGTAGGGTTGGTGAATATCCTTTCCCAATTTGATGGTTGCAGTTTTGTCCTTTTAACAGTGTCCTTTGCCTTACAGAAACTTTGTAATTTGAGGTCCCATTTGTCAATTCTTGATCTTAGAGCTTAAGCTATTGGTGTTCTGTTCAGGAACTTTTCCCCTGTGCCCATGTCCTCAAGGGTCTTCCCCAGTTTCTTTTCTATTAGTTTCAGTGTGTCTGGTTTTACATGGAAGTCCTTGATCCACTTGGAGTGAAGTTTACTACATGGAGATAAGAATGGATCAATTCGCATTCTTCTGCATGCTGACCTCCAATTGAACCAGCACCATCTGTTGAAAAGGCTATCTTTTTTTCCACTGGATGTTTTCAGCTCCTTTGTCGAAGATCAAGTGACCATAGGTGTGTGGATTCATTTCTGGGTCTTCAGTTCTATTCCATTGGTCCACTTGTCTGTCACTGTGCCAATACCATGCAGTTTTTGACACTATTGCTCTGTAGTATTGCTTGAAGTGAGGGATACTGATTCCCCCAGAATTTCTTTTGTTATTGAGAATAGTTTTAGCTATCCTGGGTTTTTTTTTATTCCAGATGAATTTGAGAATTGCTTTTTCTAACTCTGTGAAGAACTGAGTTGGGATTTTGATGGGGATTGCATTGAATCTGTAGATCGCTTTTGGCAAGATGGCCATTTTAACTATATTAATCCTGCCGATCCACGAGCATGGCAGATTTTTCCATTTTCTGAGGTCTTCTTCGATTTCCTTCTTCAAAGACCTGAAGTTCTTGTCATATAGATCTTTCACTTGTTTGGTTAGAGTCACACCAAGATACTTTATATTGTTTGTGAAGGGCTATTGTGAAGGGTGTCATTCCCCTAACTTCTTTCTCAGGCTGCTAATCCTTTGAGTATAGGAAGGCAACTGATTTGCTTGAGTTGATTTTATAACCAGCCACTTTGCTGAAGTTGTTTATCAGCTGTAGGAGTTCTCTGGTGGAGGTTTTCTGGTCACTTAAGTAGACTATCATGTCATCTGCAAATAGTGATAATTTGTCTTCTTCCTTTCCAATTTGTATCCCCTTGACCTCCTTATGTTGTCTAATTGCTCTAGCTAGAACTTCAAGTACTATATTGAAAAGATATGGAAAGAGAGGACAGCCTTGTCTAGTCCCTGATTTTAGTGGGATTGCTTCAAGTTTCTCTCCATTTAGTTTGATGTTGGCTACCGGTTTGCTGTATATTGCTTTAACGATGTTTAGGTATGGGCATGGAATTCCTGTTCTTTCCAAGACTTTTAGCATGAAAGGATGTTGAATTTTGTCAAATACTTTTTCTGCATCTAATGAGATGATCTTATGATTTTTTTCTTTGAGTTTATTTATGTAGTGGATACCATTAATGGATTTCCTTATATTGAACCATCCCTGCATCCCTGGTATGAAGCCTACTTGATCATGGTGGATGATCGTTTTGATGTGTTCTTGGATTCAGTTGGCAAGAATTTTATTAAGTGTTTTTGCATCAATATTCATAAGAGAAATTGGCCTGAAGTTCTCTTTCTTTGTTGGATCTTTGTGTGGTTTTGGTATCAGTGTAATTGTGGCTTCATAGAACGAGTTGGGTAGAGTTCCTTCTGTTTCTATTTTGTGGAATAGTTTAAAGAGTATTCATGTTAGGTCTTATATGAAGGTCTGATAGAATTCTGTACTGAAGCTATCCCATGCTTTTTTTGGTTGGGAGACTTTCTATGACCCTTTTTAACATAGCTATTCTATGAGAATAGGTAAAAGTGGACATTCGATGCTAAAACAACAGCCAAATGTTATGTCTTCCTTTCTTTATCCATCCAAAATCTCTCCTTGAACTAGAATGTGTTAATCTAGAGAAAAGGACACAAAGTTAGGTGAGCGTGGAAGGTCTTTTTATATAGAGGGTTTTGGGGAGGAGATATCTTTGCCATGACGATAAATATGGTTTAGGTTTAGTGAGATGTATTAGTGAGGTAACTGTGTACTGCAACTCATGGGTCCCAAGATCCTATGCTTGCCATGGTCTTTAATTTAGCCTCACATCACAATTATGACCAAGAAAGAGCAATGTGGAGATGCTCTCACAGTGGAATTCAATTACTGTGTACTACATTAGTTAATAAATGATGAATGTAGTTGATTTCTTAAATATTTTAATTGGGTATGGAGAAGTTATCTTCTGCCATTAAAATAAGTAAATGCAAGTCAGATTAGAGTATATAAATGAAGTTTTCAGAACCAGATCTCAGGCAGGTTCACTGGTCTCAAGAAATGAGGCCAGAGATGTAGCTCTGGAAAGGGAGACTGAGGAGATGGGGAGGAAAAGAGAGAAAGCAGGAGTACAGAGAAAGAAGAGAGATAAATCAAAATGTCTCTATTATATAGGAATGAGTTACAGGGGAGGTGAAGCTCAGCCCCTGCACTGTAAAGTTTATAGCAGAGGTCCCGGTATACCCTTTAAGAGATCGGGACAGAGGGATGATGGGAAAATCTTACCATGGTATGTAAAATATATATCTCAGCTTGTTCTTGGTACTACATCTTATGAAAAATAACCCCAAGATTCCTTAATAAAAGGTACAATTATAAACAAATTGTAAGAATCATAGAATAAATATTGTTTTGTCATAAGGGACTTTTCTGCAGAAGCACATGCTCAGACAACCCATATGTATAACTAGCTAACCATTGTGATAGTTTTTCCTCTGCTTTCATAGTAATTTTCAAACCATGTATGATCAAAACAAACTAGTCAACAGTTTTATGTGAAAAACTAGTATGTTGGAGAAAGGATCATTCTGTTCTCAGTTATGTGCATAGAAATACTTTGTAACATAGTTAAAATTTACAAAACATTAGCCACTTTTCCCCAGCCTTTGTGGCTCATAATTTTAGAAAAATGATGCCCTCAAAAAAGCACGCACACACACATACACACACACAAACACACACACACACACACACACACACACACACACACACAAAGGAGAGGGTAGGATACAGTTCCTAAGAGCATAGACAATGGAAACAATGTTTGGGAAGAATTATCAGTGCAGTTTTTAAAATATTCTTGAGATAACCATTATTTGGCACCATTAAACATGTAAGAGAGCTATAGATCTTTGAGGATCTATAGCTCTATAATACATTTATACTTGAAATCTAATCATGTTTTCTCTTCTGCTTTGATGAATCTTTGGTACTCTGAAATTATACATATTTAAATTTCCAGAATAATGTCTGAATTTAAACTGTTAGAGTAGTTCATAATTTGTACAGTATACCACACGACCTTCCTTATCAGAGTTCATACTGAAACATTTTTTTAACATTTAAAAGTAACTGTGTTTCATGATTTTTAAGTGTAACATAATTTTTCATGTGGTTTCATGCTCCTAAGGCAGAATGAAATAAGAAACATTCATGAATGAATTTTTCATAAGTTTAAGATAGGAATTTCATGTTAGGAATAAAATTTAGAAAAAAAAGGCTTATATCTTTAAAGATATAGAATGTGTTATTTTTGGAAAAGAGATTTATTAAAATAATTTCTCAACATATTTGATAATAATTTACATTTTATGCAACTACATACATTTGCTTATATGCTATTCTATGTTCTATGCCTTTTATGTGAAAAAATTGGATATATTTGCTATTTTCCCCTTTTCCTCACATTAGTGTTCAAATTATTACCACCAGCATATAATTATTATGGCTACATGGAATTTTCTACTGTGAAAATTTAAATAAGCATTATAAAATTACGGAAATAACAATAACAATTTTTTTAATGAATTATTTCCCAGGATTAGTTGTTTAAAAAATAATAATAACCACATCAAAACTCATATGGGTGAAGGAGATTACACACACCTAGCTTGTGAACTGGGTTGGATATTGCCTATGCTGTTTAAGAAGGAGTGTGTTTCAAAGTCATTAGATTTCATTTTCAATTTCATTCTGTGTGGTACAATATTTATCACATACATAATGTTCTTCCAGGTTAGAATAGAGCAATAGCTATCTGTTGAAGACTGTTATCACCTATAGTTGCTCCTGAGAACTAAGGTCCATTGATATGTATAATTGGAAAATGTTTCTTTTCCCACAGAGAAGTTAATATGTACCAGGTATTAATGCAACCAGGATGGTAGCATGCGTGTCTGGCTAGCCATATCAACTAAATTGTAACATTTTAAGTTTGTTACCATCACAACCGTGAGTAGAAAGGACAACTGCTATGTAGTCCCTGTCCCATTGTAAAGAGCATGTAATTTCATGTAAGTAACTATGGTGGAAGTAAGTAGAAAGAATTTTAATTTGTAGCCACAAAGAGTCCTAGGGGTGTGTAGCTTCAGTTGACATGTAAAAAGACAATCCACTGCTCTGCCAGGCAGACAAGTCAAAAAGAGGGGTTAACTATGGGGAAGTCAAAACCATAAAAAAATTTCAGGAAGCAAACTCACTTCATTTTCATAGCGGGATGGAGAAGGCTTTAAAGTTCAAGTCGAACAATCATGATGTTTTAAAGGGTCAAAGTTAGGATTTGCCTCAGTTTTACATTGGTAAATTTTGATTTGGGAGTGTTAAAATTCACATTTAAATTTGAAAGGTGTCAAAACCAGATATCAACAGAATGAATCCTATCCACAATCCTGTCTTCCTTTTTTGAACCACCATAATATTGTTTAATTCCTCTAACAGTCATTAAAACAATGAAGATCTTGAACATTTGTACATGTACAGCAAGTTATTGAACACCATTTCAATTAAGTAACCATTTGAGTTATTGTCTTGTGATTACTTTAAACATCCTAGGTTCTCATCCTAATCTGTGTTTCATTTTCCAGGAACTAACACCATCACTTCTCACTCTTTGTTGCCTATATTCCAAATGCTTGTATGTAGCACAATTAAATGTTATAAAAGTTACTTCTAATATAATCAAAAATCACCATAATATGTATTAAAGATTAAACTTAGTCACACAAACATACAGATTTACATGTAAAACCAGTATTTTAGGTCTTTGTAAGACATTTGAGCCATTAAACTGATTTTCATTAGAAGGAAATAAAAGTGATTCATGTGGTGAGAAGAAATGTTTTGCTTATTAGTTTGAGATATTGCCAATCACATCGTTAAAAGAGTCCCCAGAAAATGTCAGAAACCCCGGGTAAAAGCTTAAGCGTCTTGTCTGTGACAGCAGTCTGGTTTCTTGGTTGCTGGTTTCCATTCTGTCAATGGAATGGAATGGGTTGTATATGGTAATGGTGTATGGTGTGATATTTCAACACTTGCACAGAGCATACACTGATCAATCAGGGTGATTAGCATTATTTTCTCTTTGTGTCTGAGATGTCAATAAGGGCATTTTGCTCCCTTTCTTCTAGGATCAGTTTTGAATCAACCTAAACTGATGAAACCAGGGACTTGGAGTGGAGCCTAGGCAGAAATAGTGATATACTTAAACATTTCAATGATCATCACCATGGATGATTCCTGACATGATAGCATCCAAAAAACACTATTCCAAAATTACAAATCAAAGAAAATACAACAGGAATTTGAGACCAAGCCTAACTAAAAACTTAGTGCACTCACAGTTATGAATCTTCTGTAATTATCCATTACAGAGCTTGAAGAATAAGCAGAACTTCCTTTTACTGAAACCTTTTCGGGGATACTTCACTGTAAATCAGAACATAAGCTGTTTAGCATGTAACACTAGACAAGGAGTCCATGAATGTGTGTTTGGGAAGGGCAGGGCATATGAATGGATGAGTGTGAGAATGGATGTGAGCTGAGAATACACAAATTCTCAGCTGCTATGGGAAGGTCAAAGAGGAAAGTGCTGGAGAGGTGGTTCTGTCCTTCCACAGTGGGAGGACCAGGGATCAGACTTCAGAACTGAGGATTGGTGGGAAGCGCCTTACCCACTGAGTAATCTCTCCAATCTCAAGGACCCAATTCAGACTTTAAGGTAATACTTTTATTAGTTTTTCTGTGGTGCATTACTTATAATAATTCTCAGTGATTTTTATTTTGATTTCTGAGTGCTTTAAATGTGAAATGCCACCAGTAAGCTCATGTGCTTGGTTTTGGACCTTTAGGAATTGGGGCATTACTTTCTAGTATAATAATTCATGCCATGGTCTACCATACTTCTGGAGCTCTATGCTAGTTTAGAGATCCTGACAAGTATAGTATGTCCATCTTCTTTCATTCAGTGTTTCATATTATTTTCCTTTCATCTACAGATCTCATAAGTGCACATTATCTTCGCCTGCAATTCAATATTTAAGTTGTCTTAGCCTTTGCTTTTTGAAACCTCTTGGGCTAGTAATGTTCAGATGTACCAAACATTTTTCTCCCAATTACAACACAGGAAGGGTTCCTGAGCACGCTGTCTTCTCTGAGAAGCTACCCAGCAGGGGAGAGATGAATTGTGTGCCGAGCCTTTGTTTTCTAACTTTTCTACCTTCAAGTTCATGGTGAATTGAATGCCGTGAAGTGAATCTAAGTAGCAGGAGGTAGGATGGATGTCAGAGACACCTGCTCTCTAGTAGAGCTTTCCAACTTTATCAGAAAACTTACAATTTAGTAGAGCCAGCACCTGGGTATTTTCACCTATGAAGGTTCTAAGCCGCATTTTTAAAAGAGATAATAAAAGCAATTTATGATTGTACTGCAACATTGAACAGCAAGCAAATAATCAAATTGCAAAGACAAAAATTACAAAGTTATCTGCTTTTTACATAGCATAGTTTTTAAAAGTTACTAAGTGGTGAATAAATTTGTTTAAATTAGTATGCTTTCATTATTCTTTAAAGTATGTAATAATTAGGAATTATTTAACTTTGCAACTCTGATAGCATATGATTTTCTTTTTGCCTGTGGCAACATGAAAGCAAGCAAGAGAACAAATATATCTAATGAATATTGATATTTGCCTAGGGAATATTTTAGTGTAATAAATAATATTATGCATGCATTGATTTTTCATATCTATGGAGAGGAAAGTGGAAACTGTCCTTTCCAACATGTGTTTTTTTTAAAACCTCTTCCATTCCATCCTACTTGGTGTTAGAAAGCCTGAACATTTTTGATATTTAACAAAAAGCCATGAGATGTTTGCTTTTCCATGTGTTCTGAGTCATTCTGCATGGCTTCTATTTAATATTTTCAGACATACTAATCGCTGTTTCAAGGCTTCCTCTTCTCTGAACCACCTCGTCTGATAGGAATGGATGTATTCTAAAGTGATACTTATGTTCTGCTCTTGACTGTTATGCTACTGCAAGAATGAACACCAACAAACGAAAAGTGTCCCCAGCGCTGTCTTGCTGTGATAGGAAACCATTGCATCCCCATGAGGCATTCAGAGGAGGAACTTGTCCCCTGAAGAAAGACTGACAACTTGTCAGGTGATCTTGTAGCAGACAGTGACCTGGAAGCCAGACTTGGAGCTAAGATGATGGCTGGCAGAAGATGCCTGGTAAAGATGATGCTTAGTTTTGCATCTCTTGCCTTCTGTTTAAACCCTACCTACCTGCCAGGATCCTGAGGATGAATTAGAATTCCTGGAATTCTTCATCCATACTCTCACTATACACACTTTGAAAAACACCCCTTTCTTGGTTTTGCTGCTGATTTGGCTTTTTAATTGGCTTTTTAAGCTTAAGTGGCTTGGTGTTTCATATGCTGTGACTAAATGAACATTCTCAGAAGTTGTACCTACTGTTGAAACTTCTGTATGTTGACCTGATTTACATCTTCAGTGATGGTGAGGAATTTAAAACTTTATACCTGCAGAAGCAAATTATCTTTTGTCAGTTTTAACCTTCTTAATTGCCATTGATTGTCATCCTCTGTCCTTGACCTAACGTCTTTGTGACCATGTGACAAATCTTTTGAATAGTGCAGACAGCAAGCATGAGGCTATCAGATAGCATCTGAAGCATATTATAATATGTCCCCAAACACATTTGCTTTAACAAAACCCTAACCCTAACCCTAACCCTAACCTATTTAAGGGGTGTCTTAATTTATTATATTTATTGTTTCCTTGTTTAGGCATTAAACTTCATGAAACTGCTTCTACAGTGAAATATAGAAATGGGGGATAACCTAAATCTGTGGTCCTTAGCAACAGTTACCCATACTTCATGTCAGGATAAACTATTATCTTCTTTGATGCAAGAATTGATTGTGTTTCTGCATAGACAAATTTAAGTCTGATATCGTCACCATTGAGAAAACTCAACTCTAACTTCATGTAAGGATTAGGTTGATGATTCATGAATATCAGGAACCAGTAAGATTTTTTAAAATCATGTGCATGATGCTCTCAGGAAGACAATCAAATCAGCCTCATGAAATGTTCATGCAATATTATGACTGAATTGTTAAATTATGCAGCTTTAGAAAGCTAATAGTTGACACTGTGACTTTGAAACCAGACATGATTCAGTTAACTGTCAGCTATATCTCACCTGTTCAGTTTCAGTGTCATAAAATTACTCTGAATACAAGAAAAATAATAAATAAATGATATCAAATTTCTGTAATGGGACATTAGTGGTTGTCGAGGAATTCAGCTTGTTGGTTTCAGGGCATAGAAAAAATTGAATAACTGAGAAAGACAGAAGACCAAGCCAAAAAGAAAAGGAAAGTTACAGTTTTATCCTTCAGAGTTTGAGAGGGTTAAAGCAAGGAATTTGCTTAATAGACTCAGCCTTGGGTAGTTTGTATTGCCTCTACATACTCCTTTAAATCATGTTTCCTTTCCCCCTCCCCTCCGTCCTCCTCTACATCCTCCCCTACATCTTCCTCTTCATCATCTCCTACATCATCCTCCTTATCATCCCCTATATCCTCCCCTACATCCTCCCTACATCCTCCCTACATCCCCCTATATACTCCCATCCATCCTCTCCTACATCCTCCCCTACATCATCCTCTACATCTTTCCCTATATCATCCGCTTCAGCATCCCCTACATCATCCTCTTCAGCATCCCCTATATTCTCCCCTACATCTTCCCTACATCCTCCTATATACTCCTATCCATCCTCCCCTACATCCCCTATATCCCCTACATTCTTCCATACATCCTCCCCTATATTCGCCCTTACATTTTCCCTAATCTTTCTCTTCATCCTCCCCTACATCCTCACTTATATCCTCCTCTAAATCCTTCTGTACATTCTCCTCTACATTTTCCTCTACATCCTTACCTATATCCTCCCATCTATCCTCCTATAATCCTCTTCCATTCTCCCCTACATCCTCCCCTACATCCTACCTTGCATCCTCCTATACATCTTCCCCTACATCCTCCCTTATATCCTCCTCTATGTCCTCCCCTACATCTCTCCTACACCCCCCCTACATCCTCCTCTTTCCTCATGGTCCTATTCTTTTATCTGCTTTAGCGCCTTTCCACAGTTTCTCCCAGCAATATATCCAAGAAATAAGAAGCCTCCATCTCAAGAAACCCACTTTCCCTTTCTTTGTCTACCTATCCCTCTAACTCTCCTTCATTCTCAATTAGATTGTGAAATGTAAGCAAAAGTCACTAATATAACAACAATAGTGAAGGAATTTCCTCTATTTTTAAAAGATGAATTAAGAAAATAAATTATCCTGAGCAAATTTGATGCTTGTAATCTATGATTTCTATATACTTTAAAAATTTTAGTCAATAAAACCAGATGAATGCCTTACTATTTATTAAATAAGTAAGTTTCATCAGAGAAACACAGAGAGTTCAATTACTTTGTACTGCTCCATTGGCATAACATTCACCTGTCAGTCAACTCAGCTCCATAAAGAATTTCAAATTTTTAAAATTTTATTGTGCTAACAATGCCTTGAATGTCCTGAGGTGACCTGTCCCATACAAAGTTAGTAATGTTGTTTCTCCCTGTGATTTAAAGTAAAAATAACTTACTACTAATCTATCTGCTGTGAGAATTTATCTCTATTAAAGACATAAAGTGCAGCTACCCCTCTACATTAGACCCTACTATATAAGCCAAAGTACAGTTCCCAAAGGTTAGTTTCAGAATGAATAATTTTATTCGGCTTATTTACAGAGCACATGTCAGGGACTGCTTATAGGAGGGTGAATGACTCGAAAGTAATCACAGTAGAAAGTCTACACCTAACATCGATGGTTTCTCCAGTTACATAGTTATATAATAAGTGGAACCTCCCTTTTTTAGCCTTTACTACTCTATATAATATTGCGTATGGGGCACATATGAAAAGGCAGAATTGCATACAAATAACTCTGAGGAGTATCTGAAACATAAACCGAGGATCCATTGGACTTTTAACCAACCTTTTTATCACCACAGATCAATATTCTGTAGCTCCTAACTTGATGCTCTTTTATAAGCAAGAACAGCTGACACAATATATGTTGTGGTAGATGTATTATAAACAGAGTGGTAAAATGTGTTCTCAAAAGTAAATATTAACTTTTTACAATTATGACAAGTACATAAATTTCAACATGCCATAATGAAGATTTGTATAATTTGTGGAGATAAAGGCTAAAATAGAGTTCTATTGAAGCAATTCATTTACATATATTTTTTAATTATTATAATGGTTCTGTGAGTTAATGATTTGTCTTAAAGACAAGGAAAAAAGTTTCAAGGATATTCTATGGTTGCCTGGCTAGTGCTCTCAGGAGTGCGGTAGGACTCCAATTGCTGAATTCAAAGTAGTTACTCATTTCAAGCAGCTATAGAATTCTTCAAATGGTGACCCCAGAGAACGTGAGCATTTTGAAGTGCTCTCTTCAATGCTAGACCATATGTCAGATTGCTATTTATCAGAGATCTTCTTATTAATAAAGAGCATTAAAATCAAAAGTGTTGTAATTTTTCTCATGTAGCTATAGATAATGAAATACACTAAACAATTCCTGGATGCCTTTAGTATTTAGAGTTGGGTTTTTGTTTTGTTTTGTTCTGTTTTTTTCTGTTTCTTTGTTTTCGTTCAGCTATTTTTTATTTAGAAGAGAATTTCAAAAGGTCAGGGTGAAATTAATATGTGCACTATTCAAATATATGTGAGGTTTTTTTCTTTATTTATGTGGTGCTACAACTGAAACACAGAGCTCTTTATTTGCTGGGAAAAGTCTTTACATAATATTGTCTTTCCACCTTTATTTACATCTAATAAAAAATAAGCTTAGTGATTTCTCCTATACACGTTAATGCAATACTACTTATCTCTGAATTAAAGATATTAAAAAAGACAAGTAA